>NC_068942.1:82548475-82860559 GCF_026419915.1 Harpia harpyja | reverse complement strand
TCAGGAATATTGTGCTGCTAAGCTGTGATGCTCAAAGCGCATCTTCTTTCTTCCTTTCCTGCGAGCTTTTGTCTGGATCAGCTATAGTTAAAGCACCAAACAGGACTGGACATAATTCACTGGAGATTTCAATGAAGATGCCTATTAGGTGATTTTACTTCGGTAAATCTATGTCTTAGTAATAACAGCCCATCATCAGCCGTTATCATGTTTCTGATAGTAAATCTCTCAGTATATTACAAAGTGATCTAAAGTTGAGTTCAGTCTTGCCTGTTTCTTTTCCAGTGCAAAAGAATGTGCTTGCAAATGTGCTTTCTGTTCTGCATGGTGTCTGCTTGTGTACAAGCTACAGACAGTGCTGCTGGTACTGCATCTTTCTACACTGTATTAGCAAACAAGCAGTTGTAACACCTATAGGCTCTCCAAGTGTCTACTTATTGATGGCGTTACTACTTCCAATGTCTTTTTAATTATCTCTCTTGTTCTCACTGATTTTTTCTTGTTCAGAATCTTGTTTTTCTCTTTAATTATTTTTCCATCATTCTCACTGGTGGAAAACATCTGCTGTTCTTTAAAGCACGTCCTTTGCCCTAGGACTATATTGCATCTTGTACTTCCCTACAACCTTCAAGTTTTCTTTCCCTACAACACCCATTTGGGTCCTTTAAAGCTTAAAACACTGAACTTTTTCCTTTTCAGGAGTCTCTCTCTTGTTCTTGTCACTTTTTCCAACATAATAGCTTCTTACAGTAATTTGTGGGAAAGTTGCTTCTGCCATTAGCATTATCTATACTTTCAGCTTCCACATGAAGTGTTGCATGGATTTTTTCCAAATACTAATTCAGCACTGTGTTGCTAGAACTGGAATACACTCACCATACTAAATTAAACTCCCCAAACTGCTTCTCTTGCTCCTTTCTTGGTGGCCAGCTGGAAGACTCCGGGGAGGTGTTCAGAGGCAATGGATTGTGCACGGCTGCAGGCAGGGGTTACTTTAGCACCTGGGCAGGGTTTGTAAGGTCTGAGGTCACAGAGGCAGCTCAGAGACACACCGCTTGATGGTACTGGGAAAAAAAGTCTTTACTGACCTCCAGAGCAGGGACAGATGAGCAGTGACGGCAGAGGCTGACCCCCAAGGCCACTAAGACGACCCCAATCAGAAGCTGAAAATAAAATCATTGCAAATCATCCCTTTCTCCCATTTCTGTTTGCCATTCACAGCTGTCAATTTAATGGATAAATACTTGCAGATGATGACTCCACCTGCCCTGAGGCTGTAGCCCACATGCCACACACGTGCAGGCTCCAGCAGCGTGCTCTGAGGCTCACTGGGGTCCTGGTGAACCGCCGTGAGCCGCAGCACGTCACGGGTGGACGTGGTTACTCTGGGAGGGGAGCAGACCGTGGCTCAGCAATGACACGCTGGTGCACGTTCTTGCTGGCTTCTGGCAAGCGGCTCCGCAGCCACAGCGTGTCCTGGCACAGCCCCACAGGGCAGACACTTCTCCGAGGGTGCCGTGAACCAGCGAGTGAGGTAAAGGCTTGTTACGTTTCTGAGAGACAGCTTCAACCCAGCCTCCGGTACCCGGACAGACATCACCGCCTCGCACCCCGCACCAGGAGGGGGCTGTGATTTCCCCGTGCCCACCCGCGGCAGCGGGGAGCTGGCTGGTGTAGGGAAGGAGCTGCTGCGCTTCGCAAGAGCTTGGGATGCTGGCAGCGATGCTGGGGACTCGAGGGTGTGATTGGGGAGCTGCTGCCTGACGCCCGCAAATGCTCTGAGGGGTCATAAGAGACAGAGACAGAATATTATCCCTTGGGGACCAGTTTTAACATTTGCATAGTTATTTATTTGCAGGTCTGGGGAAGAAGACGGTGTTGTCAAACACAGGTACAGCGTACGTCATTATTCAGACCCAATTATGAAAGTGAACCAAGTGGAGCACTGCTGCACCAGTGAAGAGTGCTTCCAAATTTTCTATCCTTTCCCAGTTTCTTATTTTCGCTTGGTGACTAATAAAGGATTGAATGTCCATACCGCTTCATCACGTGTAACACTGAGAAAAATGGAAATATTATCTCCTGAAGCACAACATTTAGGAATCTTTGAGGTCACTTATTTCAGTTCATTTTGTCAGAGAGTCTGTTCCAAGAAATAATGAAATTTCATGCACAAATGAGTTTCCAGTGAAAAACTTTTCCAGAAACCCAGCTATCAGAAACTCTGATAGTTACAAACCTTCAGGTTTAACCATCAAATCTGTTCACAGTTAGTTTGCACTTTCTTCTAGTGCCAAAATTAGCCTCAACAACCACGTTTCTATCACATGAAATTGTCAAGCAACTTTTAGGACATTTAGGTTATTTTTTTCTTTTTTTAAAAAGGCAAGAATATTAAAGTAGAAGCAGAGTTTCCAGTCTTAGACTCCGCTTTTCTTTCCTGTTCACATTGCCTTCAGACTCCTGTGCTATCCAGAGAAGCACCTTCTGCACCGACCCCTGGTCACCCCATTTTTGTTTGCACAGAGGCACCGACACTGGCAGGTCTGGGGGGCAGTGGGGGTAACAGGGCAGCTGACTCAGTGAGCTGGCACTGACCTAACAGCTTCTCGTTGCGAGAGAGTGTGCTTTATAAAACTGAAGCAGTACCCACATGTCAAGTCCTCCAACGGTTTTCAAATCGCAACCTTTCTATTTCGGTGCAAGCAACTGTATTCTGTAATGAAAATCTTACAGATAAAACTAATGTGGTGTACAAGGTGATATGAGTTTGGGTTGCGTGGGTTTTAAGGCGTGTATTTAAATCCATATGCCACACTCGACCTGCTGCTGTTCTCACGTGCCGGTTGCCAGCAGCAGCCGAGGCCAGCGCTGCGGGCTAAGGAGCGGGCTCAGAGCATCTCTGTGGCACCACGTCCTGCACCGCTTCGGATGTGCTGAGCTGGTGGGTGAGCTTATGGTGCTACTGAAGTTACAGAAAAACTTCCCCTGGGCATCTTCTCTGGACTGCAATGCGGTACAGTGTTTGTGTAGGAGGTTTGGGAACAAAAGGCCCCAATTAGCAACTCATGAAGAATGGTGCCTTTGTGTAAATCAATAATATGAACAAAAACTCGCAGACTGGTCCAGAACTTTTGTTTCTCTTTTAAAATGCACCCTTTTGTTAGCAATCTAATTATTTAATCTATAATAATTCTCCAAGGGGTTGAAGCAGTAAGCAAGCAAAACACATCTGAAGTCTATGCTGCACCTCTTCACCACACGAAACACAGAATCTGTGACACAGCACAAGCAGAACTGATATATTGGACCAATATCCTGCTGGAGGAACAAACTGCCACCTTTTAACAACCCCTATTCACAAGTGAGTTAGGCTTTTCCATTTGTTTGTTCACTTTTATAATTTCTATTATTCAGTGGTTAATGGATCAGCAAGTTTGGGAGGATGTCCTTCATTTCTGTTAATTGTCCTTACACACAATAGGCAGTTGAGTCTGGAATTAAACATATACCAGCCTTACGTTTCATTCCTGGATGGATATTGTAAATGTCTCCCTAAATCCTCTGTGCAATTTGTTACCAGCTACATCCATACCAGCTGGTATAAGCAGAGCCGATGTGGGGCCACCTCCTCTGTTACACAACAAACCCATTTATTTCCTTGCAATTCCAGCAGATGCAACTGCATTTTATAGGAACCCCATGAGTACATTAATTGGGCTTTCCCAGGCTTCCTAAATGAACACTACTGCCTATACAATTACAGTCTATAATGCTCAGTACCAGGACAAATATACTGCAGAGCATAGCTGGCCCCTAACCTGCGCCTAAAGGAAAGAAAGTTCTAGTCAGTACCTTTGCTCTGCACTGATCCATCACCATCCGTACAGGCAAAAAGAGAGTTAGAGAGAAAACTGCTCATCTGCCTCCCACCGCTGTCACACAGGCCAATGCCGCAGGGATGGTCCATCCTGCGGCTTTCCAGCAGCAGTTAGCTCGTCCTTTCCAAGGATCCCAGAAATGCATCCCTTTTTGGTATGGCTTTTGGGTGGATTGGCCCTTGCACCATGTAACGGGCTTGTCCCGCTGATCATCTTGCTTTTTGTAACACAGGGAGCTAACACCTCCTGTCACTGGGCCACTTTCAGGATTGCACAATTCCTCATCCTTTCCTGTCAGAATTACTCCAGAAGCTCTCTCAAAACTGCAAGGGTGGAACGTCCTTGATATTTAGAAAGGGACAAGGGTATTAAGAGTGGTAGCAAGTTTGTTCCCTGTAAGTCTATGGGAATTTGGGTGTGAAGTGGGCACCTACCTTGGGTAAAAGGAACTGCATCCTAGCAGACAGCTGGTAGATGTTGCCTGGTGTTCGATAAAAACTCCCTGTAATTTTGGAAAGACTCTAAATTGGGGACCAAAACCAGAGGACTCTGAGTCTGAGTTTCTTCATTGTAAGCCCTCTGATAGATACAACTGTCATCCCCTGAACACAATTGAACAAAACAGAGAATAGGAACTATACCACTCTTACATCTATGAGACAAAACAAGAGTGAAGAGTAGAAAATGAGCGAAGAGAATATGAGGATTGGGATCTTCCTGCTTTATGGACCTGAACAACGAGCTGTCAGGACCCCGAGCACCACAAGTTTGGCTGCCCGTGCTTGAGGCCAGCCCCAACGTGGTGCAGCTGCAGCCTGATTTGATGCTGCCAGGAAAGAGCTGGGTGGGAAAGAGCTTTAAATCAGTCCAGCTCTTTCCTAACATTGATTTGCTTTCCTGTGTTTCCTTAACTCCTCCATGCATTTAATCTCTCTGGCCCCAGGTTTATACTGTGGTATGCAGGAAAAGGCTGTGCTGCAATCATCACCACCAGTAGTTTGGCAATCTGGGGGAAAAAGGATGGTGAAAAACAGAAGAAGACACTACTTGTTGGTAATACTCATGCTAGGCACTGAAATAGCAGGCTCTGTCACTAAGGCTGCCTCATGTTTACTGTTAACACCACCTCTTCAGTTGATTAAATACCAACAAACTCTGTTCTTCTGCCCTGCAATTTTCATTGCTTCTGTTTGCCCCCAGTTGACTCCTTGCCCTGCACATTTTAATAGTTTTAATGTTTCAGAATTTCAGAGTGTGAAATAACATTTTGGAGTCCTGGAGTCGGAGGCATATTTCTGCTCCTGAAATGGAGTTATATGGAGAAAATAGAGGATGACTAAGTAATTGTTAAAACTGAAATTGATTAAAAGTCTGACATAAATAAATTTAGGATCAGACCCACAGAAACAGTATAAAGGAGAGGGGATTAACAGAGAACTACAAATCTGACATTTCCTAATTTCCCAGTGCCTGACAGGGTTGCCACTTCTGGGTCGTTGCTGTAGGTTTGCTTTATCCTTCATTACCTTTTCCATTGCCATGTAGAGAGCTGTTGACACAAGTAGATCCTTGTGCCCTCCTGACCTTTCTTCCACAGCTGATGGTGGGATTTTGAGTGAGAGACACTCCTTTCCATAGGCTGTAATCCAGGAAAAAATAGCAGATCACTTTAAGTTTCTTAATTTTCGCATTTTCAATTATTTCATTACATTATTTTTCCATATGTAAATAAGGACAACAAGGATCATGTTCCTAACTGGTAATGATACATTTCTAAACTAGGTTAAAAGCTTTTCCCCCTCTTTTAGACTGCCAGGCACTGGATAAGAAATTGTCTCTTGGAGTTGTCAAAAGTCTCAGTTTTAACCAAAACCAGAGCTGGTCACACGCACAAGCTTGTTTGCATTTAACATCCATATCAGTTCTTCTACAAGGGAAAGGGCAGCACAGGAGCAGCATACCCCTTCTAACATCATTCATGGGGTTAAAAAACAGCTATGAACTGAGAGTGGTTTTACTTAACAAAACAAAACAAAAAAAAGAATTGAAGAAAATAAACGTCTGGACCCTACAAGCATGGCACTGCACGCTGATCTCCTGCCCTGCCTTGCAGGACCAGGCGCACCAGCCAGCAGGATTTTGCCCTCTGCTCCACCACCCATGCAAAGCCTCTGTAGCAAAGACTGCCATCGCTGCTATTTGCTTGGAGCATCCTATCCACGGGATGGTAAATCAGGTGCTCACCACTGGTAATGATTTGATCCCTGCGTTACAAAACTGTAGTGGGGGGCGGCTGGTGCTAAACAGCATGGGAAGGGCCGCAAGGCCTGACATGATGCAATCACTTAATTACATTTTTTTTCTTAAAAAGGAAAACATAATGTGTTGTGGAAACACCGCCGCCTTATACACCCGCTTGACATTGTGATAACCATGCTTCCACCTTTGAAGTACTCGCAGCCCTTTTATCTGCATCATCACAAGTAAACGGCATATTAAACCAAAGAGACATTTGTTCCCTGATACCTCACAGTGGGGGTAACTGATGGGAAACCTCTCAGTGGAAACGAATACTTTCAAATACATTATCAGTCCTTATTATTTATTCTCACACTATTTACAGTGTGCTTTGGACTCTCTGGTCTGTTGTATATGCAACTCTGAATAAAATCAGATTAAAGTCATGGAAACCTGAGAGAGTATCTCAGCTACAGAGGAAAGTAGAGGATTCAGGATAAAATATATGCTGAAGGCCACTGTGAATCTTCCACTGCCATCAGGTGATATTACACTGCTGGTTTTAAGACTGTCATACTCATGCCTGTTTTGGTAAAAATCTTTTCGTAAAAGCGGTTCTGCCACGGCACTACCAGGATTAATCTTGTTCACCACAACAGAAGGTCTGTGCAGTTAAAGATGGTACAAGGGCACAGACCCACCACGAATGTGAGACGGGCACCTTGCTGTGCCTATCTTTTCCCAGTGAACAAATCTTTATATTATCTGTTGCCAAAAAAAAAAAAAAAAAAAAAGATGTGCCTCTGGTGCATTGGTTTTGCTGCTTCATCACTTATTTTCTATGCTACAGCAGAAGCACTTCTCCCTTCCTAAACAACAGCTGTTGCAGTAAGGATTGCTCATGTGTAAGATATTATAACATGGTGCTTACCACTCACTTCTTGCCTACCTGTCACCTGGCACAAATTTATCCTCTTTCTGTCTTTGTCACATATAGGAAATCTGTAGCTCTAATTCTTGCTCATATGCTTGTTTTTCTCAGCTGTGACAGTTCTTAATCTGTTTTTGTGGGGTTTTTTACTTGAACTTCATAAGCTACTAAATTGGCACATTTTCGCATTGTGATTTAATTCTCCATGTCAGGGCTGTCACCTTTATAAATATTTCTCATAAGTTTTATGGAACAGTGCGTCAGCAGATTACTAGGAAGAAGAAGAGGAGTAAATTGTGTCTTAGGATAAGTTGTTGAATAGTATAGTAACCGTTAGGGTTATAACCAGTTATGACCATATACTTGCATCGCAGTACCATCTGGAGGTTGTCCAGGGGATGGTGCGTTATGTTAAGTGCTGTATAAACACAAACCTCGGTGGGTTATTTTAAAATGAGATGGAGTAAATGAAGTAGGAGGTTGGAACTGGGAAAACGGTAGAGAAATACTGGGGGAGGAAGGGAGATGCAATAGAAAAAACACATCCTAAGGGGCAGAAGGCAGAGTTAAGGCAAACTTGTCGTATGAAGCACTAGATGTTTTAAGCAGAGAAAGAGTGGGAACCGGAGGTGGAGGAGAGGAGAAGCCAGAGAAAGACAGCAGGAAAGCGAAGGCATGGGACGGAGCAACAGGCAGTCGACCAGCTGGGGGGTGTACAGACCCCACCCAGTAAGAAGTCTCGCTGGAAAGCAGCAGCCCCAGTTATCCGGGCTGCCAAGCGTGCTCCAGCTGGTGCTGCCCCCAGAAGATGGGTTTGGAGAGGGAGAAGCTCTCGCCAGGGAAGGGAAATGCCGTGGGGGGTCCCAGCGGGAGCGCGGTGGGGAGCCTGCCCCAGCGCCGGGGTCGGGATGTCAAAGATGCGTCCTGGGGAGGGCATGGCCCCCAGGAGCTGTTGGGTGTAAACACGCATGAGGTTCACGAGGACAGCTTTCAACCGCCTCGCTGAACCTTCAGCAGGTTCCGCTGCATACCTGAAAAAGAAAAAAACCAACAAAGCCACAGCAAAATGGATCTGGAGGAACGGTGTATCCCGACACACAGACCTCCGCACCGGCGACTTTTCTTTGTGGCTTGGCAGCTTTCATTGAGCCCAGTGATTCAGCTGATCTGCTTGTTTCGATAGTATCTCTAAAAGTGAAAATGTTCTTGGAAATGGTAAATAAAACTTCATTATCATGACAGATAATGTGTTAAAGCGTAACAACATTTTTTTTATTAGATTCATAGATGGTAAAATGAGGGTCATCCATCCAAATCTGCTTTGATAGGTACTGGGCCCTATGCCGGCTCCATTTTAGCACTCTGGTGCAGTGATGATGAAAGCTGATTGAGATTTGGATGAGTTGAGCATGTTTTGGTTTTTATGACGCACTACCAGCTGAGTTTACATTGACTGCACTCAGAGCAGCGCTCAAACTCTAAATGCACAGCAGGCACAGGAGACAGAGAAATGCATAGATAGATCCTGACCTGATAGACCTCACAGGGGAGTAGTGCTGATGGGCAAAGAGCACCACTTTGAGAAGGCAATTGAATGGAAAAATTCAGATTTCAGTATCGCTGATAGCACAGTTACCTACTTGCAAGAAGGGTCTTTTGGATAAGATCAGGAAAATACCCTTCTTCTGGGCACAGGGGTAGGGGTGGGGGTCCCAGGCGAGACCCGAGTCAGGGCCAGCAATGCTCTTTGGTGCCTTCAGCCCCCCCCCCGCTTTGCTGTTGCATATTTTAGGTGTGTAAATGCTAGCCTACAGAACCACATTCCCCTGCTGGGGTTCCATGCGTTATAAATCCTTCTTTATGCAGAGGAACAACCTGAAGAGAAGTGGAGAGTCTCCGGCCTGGGGGTTAGCATGCGTGCTGGCATCCCGTGTGCTGCTGAGGGCCAGGCGGCCCTTCGGTGTCCCGCTCCTTTGCCGCTGCTCGTCACTCCAAATAAAAGACAAAGGACGCTGATCCAAATTCCTTGTTACTAAAATGTTGCAAAAACCTGGTATCTGAAATGGCATTTGGTATTTTTTTATATCTTAGTTATTTACTGCTCATGGAAGGAGCTGCCAGTTGGTTAATTATGTGGATATTCCTAATTATGGCTGAGGATAATACCAAGAACAATTGAAATAAAATTACTGTAATTTTAAATCAAAAACTTCTCTATGTTTGAAATGATTAAAAGGCTGCATGTAAATATCATCACGTTTTGATTCATTTTCCCATGAAATTTCAGTTAAATTATTTTCTCTAGCAGGAGATGTTAATAACGACACCAGGAAATTGAACATCAAGGTTTAACTCAGAGGCAATAAATCAACATATAAAAAAGGTTAAGGGTTGCACATTATGAAAACATTTCCAGAGATAATTACAAGTTAAAGGCATGTGTTGATTGAGTGGGAAATCTCATCACATAGACAAGGCTGGATTCACAATGAGGATAATCAGGTAAAGTACTACTCAGTGATTTTAAAAAGAAAAAGTCTGTGGAATACCCAAAATAATTACCACAGTGTGTCTGCAGAGTGGTACAATATACCCAGAGTTAACCAACAAATCTTCCGCCAAATCGAGCCTATGTGCAAAAGCAGCCCATGATGGGAATGTATCAAGCTGTCACTCACCACCACCTTCTGCTTCGGGACGCTCTGTGCCAAGATCTGCGGCTCTCGGGCTGAAATTGGAGAATGATGTGCAGCGCTGCACATAAATCTGGATGTACCAGCCCAGGCTCTGGCTCCATATGCCCATTTGCAATGAAATCATTGAGCCAAGGACATGCCTGGGAGGACAGAGCTCAACCCTTGAAGTTTTGGAATATTTTTTTCCAGCGGGAAGAATCTGTTTGATTGCAGCTATAAACCCGCTGTTTATGGCTGCATATTGCCAGTGTTAAACATGCAAGAGCAAGAGATAAGGAAATGTGACAGCGGAGTGAATCATTTGAAGAAAACGCAGCACCTTTCTCTCCTGGTTTCAAGGCTGCATTGCAGGGAGATGAAATCAGCACTGGAGAACTCAGACCTTCTGACGATGCACACAAAATGGGATGTAAGCTAATCCGTTACAGCCTGCCCCCTACTAGCAGAATTTGCAAAGCCTGAAGCAGGTATAATATGGTTATCACTTAGTCTAAAGCAGTTGGCCAAATTCGAACACAGTTGTTACCAGCAGGTACGCTTTAATTTTGCAATGTGCAAACTGCTTTAATGACTTCCCCCTTCTCTCCGTTTTGTCCAACTTCCAGCAGCAAGAATTTCCACTGCCTGGATAGCCTTGCCTCGCCAGGTACTCAGGTTTCGAGCTGGAGAAAGAACACGGAAAACGCTTGTGCCCGACACAAAAGGCGCTTTCAAAGATAATTACACCGTTAAAGACTTTAAGTGCTCCCTCTCAGCACCCCAGACCTGACCCTGATGGAGACAAGGGCCAGGCACCGCCCGGGGGGGGACCCCGGCTGCAGGCAGGGGGAGCCGGGCCAGGGCCGGGCTGAGCCGCTTCCAACCCCTCTGCAGCCGGGCTCTGCGTAAAGCGAGGGTTTTCCCTCCCTGCTGTGGGATGTCGCAGCAATTTTTTTATTTTTTTTAATCCTGCTTCTTATACTGCTCTTTCATCCTGTTCAGTCTTGTCTAATACTTGCCTGTAGTCACTGCTGACATCACGATTCTGAAATGATTAGGAGCGAAAGTGATCTTTTGGGTCATTTTCCTAAACTTCAGACGGTGATAAAGTCCTTATGAGTGACAAGTTTCGGAAGCAATGTTTAGCCACATTTTAAAGACAACTATGTTACGGCAAGCGGTTCCAGTCATCTCATTAAGTCTGAATAAATATGAGAATTTAATATTAATTTCATTTTCATATATCCAAATCAGAAGGCAGCAGAGAAGAAAACAACATAATCTGATTAAACAAATTAGAATCATGCTGCTAAAATTGCCCTTCAGTATTTATTTATTTTTAACTGCAGTAGCTTACAAAAATCTGAAAAACAAACTCCCCCAAATGTTACCTAACATCTAATTACCAGCCGCTCCTCCCCAGGAAATACCCAGCTGTCAGGGCATTGAGAGGCTGGAAAGCAGATATTCCAGCCTAGGTTTCCAAACCTGCATATGATTTTTTACTTTAATCCTGCTCCTGACTCAGGTCGAGGCAGTGAAATTTGGGCTGAAGACCGATGTCTTCTCGCCTTGGCATCCACTGTCCTGCTGGGAAATGGCTGTTGCACCACACCAGGACATCAGGTGGGGAGCTGCCTTGCTGTGAGATGCGCACAGCATCCCTTTGCATCCAAAACGACCGTGCCTGGTCACCCCAGGCACCGCGCACTTCAAGCCACTCTCTGTGGTCCTTTAGCCCTAATGAAGCCGTTTCCTTCATGGCCATCCCCCAGATGTCTGGAAGGCTCCTGGACCCAGGGCTGCAGCCAGTCAGACAGCAAAATAGGAGATGCTTCCACGGGACTGACGTCAGAAGCTTTATTAGGGAGTTTGTTACCAGCAGGGCACTTTTGCTGTTGGCTGTGTCTGGTCTGCCTGCCTGGATGTGGCGAGGATGAACCAGCAGTGACTTCCTTGCACGAATCCCTGTGCAAAACCTGTGTCGGGGCACATCAGAGTGAAAATAGGAAAATACCCCACTTTGGTATGTATGGTTCATTCTTTTTTTGGTCCTTTCAATGAAAAAAAATCCAGGTCACTGTGAAATCAGTGCCCATATGGCAGTCCTCTGACCGTATGGCAGTTTCACAGTTGCAAGCCCACCCAGGTACCCCAGCAGTGGGTCCACCCCACCCCAGGATGGGTCCTCGCAGAGGCTGTCTGTGGTATCAAGAATGTCCTCTCAGCCTATCTTCTCTCAGCTGCGAGAGCAAAATCAAAGTACCAAATCTGAGTTCACCATCTCTAGACCCAGCAACCTTTTCAGCGTAAGGCAGGCTGGAAGGAGCCCAGGATCCCACCAGTCCTGGTTCTGAGGGACACCTCCTTCGGGCCAGCCCTCACCTGGGCTCCGGGCAAAACCATCAGCTCCCAGAGAAAGCTACAGAGAGCCAAGGACACCAGTGTCTTGGGTATCTGAGATAATGAAGCTGTGGTCATCACCGCAGCAAGGCAGGGCCATGTTCTCTGGCTGCGCCCTGGGACTGCAGGCGGGCAGGTTGTGTCCCCTGCTCGAGGCTGCGTGGATGCACCGTGCGATGCAGCGCGGCACGGACAACACCTTGGGGCTGCGCTCCCTGTGCTCCTCCCTCTAGGTTGTGTCCTTGACTCCCAAGACACACGCAGTGCTCAGCCTCAGGACAGATTAGTCTGTGCTGAGAATGGGGCTGAGAGGAGACAGCAGCATGGAAGGGAGAGCACTATGTTAAAGTCACTACGGCACACGTGTGCTTCACTGGGTCTGAAGGACCAGGATGGGAACTGCGTCAGCTTTCAGCATCTCCACAGCCTCTGCATGGGGGGGGGGTTGAGTGTCTTTGCACTGTAATGCGGTAATAAATGGTAAACGTTTGCATTTTGTTGGCGTTGCAGATACAGCAAGGGACAAAGTTTCTAGTCCATTAAACCGTACCAGCTTAATGGAAGAGGGGAGCGCGCGCTTCTGTTTCTCCTTCTTGAGCAGTGCTCCTGTGACTGATTCAGTCGGCTTAGTTCTCGTGAAGTCTCTGGCCTTTCCCTGAAGAGACCCTTCAAAGACCCGTCCCGCCGTTGGGATCCGTTGTACGGCAGAGCGCGCAGTTTCCATAAACGCCGTGACAGCTTGCTTCCCTCGGGCCATCCCATGTGCACGCTGCAGGTTCCGTCTCCTATCAGCCCGCGCAGGATCCGCTTACTCAGCTGTGGCTACTAGGGATGCGCTTACCCTTCGTTTGAGTCATCCGCTGTGTGGTTACGTGTGCGTGTGTGTAAATCAATAAGGAACTGAGTAGGAACTCAACAGGAAATCTGGAATTCAAAATTTGCAATGGAATTTCTAGACCAGGTTAGTCAATGAAAGAACCTTTCAAATGTGATTCCCCACCTCACAGCTCAGCTCTCTGACCGGCCTTCGCACACAGCAGGCACAGAAATAGCTTTTCAGCTCCAGTTCAATTACTTGACCGCATCTGAAAGAGAAAATATTCCTCCCCTTACCCTGCTGGGCTGGGGCTGCTGGGCCTCTGATGCTGCTCTGGCGTGGGCTGCGGATGGCAGGAACTGTATGGGATCGTACGCAAGGGAGGAGGATCTGGGGGCGTGCACTCTAGGTGTTAATATTAGTTATTATTAATTTTATTTGTTAATGTTAATAATATTAGCTATTATTAATTTGATTAGGATTAGTATTGTGTAATTGTTATTGTTTTATTAACTTTTGTAATAAAATAGTTGACTTAAAAATATGTATTTATAAATTTTTAGAATATTTTATTATTAGTATTATATTTATTATACATTTTATTAAAATATCTTAAATTGTATTTATTATCTTCAAATCATCGCATCATATACTAAATGCATTTTAAAATATCCATCTGGCAGTCATTTTAAATGCAAAATCACTGTGCAACATAAGCTTTATCTTTACTGCAGAAGCTTGATGTTGGACCAATTTTCTTTAGTATTTTACCAATGACATGGAAGAAAACAAAATTATTTCTGGCAAAAGGACAAGGGCAAGCCAGCCATATAAAACAAGGTAAAGTTCTTGGTAATCACGGCTTGCTTGGACATCATTTACTGCTCCCAGTGTGACATATAGCCTCTCCTGTTGTTAGAATAATAAACAGAAAAGAAGGGTAGAGGGGAATTTATTATCATAAACAGTATTAATAAGGTCAATTCTGATATTAAACTGTGAAAAATGTCAACAAACAAGAAAAAGTTTGGACAAGGGCTGCCACCATGGCTGTAGGTTTGGAAAACCTGCCTTTCAAGGAGAGAAATAGTTTTCTTGAGACTTGGGCATGATTTACAAGTTGTAGGGTGGACAAAATGTGGCTAGCAATGAGGTGAAGGGCTTCCACTGCGGAGGTGTTTAAGCATGAAGCTGGTTTTACTCAGGGTCTAGTAGAGTCTCTGATACTTGAAGTCTTTAAAACAAGACTGGGACTACTCTCTGAAAAAGGTGTCCTTATAGGCAATGCACAGGAATTAACAGGGACAATTCTCTGGCACTCATTGCACGATGACTAGACAGTGTCATTCGGTCATTAAAAACTATTCTGGTTTGGTTTTTATCAGCCATGTTAGTTTTATGTTCCTTGTCTACACTGGAGCCAAACCCTACTCCAGTGAATCACCTCAGAGCCTCCCAACCTGTCCCACGACCTCTTGGGTGAAGTCACAATGTCAAAGAAAATTAAGATTTTTTTTCCTCTGCCTCCATGTCCCTTGTCCTTTTTGTGAAGGGCCTGAGCTCCTGACTGCACATGTAGAGTTTTACTAGAATCCCACTAATCTCCAGACTTTCTGCCTTTCTCTTCCTACCTTTGCAGTGTTTGGCAATTTTCTCTCCTCACCTGCCAATTTAAAGCTCATCCGAACAACACAGGTGACAGTTATAAAAAAAAAGATTTTTTTTCCTCTGTGAAAGAAGAAGCCAAAAGGGAGAACAGCTATCTGCCTGGAAGAGCACCGCAAAATCTTAATTAACATGCAGAAAGGGCAGGCAAGAGAGCAGTATTTCAGCAAAAGCACAAGGACCGAGCACAGTTACGACAGCACTGCTGTACGACTGAAGGTGCTGGTGTAAAAAGGAGTGGTGAGCTGTGCCGGAAGAAAACTTCCCCAAAGAAATGAAACTATGGAAGCAGGAATACTAACAACATCAGGAAGATACAACATCAAATAATATTAGGAATGAAAGGAGAAATAGTAGGAAAAGTCACCTGTTACAGTGGGCTTCATGGGCAATAACTGTGCCATGTGGGTGAGAATCTGTCATGTTTAAACATGGATAGCAGTCTCAAAATTTTGTGGTATGTTGACACAACTATCTTTAAGGTTATACTGGACCACAACCCATTCATAAAGAAGGTCTATTATATACTGTATATATAAATTACATTATTATACATGACTTCATGCCATTTTCAGGACATTTAATTTAAACCTGAGGTCATGATATTTTCCCAGAAAAATCACCTGTCTGTGCTAGTAGGGATGGAAAGTTGTATGGAAGGAGCCAAGTGTTCAAGCTGTGCCCGTGCCCAGGCTGGGGACCAGCATCCAAAGCCACAGACCAACACCTTGTCTGTGGATAACCTCCTGTCGACACCACCTTCATTTTCCATTGCTAAGCGCTGGTGAGTGCCTTGAAGTCGGGCTCCGTCCCAGTGGCCAGGTACCAATCGGACCGAAAACTAACCTCGCAACCCATAAAGTTTCCAGGGGGGCATGCAAGCTTCTCAGCTCACCCGGGGACAGCCCCCGTGCCAGAACCAGCTCCAAGTAAGAGCTGGTGAATGTGTGGCTGGGATTAGGGGCATGGCGAGACCCTCATGCCATGCCAGCCCAAAGATGGATCGGATTAAATAAATGATGACCCTATGGCATGAGTCCCTGAGAGCTTATTAATCACTCTTTTCTTGAAATATTCCCAAAATCCTGGAAGCAGCAATCCAGATCGCTGACATGAAAGTTCAAATTCTGGAGCCCCCGTGGTTGCCCAATACCAGGCACTGTCAATCCAGTAAATATAATATCAAAGATTTGGTGTGCTTCACACGGGGCTGGGTTTTATTTGGGCTATAACACTAAAGTATATGGCTTGCCACAGAAATCTGAGCAGTGCCATGCCATATGCTACTGGAGCCCATGCTGCTTTAACACTAGAAGAATTTGAAAACCAAAATGATTTGCTTTGCACAGGAAGGATAGCTTGTTTAGTGAGGTTTGAATAGCCTGGTACGGTCAAAGCTAAGAGTAGACTTGGATAGAGACTATAGATATTCAAGTATTTTAAATGTGTTAAAGAAACTAGCTGCAAAACCCCATCCCTGAGCATCAACCAGAAGATAAAAAAACATTGTCATAGAGAAATAATGAGGGAATGTTTTCTGGGTTCATATGAGATGGGTATCGGCAGCTCCCCCTTCTCCAGAAGGACTCCGACCTCCCTCCTGTCATGCATGCAGGACAGCGGTGCTGCAGGCACTGCAGGCGCTGGCTTTACACGGCAGTTTTTCAGGAAATATATCTTTTCCATACACAAGGTGCATCGTGACATCTGACCAGCAATGAAACTACATTCCTTAAACACTGCCTGTCCCCTAAGCTGATATTTTATACTAATTCCATTATTGCTCTTATTCCACTCCCAGAATACCGGGAAGTTTAGGGGCTGGTAGCGGAGCTTTTGTCTGTCTGCCTTTGTGTAGCAACGAGGGCTATACCATGGGAGAGCTCAGCCATCGTCACTGGGTCAAGTTGATCAAGGCGAATGCAGTTAGATCTCTGGGTTCTGGAAGAGATACTCCTCAATGAAATCACTCAGTACAATATGCTGGGTGTGTTCAGATGTTCTCGTTCTTAATACTTCCAAGCAATATTACAAAATTGAAGGAAATCCATTGGAAAAAGAAGTGGCCTCTAGTTCTTGAGGGATGACTAAGAGGACTAGTAAGAAATTCTAGCTGGAAGAGGTTGAGGTTACAGAACTTACAGACGTGAATATTTAACTAAATTTCCTGGGCATACATTAAAGAAAGAAAACAAACCAAAAAAAGGAATGCAAGAGGGGACCCCTCACTGGGGGCAGACATAACTGGAGTGAGACACTAAGTGAAATACAGAAATACAGCAGTTTTCCTGAACTGGCCAGATCACAGAATGAAATAAGTCTTGCCCTAGGGAGTTTCCTGAATCTTTAGATAATAAGCCCAGAACAAGCAAGAGCCGTCAGCATTCAAACTGGCACTGCTGCCACTGCAATAGCCAGTGCCTGGAGCTTCGGGGACAGTGGAAATCGTCTGTCCTGCGCCATCACCTGCAGGGATCATCACCTCTGCTCAAATGGAGACCATTACCCCAGAATTCATTTAGACTCGCATTCTCACTTTTAATTCTTCTCAGCTTTCTGCAGAAAGGATATCTGGGGCAATAAAGCTCAGCCTCCAACTCCAAGTGAGGAAAAACATGGCCCTTTTAACCAAAACCCTGAAAAGTTATGTCATTAATTATTCTTCCACGGTTGTGCATTATTTAAAAACACATTGTACCCATGATGACACAGAACAGAGGCTTGTAACCTTTGACGTTTTTCTCAATTTTTTCTCTACAGAAACACTCATAAAATGTTTAAGTTAGCACTTAACACCTGCTGTAATAATTTGGTTGAATGAATGTCACATTTCTGTAGGTGGCCTCTTTAAAATAATCCCTGCAAATAAAACATTATCTCTCAAATGAAAAAGCCTGTGCAGTAAGCTCCTGCAGCTGGATGCTTTGGGCAGCGACTGCTATTCGCCAGGCTGGTCAGAGCGAGCCCCCAACCTGTCTTCATCTGGCCTTTCTCTTCACCTCGATTTTTTGTTGGCAAGAAAGGGTATTTTTCACCCCCAGACCCTCTCGGACAATTCTGCTTCAGGACTTCTGAGCGCCTGCGGAAAGGCATTTATTTACAGTAGGCTGCCTGGTTACACAAACACAACCGTTATCTGAGCAAACGAGGCCAGGCTGCTCGTCCAGCGCCATGTACCATTTGTCACCCAATTGTTTCTATTGCAATTAATGCTAATCAAGCGCTGGTCACAGCTGCAGCACAATGTCGCGCACAAACCCCGGGCACTGGGCGCCCGCTGGTGCAGGCTGCTGCGCCAGGAGATAACGGAGGGGACGGGCTCCTGCAGAAGGCGAGGCAAGCTGTGCTCTCCCGGGTATATCCCCAGATATAGAAATTATCCCCTTTTTTTTGCTTCTGGCCTGCAGGCACCTTCAGCAGAGATGATTCGGTTTCTCGACAGGCAAAACAAAGGATTGTTGGCTGATGAAGAAACTAGCAGAAGTCGGGGGGGGAGTTTGTGGGGCTTTTTTTTCATGTTTTTAATCTGGTCAGTGGACTTCATTATTCTTGCTTTAGACAGCTTTAATTCCACCCCCAGATTTGCAGTGGGAACACAGCACAAGGAAAAAAAAAGACTTGTTTTAAAATATTAGGTTTCCCATGGGGAACATGTGGCCTGACACAATTACGTTTTAAAGTGAGAGGTGGAAAAGTCCTTCCAGTCACAAACCCCAGAAAAGATACTTGTCATTTCTGAAAAGTCAGCATTAAGTTTAGAAAAACACCTACAATTTCTTACAAATTGTGCCTTTTTTTGCAAACATAATCTGTAAGATAAATCTCATTTAACTGCTGCATGGTTGCATTGCTAGAAATGATGGGAGGTCAGGGGGAAGTGTGCCCTCCCTCTGCAGAGATAGAGGATAACACCAGTCTGCTAAATCAGCTGTTATGGAAACATTTGTTATTTTGTTTATAGTACGATTTATCATTTTATTCTTCCATTTTGTTGTTCCATCACAGGTTAAATGTTCACCCAGTCAAAGTTGTCTCATTCATTTAAAAGGCCCTACTTCAAAGTTGACCTTCCATTTAAGATTCTTTCAAGACCCTTTATGTTAAGATTAGTGAAAAGTATAACTTAGCATATACGCAGTAGAAGCAGGCAACTGTCCTGACAGAAGGTAACCCACGGTGGCTGAGTAACTTCTTTGCAGTACAAACAGTGCTATGATGCTAAAGCTCTTTTTTTTTTTTTTTTTGTCAATAAAAGCTTTCTTAAAGAAGAGAAGCATATGTTAAAACCTAGGTTAGTCAATATTATCCTGCCTTACCCTTAAGGTTAATTTTCCTTGCATGGAGGGATTTTAACAAGCAAAAACTTCTTTCAGCTTTGGAGTCGGGCCTGCCGTGCATTCCCCACCTGCACGGGCAGCGATGTGTTTGCAGGCATTTTTTGTGGTGTGGTTTGGTGCCCGTCCCGCAGCCCCCGTGCTGAGCTCCCTCCTGCTGACGGTGCCCAGCTCGGGGCCGAAGGAGACCCCGAAGGTCCCGCTGCCCCTTCCCGGCCGTGCAAGCCCAGTAGCACCTGTGCCTCCGTGGTTATCCGCCCTGTGGACTGCCTCTGAGCATCACTTTGTTATTAAAGTCTTATGCAATTAAAGTCTATTAACTCTTATCGCCCTTTGTTTAAAGCTCTCCTGGGCATCCCACCTTCTGAAACCCCCGGACCTGCTTGCTCTCCCTGTTTGGACGAGCAGTGGGAAGTGCCGTACAGAGCTCGGGACAAGCGCGCGCGGCTGTAGGATCACCTCTCATCTCGGCGCCATCATTTTCTGCGTGCGTTCGACGACTTTCCAGGGAGAGAGCGAAGGGCTCCAGACTCCCTGCCTCCCGGTCCCCTCCAGGCAGGGGCTCTGACCACCGACTGCTGTGCATTTGCCGGTGGCAATTTGCTCTCCCGCGCGAAGTCCTGCCCAGCGCAAAATGCAGGCGCGCCTGGTACGTGCCTGCCCGTCAGACGCCGGGTGCAAGCTCGCAGAGCAGCGATGCATCGCTGTCAGAGCGGGGACTGCAAGCTCGGGCGATGCCAGGGCCGGCGGCCGGAGAGGCTTCCTGAGGATCTGCGTGGCCAAGGTGTCGGATCTGAGACCATCCAAGCCTCCAGCTCCTATTGGGATCGATGGCAATTTGCCGCATCCCTCCCCTTGTTTATCTGAGCGTGGGTACCTGGACACGGCTCCTCACATATATTTTAGTGCTAACTGCCATCGATTCCCACGATCATTGGGCACCTAAATGATCTTACATGCCACCTGCCTGCGCCTCCCTTCCCAGTAAGTATGATGGTGATAAAAGCACTTCCCCATCTCAGGGAGAAGCAGAAAGATAAATATATTAAAGGCTGTGAGGCACTAAGATGCTACCCTGATTATCTCTTTTCAGACAGATGAGCTGAAGAACAAACAGATACTGCCGATTACAAGTTTAATACGTACAAGTAGGAGATGACCTTGCCTTTATTACTATCTACACAGTTTAAGGACTAGTTGATTCAATAATAAGATACCCATAGTAAATATTTATGAAACTTCACATCACATAAAAATTATAGGTTATTTAAATTTAATTTGCATTTATACTTTCAAATCAGGTTATTATATAGCAGAAATGTACTAAAATTAAATTCATAATGCACATTACAGCAATTTGAGCAAATTGTACCTTGAAGCAATTTGTATTTAAAATGCAGTCTGTGTGCTTCTTCACTTTCCTTGCAGCTTGTAAATAAATTCACAAAGCATTTTCAGTGACAGCCATAGTGTTCCAGTTGTAAATTGATGTAGTCTGAAACAAAGAACAATTACCACTTAAGCAGATCCTGTGTTACACTAAATCTTAAAGCATTTGAATTCCCTGGCAAAACAAAAGGAAGTGATTTTTCTTTTCTCCTTAATCCACAGCAACAGTTCTTGTCAGGTGGAAAATGTTTGTGCACTAACCCCTTGCCTGTTTGTCTTCCTAAACAACCAGCTTTTAAAGGGGTCAGATTGCAGGCGGGCTGATGCAATAGCATGAGACCAACGTCCAAACTGACAGCGCTGTAAATTGTGTAGCTTGGACCCATCTCTCCAGCAGCTGAGATTAAGTTAGTCACGAAACTCTCCCCAACAAACAGTTCCATCAAAATGCATTCCCTGAAAAGTTCAGGCTCCTCTGTTTCAACCACAGTCCTGAGAAAAAAAAAAACCCTACATATGAGGCTGTGCAGCAGCTAATAACTTAAATGGTTCAAAGAGCAAGAAACCATTGCACTTCCGAGGAGACGCCTGGGAAAATCAATCTGATGACTGTACTACACCTGATTACACAACTAAAACATGCACGCACGCTCCAGCACGAACACGCACACACGTTTACATGCTTCTGCAGATTTTGGTGTCTGAATGAAAAGTCACAAAGACAAGCAGAGTTGAAATCCCGTGGCATTTCCATGTCCAAAGGCTGACTCATGGTGGAAGGGGGGTGGAGGAGTGGGGGCAGCGGGTCCAGGGGCACCCCCCGCCGCGGCCTGTGACCGGCGGGGACGGGAGCGGGCTCCGTCAGAGCCGCTGAACGGGACCATTCGCCATCGCCCAACGGGCCTGGACCGGACCTCCGTGCCCAGGAGGTGCCACCCAGCTGGTCTTCCCAACTCCACCCTGGTTATCGCAACGGGATGCTTTCACCATAATTCAGCTAACTGGAATGGTTTTTTCCAAATTCCACTGTTTCACATGTGGTTTTTTGACTTGTAATTCTCTGTATATTCAACTATGAAATGAAAATTTTCTTTTAAATGTTTGGGAAAGAAAAAAGAAAGCGTTATCCTGCTGTACCATGGAATCCGCTTTCTCTTATAAAAGCCATAGAAAGGGAAAAGACCCAAACCCTTCTCTTCAGAGGTGCAGATCAAAAATGTTGAAAATATGTATATATGGCGAAGCTCAGACAGGCTGCGGTTATGGCATGCCTTATTTTCTACTACCATCAAGTTTACCCCAAAATAACCTACAGGCGAGGGGAGGAAAAAGCTGATTTTCCTTGCAGCTGTCCAGGTGGGACAAGTCCAGTCGGCAGACTGGGAGCCCTCCAGACGCCGGGCACTGGCGAGTCTCCTCTGGGCCGTGAAGGAGGTGCTGGACTGGAGACAAAGTGCCTGGGGTCTCCCCTGCTGCTGTCCGGACCAGGGAGGCTGGGATCCCTCCGGGTGCTCCGCTGGGATAGCTGAGCACACGGTGCCCCGGTGCTCTCTGCGAGGATGCACGGTGAAGGCACGGCAACTCGGAAGCCGAATGAAGATGAAGGTTTGTCCTCAGGGGAAGGTGTGGGTTAATTCAAATGAGATTATTTTGTGTAGGACAATACTGATTTCAAAGTGACAGTTCAAACGTAAACATTTCTGTTCACAATGACATTTATTTGAACATTTCATTTCAAATGTTGAAATGTTTCTTTCTTAATTAGCATTTTCAGTTTGCCATTTTAAATTGATTTCTTAAATTGTGTTTATCACATTTTTTCTATTGGCTTTCTGGAACAAAAGCAAACCTTAGAACATCAGCATTTCTTCCCAACACAGGCTGCTTTTCCAGTTTAATACATTTAGCAGCCATATTTCTTGAGTGGTCAGTCTTCTTTAATGATATACTTTTTTTTTCTTCACTAATACCCTTACCTCTTCAATAAGCTAAGCGTGAATTTTCAGGTTAGCCCCTGTACTGGTTGCTCACGCGGGAGCCTCAGCTTGCTCTGCACAGCCAAGGTCAGGATGTTGTACATTTACCCTACACACAAAATACTCGTTACTCTTATAAGCGAGGAACAAGCTGACCGGTGCCAGTGTGCGCCTCACCCCTTCATGTCTGAACGCTGCAGGTGCATAACAATTTCAGCACTGAATGCACTCCTGAACAGTGAGATGTTTGATAATTTGGCAGTGATGTCTGCCAGAGAAGTGTACTGGGAACAACCCTAATTGAGTTAAATCAAGCTTTTGCACCCAGAGATAGGATGACTGTGGGAAGCTTTGCCATCACACTCATAAATGAGCAGCCTGACAGCCAATGCACGTGGTCTGTCTTACGTTACACGCAGCAACAAAACTTCTCCTCGAGGATGTGAAGTCATTATAGGAAAAGATTTTTCTAATTCCCTCTCAGCATTTGGGACTCCGGTGTATCTTTTCTATAATATCTTCATTCCCTAATGAGAAGACAGTGTGTCTTTCAGGGTGACTGAACAGGGCTGAGCCAATGCATTTTCTGTGTTAAAAGTCATTGATTTTTGGATTCAGATATAAATCCAAAAAAGCTGGCTATAGAATTTATATTCCTTCTGAACAGGAGATATTCATACATTTCTTAAATCCACCCAGTTCCTAAGAGGAATAGTTTTGCTCTTCACTCTGAAAGTCTTTATGTCCTGCTGATGCCTCTTTTAATAGTTTCTTCAGAGACTTCTTTTCAGAATCACAGGTAAACTGTCTCGCTCACACCTGTTTCTAAATAACACACAGCAATTTTGTTGTTGTTGTTGTTGTTGAATATAACAAACAAAGTGAAAGAATAAAAAGGGATATCAGGCAATTATTGCATGTCTAAATTTCACTTATTTTTAAAGCCCAAATTCCAAGAAGGCAGGCTTTACCTGAGAATTGAGCCTGCCTGATTGCTGGCTGCAGCAGGCTCACACATTTTCCTGCCCAGTCAGCCCCTGCAGCCCGGTCTGACAGTGCCCGGAGTTCCCCAGCGTGGGTGGATGTGAGGGGAGGACCATGGTCTTCCTCAGCTCGGACCACCCTGAGCCGCCTCGGATGGGCTCCCCACGGCCAAGCCAGCCCCAGCATCCCAGTGCTGCCCAGCACTGCCGCCCTGGGGGCCTATGCTCTGCTCACAAAAAGGATGTGTCCGTGCCTTGGGTACCAGGCTAACAACAAAATGCCCTGGTAGCTGCCAGTCCCTTTAAAACAGAAGCAAAGAGGGAAGGTCCTCTCTCCTTTTATAATTGTGCAGGTGTTCGACACTTGCCTGAGACACCTCGGTCCCGCTTTTCACGAGGAACCTCAGACACATGTCTCCTTTTCTGGGGGGTCAGGCCAAGCCAAATGTTCTCTGTTTCTCTTGCTGAAGCTGCAAGTTGAAGAAAGGAAGAAAGACAAAGAACACAAATGAAGCTGAGATTTATAATCTTAGAGAATAGGATGTGTTAAACACAGTTGGACAAAATATGTAATGTTTCACTTCAAGGGGGTGTAGAGTTCAGGTCTTCCCTTCCCACGGGAGTCTAATCATGTTAGATCTTCGAGCAATTTTTTCTTTCACATCCAGTGGACCTTTATGTTGTGTGCCCAGTAAAAGACCTGTAGAAGAGTCACTGAGGACTCCATCCTGCCAACCACCTGGAAGAACAGTTTCATGGGCTGCATGGATGAAAAAGGGAATTTAATCTGTACCTCCGATGGGTCACATGTGCTTTAACCACTGAGCCTTGGTGGAAGAGGGCACGGTATGGGATGCGCAGCAATGCTTTGTCTTCTGAATTTGCTTCAAAAACAATGAATACTGCTTGGGTCTTTGGAAGAGAAGCTGCTTTGCTTCTTAGCATCTGACTTCTCTGGATAGTATCTTTTACATCAAGAGCTCCCCCTGCACTCAGAGCCATTAACCCTGGGGGTTCCTGTGCTGGGGTGGCCAAGGACCCACCTCCTCTGAGCGCCTGGCTCCATGGGAGAGGGCTTGGGTGATGCTCCTGGGTGAAGCAAGTTGTAATTGGGTCATGTGTAAGATGGTAAGCTGCTTTTCAAAATGAGTTATTCCTGTTCAAGCACAAAATAATGCAGGGGTATGCAGAGTCTTGCGTGATTATATATGTTCTAGTCCAGGGGCTTCAAACTGTGGGGACAGCAAACCATAAGGGAGTCCATGCACTGTTTCTCTGGGATCAGTGAAAGGTGAGGAAGAAAAGTTCATACACACTGTAATGTCAGCTACGTATATGAAATTTCTATGGTACCTTCAGCTGAGCTAGAAATGTTTAGGGACTGCCATCCTGAAAACAGCTGAAGACAATTAAAATATGTATGATTTGATAAATTGTTCTGGTAACTCACCTGGCAGCACATTTTCTCCATAAAAACAGAGAATGGATAATGGATAATATGCACGTAGAAGCTTTAAAGTTTGAAGGATGACTTTATTTGCCTTCAATAGTTAAGACTCTCGATTAACTGAGGCCACTAAAGCTGTCTTGGCACTCTTCATCAATGAAGCTCATTAAATCTAGTGTTGTGGCCAAACTCCTCTTGTGTCAGACTGGAAGTCCCAGACTAAGTGTCTGCAGTGTGCCATGCAGTCATCTGTGGCACACGGAGTTCATCCTAGTAATGGCTCTATTCTATGTCAATTATGTTAAGCACTTGTCCACTTATCTGCTCAGATTGTGCTGATGACCATGCAGTTGTGGTGAATGAAATTCACGTGATTAATTGTCCATAACATTGGAAATCCTTTTCTGCAGGAGCTGATGCATGCTGGAGCAAGCACAACTCATTCCTTCAGACACATGCTAAAACCCCAAGCCTTTACAACTCTTGTCTCACGAGGGTGAACTCCATTCCATATGACCCTTTTCCCAAAGAGCAATCAGTGTTCAGGTGCAGACAAATTCACTCCAAACAAAAAAATCTGTCTTTTCTGCCCATCCAGGAAATTGATTATTTTGGATTTTTTACTGCAGAAAATAAATAGAAAGATTGGACATCAATTAATTTTTCAAGCATTGTTGCCATGCTCTCTAAGATATTGACAGTTAAATAGAGAATTGACAACTTTGGGGTCAGTAGAAGAAAGACTATTTTATTTTAGCTTCTGAAATATTGAATTCAGTCAGCTAGGAAAGTGAGTAATTGCCCGTGCCCTTATTTAACATATGAAGTGACAAAAGAAGATGAACTTTCTGACTAGGCAGAAGGGTGTCCTCTTCACAATTTGCATTACCAAAAGCATCATCTAATCCATTTTTAACCTGGTAGTAAGCATGCTAAACTCTGATGGCTTCAGGGTGAATTTCAAATATTAATGGCATGCAGGAACAAAAGGTAAAGATATCTTACACTGTATTGGGTTTGCATGGCAAGGTTTTGGTAGCAGGGGGTTACAGGGGTGGCTTCTGTGAGAAGCTGCTAGAAGCTTCCCCCATGTCCGACAGAGCCAATGCCAGCCGGCTCCAAGACGGACCGGCCGCTGGCCAAGGACGAGCCCATCAGCGATGGTGGTAGCACCTCTGGGATAACATATTAAAGAAGGGGAAAAAAAAGTTGCTGTGGCACAGAAACTGCAGCTGGAGAGAGGAGTGAGAACATGTGAGAGAAACACCCTGCAGACCCCCAGGCCAGTGCAGAAGGAGGGGAGGAGATGCTCCAGGCACCGGAGCAGAGATTCCCCTGCAGCCCGTGGGGAAGACCACGGTGAGGCAGGCTGTCCCCCTGCAGCCCAGGGAGGTCCACAGGGGAGCAGATCTCCACCTGCAGCCCGGGGAGAGAGGAGCCCACGCTGGAGCAGAGGGATGCCCTCAAAGATGGCCATGACTCCATGGGAAAGCCAGCGCTGGAGCAGTCTGTGCCTGAAGGACTGCAGCCCGTGGGAAGGACCCACATTGGAGGAGTTCATGGAGAACTGTCTCCCGTGGGAAGGACCCCACGCTGGAGCAGGGGAAGAGTGAGGCATCCTGCCCCTGAGGAGGAAGGAGCGGCAGAGACAACGTGTGATGAACCCCCAACCCCCATTCCCCGTCCCCCTGTGCCGCTGGGGAGGGTAAGTAGAGAATTCGGGAGTGAAGCTGTGCCTGGGAAGAAAGGAGGGGTGGGGGGAAGGTGTTTTAAGATTTGGTTTTATTTCTCATTATTCTACTCTGATTGGATTGGTAATAAATGAAGTTAATTTTTCTCCAAGTTGAGTCTGTTTTGCCCATGATGGTAATTGGTGGGTGATCTCTCCCTGCCCTTATCTTGACCCACGAGCCTTTCATTATATTTTCTCTCTTCTGTCCAGCTGAGAGGGTCAGTGATAGAGCAGCTTTGCTGGGTACCTGGTGTCCAGACAGGGTCAACACACCACAATTACCTTTGAACAACAGAGGTACTGTGCAATGCATGATAGTCAGCAATGCTCTAGTAATTCAATGACATTTTGACATTGCCTACTCTGCTCTCATTACTGCATTTCCGTATCAGGTTTCCCCAGGTCAGCATGAGAATTATATAGCAGACAGACAAATTCAGATAATTTTAGTGTGTTCGGTTTTTTTTTTTTTTTTTTAGCAGTGACATAGGTACATTCACAGAGAAAGGGAAAAGATCCTCTTCCTTTTCAGAAATATAGTATAACAAACACTAGGGAGTGAAACCTGATGTATATTGGATGTCTGTGAGTAAATGCAAGATGACAGCCTGGATCTCTCTAAACCTATATAGAGCTGTAAACTAAGTAGAAAAAAAAAATCGTGTTCTTTCCAGGGACCAGGTTAAGGTAATCACTCTACTCATGGGTTTGCTTTGAAGTTGATTTTATTTCTGCAATTGGATTCACCTGACTATTGCATTTATAATTTCTTTTAGAGTGCATTTAAAGAACATTAGTCTGGAACTGATTATGGCTGCCAGCATACTTCTCAAACTATAAAAAGTTAAGGAGCAGTGCCTCATTATGAGCCTTTGAATCAAAGACTCCTATCAGCTTCAAAGATTTTGGTCAATGTCTGAGTCAACAGAATAACACAAAACTAATGCTCTGTTCCTGGAATCACAGAATGGCTAAGGTTGGAGGCACCTCTGGAGGTCATCTTGGCCAATCCCCTGCTCCAGCTGGGTCACCTAGAGCAGACTGCCCAGGACTCGGTGCCGTTGGGTTTTGAATACCTCATGGATGGAGACTCCACAGCTTTCTGGGCTACCTGCTCCAGTGTTTGACCACCCTTACAGTAAAAAAGTGTATTTCTGTCTTCAGGAGGAATTTCGTTTGCTGTAATTTGTGCCCATTGCCTTTTGTCCTTGAAGTTGGCACCACTACGGAGTCTGGCTCCATCTTCTCTATTGCCCCCCATCAGGTATTTATACCCATGGAAAAGATCCCTCTGAGCTTTCTCTTCTGCAGGCTGAACAGACCCAGCTCTCTCAGCCTCTCTCCATATGAGAGGGGCTCCAGTCCCTTCATCATCCTTGTGGGCCTTTGCTGGAGTCACTCCAGTCAGCTTATGTCTCTCCTGTACTGGGGAGCCCAGCACCAGACCCAGCACCCCAGCTGTATCTCACCAGTGCTGAGCAGAGGGGCAGGATCACCTCCCTTCACCCACCGGCCACGCTCTGCCTGATGCAGCCCAGGAGGCTGGTGGCTGTCTTTGCCATGAGGGCACATTGCTTCTGCACAATCTGTTGTCCACCAGGACCCCCAAGTCCTTCTCTGCAGAGCTGCTTTCCAGCTGGGCAGCCCCCAGCCGGTACTGGTGCCTGGGGTTGTTCCACCCCAAATGCAGGACTTTGCGCTTCCCCTTGTTGAACTTCATGAGGTTCCTCTCAGCCCATTTCTGCAGCCTGTTGTGGTCTCTCTGGATGGCAGCACACCTATCTGGTGTATCGACCACTCTTCCCAGTTTTGTATTGACTGCAAACTTGCTGAGGGTACCTCTGCCCCATCCTCCAGGTCATTAACAAAAATGTTAAGCAATATTGGCCCCCGTATGCACTGCTGGGGTCCACCACTACCGACTGGCCCCCAGTTGGACTTCATACAACTGATCACGGCCCCCTGGACCTGGTTGTTCAGACAGTTTTTACTGCACCTCATTGCACCTACAAACTCCCATTAACCCTAGGTAAATCCTGTTTACATCTAACAAGCAAGATTTTTAGAGCAGGATGCACAAAATAAAATGCACAAAATGCTCCATTGGTTCATGTCAGGTCAAGTCATGTTGAATAAAGTGAGACATTGTGTTGTTCTTAATAGGTTCAGCCTTAACATAACTGCACCCTTAATAGGTTCAGCCTTAACATAACTGCACCCTTATCAATTCATATGAGTTACTGAAATCAGCCTGAAAGGAAAAAGTGTAACATCAGCTACATCTGCCACTGTCCCCAGAGGCAGAGATCACTCACCACATGTGCACACTGCCAGGGTAGTTCCCTGATGCCTCTTAGCATTGCTCCAGTTTCCCACGTTTCTTGTTCATGTGTTTCTGGATTTATCAAGAAGTTCTTTAACCTGGGAAGAGACATGAAACCATGTGCCACAGCCTGTCCAGACAAAAATGCCTATAAAGACGCTGTCCTTCAAAGCCCCATTCACTGTGGGATGAGTATATGAAATCTTGACTTTGTTAACAGAAGCACAGCACGAAATTCCGGCTCCATCGACTCTGGCTCTTGGTCACTCCCACAGAACCAAGATTTTATGGGAATTAGGGCCTTCTCCAGCTCTGCTGAGGACAAAACTCGAAGCCTGTTGAAGTCAATGAGAACGTAATTGGCCTTTAAAATACAGATCATGACCATACACAACCAGGCAGACAAGGTCATTCTGTGCAACATGCCACCACTACCAGGCTCCCATTGGCAGAAAAACTGAAAAGCCCTGAAAATGGGCCTGTATGTCTAACTGTTCATCAGAGATAGTACTGAGATTCATAAAAGAACAGGGCAGAAGTCAATCTGGCTAATGAAAGCCCAGCTGAAATAAAGTGTTTATGGGTCCTTGTAACAAAACCAACCTGCTCTGTTGGTTTTTGTGAACACATACTGTACAAGACATCCATTGGTACTAATGTTAAAATCACACATACAGAATGGTGACTAAAGGAATATAAAAATATTTACAACTAAAAATAATATTGTCTTGTCATCTAATGTTAGTAAATTCTTCTCATGTTCTGTTCACAGATGTTATTCAACAGTTGTTTCCTTGCAAATGTGTGGTTTTATTTCATGCTAAACCCCATGTGTCACTTAAACAAATATGATTCTACTTTGCTTTTATAATTGCAACTGGTTGTATGTTGTGCTTATCGTGATCCCAAGTATTTGAAAAACACTGCTGTACTGGGAAAGGGATGCCAGTTCCATCTGAAGGTTTCCATCACCAGACTCCCCAGATGGCCCATTAGGCTGGGTGGAGATGAAACCTGTCCCTGTCTCTGCTCGGGTACCGCTGGGCTGCACCTTGGTTGGGTGTCACTTTCCTGGCTCCCCGAGGGGTCCCTGGATCTCACGTTCAGTTACTGGCACTTTTAGGAAGAGCTACTAGAGCAATGGGACCTATTTTTCTCAATATTAGGGTTTTTTCCATGCACTTACCTTCTAAATAAATATGTTCATCTTGATCAATAAACTGAGCTTGTGCCTGTAGGTGGTAGAGGAAGTTCTCCTAACCATGACACTGAAATGATAGGAAATGCCGAGAGAGGTGGAGAGAATATTGTTCAGTAAGGTTGAATATAATTGAAAGATGTCAGTTGGCAGGAAAAATTAATATTATTACTCTCCTTTTGAGATCGAAGATTTCTCCAGTGCCTTTTCTTTTCTTCAAGGCAAAGAAGACCCTTATGGTCAGTGTTACTGTATGTCAAAAAAGTGACTGCTAAGCTCCCAGATGAAAAATATGGAGCACTTTTAAATTCCCGTTGGTTACGCTCAGGGTCCTTATATCACAGTACAAAACCTATTAAAAAGGAGACAGAGAGTGCTCCTCCAAGGTTGGCATCACCCCTCTTGGAAGTCCTCAGCTCAGTAAGCATACATCTCAACTTTTGTTTTTCACAGCAAATGGTTCAAAGCTGACTCTGTAGCTCCTTCTCAGTTCAGAGGCAGCCAAACAACCTGAGTTTCCCATAACCGTGGATAATAACATGGCGTAAGGGCAAAAGAGACACTTATTAAAAATAGTGTGGTTTTATATATTACAAAATACCACCTCTGTAACAGACTGAACTGAGCACAGATGCTGGCAGAGCAGATAGAGCTGCAGGAGCTCTGTCCCCACTGCCCATGGCTTGCTGCATCACCAGATGACAAGAGAAACGCAGTGTGGGCCATCGAGTGAAAACCAGTCTGCGGGTGGCTTCTGCCTGAGTCCGGGCATCCAGAAGCAGGATCATTCTTGCAGGTGGGAAAATAGGATCCCCATGTTCACAAAGGATTTAGAGATTTGAGATTTCATTATGTGTTGAATCTGAATTTGACAAAAACTATAGAGAGCAGAACAAGGAAAACTACACCAGAGAGTAATGGGATTATTGCAGGAATAGAAGAGCCTCTGCACAGGAAGGAGCAGGTAGATTCATTATTTACCCGAGGGATTTTTTTGTACCCAGACCTCATACTCATTCCACTGCCGATGACAATAATTTGAATATTTACTGGCCTTAGGTCAATGTTGAGAGGAAATATTGACAAAAGCTGTAGGGTGGACATCACCCTTGAGCAGAGGCAGAAGTTGCTATATGTATAATGATGCCTGGTGAAGTGTATAGAAGATGCAAACACTATAGACTTTGTGCTAGTGATTGTGGCTGAGCTCTAATGGGAATCTGAGAAGAGGATGAAGAAAGGAGACGGGGCAGTGGGTGAGTGCAGGACATCGGACAGGAGGGGCTGGACGGCGCAGGGCTGGGAAGGGAGGATGTGCCTGGAAGGACCAAGGATGGAAAACACGAACACTAATCAAAGTGGAAGAGAAAGAGGTAAGGTACTGTGTGGGAAAGAAAAGAAAAGAAAAGAAAAGAAAAGAAAAGAAAAGAAAAGAAAAGAAAAGAAAAGAAAAGAAAAGAAAAGAAAAGAAAAGAAAAGAAAAGAAAAGAAAAGAAAAGAAAAGAAAAGAAAAGAAAAGAAAAGAAAAGAAAAGAAAAGAAAAGAAAAGAAAAGAAAAGAAAAGAAAAGAAAAGAAAAGAAAAGAAAAGAAAAGAAAAGAAAAAAAGGCAACTGTGAACAAAAATAATGGTGAAAGCCAGGTGGAAAGCCCGGTTACGTGCAATGATCATGCAAAGAGCGGTAGTAGGTATTCACAGCAATGGTGAGCCTGCCATATGAAATGATCGGAACAAAGATGCATTCAGGCTAAAACACGCACAGAGAGGCACTCCTCAGGGAGTGGAGGATGCCTTTACAAGAGCAGCCTAATGAGGCTGGCTTCTTTAGCCTAAATAAGCGAAGGCTGAGAAAGGACATGATTGCTCTCTACAAACACGTCAAAGGGAAAACATCGGGGAGGGATAAAAAGCCATTTATTCTAAAAATAATTTTGGCATAAGAACAAAAGGTGATAAACTGGCCATGAATAAATATATTCTTGAAAAGTATGGTGGTGTCATTAGAAAAAATTTCCTAAACATTAAATCTTGCAGATTCATGAACAGTCTTCCAAGAGGAGCAGTGGGTGCAGACGACATCTCTGCTTTTAAGCTCAATGAGTTCATAAAAAGAAACAAATTGCTGCCATCCCAGGGCACTGGAGTCGATAGCCCAACAGTCCTTTCCAGCCCAGCATGCCTTTGTTCCTGCGCACGTAAAAATTTGCTGCCACTGACAAAAAGGTCTGACATTGAAATTATGTTAATTTAATAAGCATTGAATGAGATGACATGACTGAGAGCTCAGCTGCAATTCCAGAAGGTGCAGCTCTGCCCAGACCGGCTCTGGCCTTCTGGCCGCAGGGCAGAGCCCGGCTCTGCCAGCTGGCAGACGTGCCGCGCTGGGTTGCATGCAGGGGAAGGACGGGGCAGCCCGAGGAGCCGTACGGCGGGCAGTCCTGTCCCACGCTGCTAGCTGGCTGCAGGACGCTTGTCACGTTCGTGTCTGCCGGCGCTCCGCACGTTGCCCCTCGCCCCTGCAGGTAAAGCAATCGTTTGCCCGCAGCCTTTGCCTGCGAAAGCAGATGTGCTGCTCGTTGGGGGGCATCTTCATCCAACGGCGTGGTCTGCAGAGTTGCTGTCTTCTTGTATGCCCAGGCAAGAGGGAAAGCAAAGCAGCCTCACCTAAGAAAGACAAATGCAGCGGGACTTCTTCCCAGGTCTTTGCACCCGCATCTTTCCCAGCACGCGGTGAGTCACCTTGCCTGGAGGTTGTGTCATTATTAAAACTGAAATGGTAAACACGAAGGGAAACAGAAAGTTTCTACAGAGTAAGAGAGTTCAGCTACAACAGAAAAGAAGTTAAATTTGTCTTCAGTCAGGCAAGCCGATGGGGAATACTCTGTTTTTGTTACTGAAAAAAAAAAATCTCAGTAGCAGTTGTGGCAAGTAAGGGACACACGCAGAAAAGACTTCTGCAAATCTCTGCCTCTTTAGGAGACAGGCTTGTCAGAGTTTGGAAGAATAATTTACTCTGTCACTGGTGGAATCTCTAAAATATTATAATTGATTGCATCTGTGCGAGGAAAGTACACAAAGATGTTGGCTGAGCAAAAAAACGATGTGATTGGTTGAAAAGGTTTAATAAATGAAAAAAATAATCCTTTCCTGGATGTTTTTTATAAAGCACTAAAGTTTAATATGTAGTAGATGTAAAACTTATGTATATTTGCTGACTACAGTAATGGAACGGAATATTTAATATTCCTGCCTCTGGGAGAGGTGGGGAAAAAGTGAAATTAATATCTAAGAACTCTAAGTTTTGTAACTATTTTAAGAGTAATTGTCAAAGCTCTACTAAAAAGAGACAGCCTCATTAAAATAAACCAGGATATTATTTTTTCTCTGTAATAGTTTTGTCATATGCTTAGCTGATACTTAAATAAATTTTAAAAAACCAACCCCCAAACCCCATCAATATTGTTCATCTTGTAAAGATTATAAACTCAATCAAAACAGTTTTCTAATTAAATTTTGTATCTGGAAAAAACCTTTGGCTAGATAGCAATGACAGATTGTGTGGTGTGATGGAGGCCCAGTAACGTGTGAGGAGAGATGTCCATTTGCATGAGATCTCAACTCCGCTCTCTTCCATAAAATTTCATAGATTTGCTCCAACTTTGCTTTCCATTTTCCTAGTTGAAAGCAAGCCACTTTAAAAAGACTGATTCACATGAAGTAATCTCAAATCTATTTTTCTTAGAGTACTCATTCTTGTTTTCCCCAATTTCCTGAAGTCCTGTAATCTGTGTGTGTAACTGACTGCAGGAAAACCAGCCAGCATTCATTTACAAATACATTAGACTTAAAAGGCAGCAAAATGATCCATAAGTGCTGGAATATATTCCACCAAGAAATGGTTGAGAAAATGATATGTAGTTGAGATATGTGTTCTGAATTATTAATCAAACTCTTTGAATAAGTGTTCTGTATGAGGAGCAACCTTGCAGTAATGCCCACCATGTCTGTGGATCACGTACAAAGCTATCAACAGTGATTCAGAGCATTATTCTTTTTTAGATTTTCTGAGGTGAATTCCTCCTTTACGAGAAACTGAGCTAACATGATAAGAGCAGTGCAAGGGGATGGGGTGCAGGGGAAAACAAGACTTCTCGCCACTCAGCCGGGGAACGGGGCTCAGCAAACACCCTGCTTCACACATGCCACCCCTTGTTCTGTCCATGCGTGGCTCGTGACTTTCCTAGAAGCCAAACAAGACTCTGAATGTACTTTTTGAAAGTTTTTTACTCCCACTTCACTCATTTTTGATGGACCACTGTTTCCCTGGCATTCGGGCACAGTCAGTCAGTTAGCTAGGAAGCGATGCGAAAGGCACGGAGCGCTGTTTGATCCCCAGCCTGACCCAGCCTGTGCCGGCAGGACCTCGGCAGAGAGGAGAGCCAAGTCTCTCCAGCAGCAATGGCTGCTTAAAGCATGGTCATGGGCAGATAGCATTAGAGATTTAGAATATATTGATCCTTTGCCCGCTACACAAGTCTTGCCTGAAGTGGAATCCCATGACAAGAAAAATGTATTTTAGGTAACTTTCACCTGACAAGGAATAGGCTACAAGTGGAAAAAAAAAAGAGACACTGGCTTTGCGGGCCCCAGAGCTATTTAAAATCACTGAACTACAGCCAGCCACAAACACCAGCTCAAAGGCAGGGTCTTTCTTATCTAATTGCAGCTCACCTTGCTCATGGCACTGCTGGCATTTCAGCGCTTCTAAGGAAAAACGAGCCATTCCAAAATCAAGTTTTCTTATGGTGAGCTTTGCTTCTCCTCATCCTGAAGCACCAGCGCTGTGCTGTGACAGCCCGAGCTGTCTGCAGAGTGGCGTGGGTTGCCAGGACGGTGCCTGAGAGCTCCCCAAAGTGGGCTGCCGCTGCCCACACTGTACCAAATGGATGGCTTCCAGCGACCTTCACCAGTGTACACCACGTTTTGCCCTTTAAAGAATTTTTCTGGAAAAACCAAACCAAACCAAACCAAACCAAACCAAACCAAACCAAACCAAAGCAAAGCGCATATATATATATATATATATATATATTTAAATATAGAGGCTAAAAATTAAGATCAGATAATTGCAGGTAATTACACCCATGCCAGGAGGCTCGCCAGTATGTGCTGCCTGTGCAAGAGGTGCAGGACTCCCCACACCAGACCTGGCTCCCCACACCCTCCCAGACACCGTCCTCTGCAAGGGTATCGCTCAGGTGCTCAGAGATATTAGGAGAGGGATTCACTGGGACCACAGTGCTGGACAGGGGACAAGTAAGGCTCCTTGTGATGAAATGTAGTTCCTTTTCCCTCTGAATTTTTACTCTGGCTACACCTATATCTTCTGTGGTTGAACTTTTTCAAACCTTAGCACATCAACAGGTATCTGAAAGCCTCTCGTACTTTCTGACAGGGCTACGCTGTAGCAGCTTAAGAGGATATTGAAAATGAGACATCCCGAGTGTTGAACAAAAGCTCTTTCCTCTGCCTGCTTCTTTGCCGCCTTCTCCACGGATCTCACTCATAATGAGGACATGTTTCTTTAATCTGCTAGACTTCTCAGGCGCTGCTTTCTGGGAGAGCAGTAAATGATTGGAGAGCACTGCGAGGAGCAAACCTGAAGGCTGAGAAACTGCAGTAATAAATATACCTAGAGTTACATTGCACAAAAGGTGTTTTCGTTGATACGTAGCAGTGACATGCTTAGAGCAAGGTCTGGGGGGATCAGAGGTTCAGATCTCTTCCAAATCCCACACTGAAACTGAGCAGAACAACAAGAAGTACCCACCACCAGGCTCGGTCCCTCCCTGGGACGCAGCTCAGGGCTGCCTCCCGCAGCACTGCAGACCCAGCAGCCAGGCAGCCCGGACCCCTGACCCAGGGAAAAAGCCTGGATCCCAACCAGTCTCCGGCTGAGAGAGACTCATTTGCTGAGCAGCTTCTTTGGTCCCTCAAAATCAGGAGTTCTCGTTTCTTTTCTTGTCTGCTCAACACACACACACAAATGTAACAGACTATCTACACTATTTCTTAATCAGTATATTTACACACCTTACAGATACGAGTACTCTGAGAATCCTAATTATTTGCTGGGAGCTTTGTTTCATCTTTACAATCTAATGATTGGTGGGGAACTGTAAGGCAGCAAAACTGATGTAATACAGCAATGCTGGAAATCCCTGGATGAAGAAATGCAATTTTTTTTCACTTGTACATATGTATAAATTGTAATTCCTCTGCAGACTCAATGAGCATGGAGCCACTATATTGCTCTAAGATGGAGGAAACAAAAGCGGCTGTGGGCTTAAGTTTCCCTGTAGTTTTAAACTCATAATGTGTCTTACTTACAATGTAATACTTGTTTCAAAAATTAGTAGACATTGCACTGATTTCTGCCCAGGCTATACAAAGTGGCACTCCTGAAGCTGAGTCACCCTCACACCGCTTCTGTTCTTCTCTATGCCCTTTCCCCACGTTATCAGGAGGAGAGAGTTCAGATGAGGTCTGGAAAGGGCCCACCATGGATGCTGCTGGGAGCTGGCTCCGCTCACCCTCCTGAACATCTCTGGTGAGGCCGGAGGATGAAACCCCACTCGTGCTCAATGAGAAATTGTTCCACATTCACTGAAAAGCCTCAGGGAGAGAAACCACGAGAGCAGCTTCTCCCATCCCAGCTGGGATGTGCACCCAGCGAGGACATACCCAGTTGCCCCAGAAGAATGGAACCATGCCTGTGCCTCCACACTCTCCCCAGACCCTCGATCCTGCAGGACCACAGGCACTGTCTCCCCACGCTCCCTTGTCTCTCAGCTGTCTCTGAGCTGGTTTCTTCCTCGGCCCCATTTTCTGATTTATCGCTCGTGCCCTGAAGCCTCACGGTGAGGCTGAAGCTCTCTTCTCCCACATTAAAGGTGCTAATTCACAACCTGTCTGCTGTCAAAGGCAACTGCCTGCAAAGCGAGAAGGAGGCCACACAGAAATATCTATCAGATTTCCTGATGGCACAGGCTGTGAAATGCTGCAATAATTTTCCCGAAGCAATATGCCACCAGTGTGGCAGTGCAGCTCGTTGCCTGTGACAGGCAGCACGCTGAAAGCTCCCCAAACCGCTATCGGTGTATAGCTGGGACACGGCGTGCCAACCCTTCCTGGGACTGGCCATGCACTCCCAGTAAAAAGGGTCTGGAACATCCCGATGACAACGTGCAACAGTGCACAGAGCAGGCAACACACAGCAGAGACGGGTCCTGGGGACACGCGTAGGGAAAACAGCATCAGTGAGGCTGTGAGTAAAACCAGGTTGAAATGAATCCCTGTGGACATCCGTATGAAAGCTGAGTCTGTCTACTAAACAAGATGGGACGTGCAGCAGAGCACCGGCACAGGATGGCCAGGTGCCCTTGTGCTCTATTTGCAAGTAAACATCTATTTCTTACACACTCCATCTTTCTTTACATAATTATTCCTGTAAGTCTGGGACTGTAGCCTTGGATGCTTCAGATGAGGATGTGCTGACTGAAACACAAGCTGCTGCAAGCATCGCTTGCTGAGCAGTGCTGGTTAGCAGCAGCTGTTCAATAACCCAAGCAGAGATGGTAGGCAGCAGAAATCGGGCAGGCAGCAAGGAGCAGACAGCCAAGCGAGCTGGCTGGAACAATCCTGGGGGCCAAAGCTTTGAGGACAGCGTGGCGTGTAGCTGCATTTTGTCACAAATTCTACAACAAGTGACTTGTGTTGGATAAGCCAAGGCATATAGCACTAATCAGGGGAGCACATGTACAGTATTTATTGCAATAAATCCAAAACTTTCCTGTAAAAATTCTTAGAAACCTTTGAAATAGTGATCCCTCAAGAAGTGAACACTGAACATGGCCGTTCTGGGACAGTAACCTGGGCTGGCCAGGCATCCCCTGTGTACCTCTGACTTCTCTGTCTTGTGAGCAATGCCTTGGCCTCTTGTTGACCTTCATGTCAGGAGAGATGGAAACAGCCTATTTGCTGCCTGAAAGCTATTTGAGGCCGAGGCCATCCATCTGTGTTCGTACAGTGCCTGGCATGAACTCACTGCTGCGCAGAAAGCTCCCGGGCTCTGCAGTTTAGGAGTGAATTATGGCACTGATTGCAGCCACAGAGATAGGAGTTCTGCCTTGTCCACGATGAATCGCTGTGGTACGGAGCGGGGGCTTTCAAAGGCGAGGGGAGAAGGATGTCCCCCCTCTCATTGCCTGAAATGACGCCTGAACGCAAACATGCCCACGGTTTTTCAGATGCAGCCTGGGCCATGTGGGCATCACCTAAACAGAGAGATAAAGGAATATCTAACTCCTGAATATTGTGTTAACCCTGCAAAGTATATCCGACCTGCTCTAAGCTGGCCCTGCTCTGAGCTGGATGCAGACCTGCAGAGCTCCCTTCCCACCCAGTTTGTTCGAGTTTCATGGATACCCTTTTGGGCCACAGGAGGAGAACAGCACCAGGCAGAGCTCGTCTTTGCTACTCAAGTAACTGGTGGGAAATCACCCTCTGCCTGCTCCCCCTGCCCCCCCGTATCCACGAGGGGATGGCTGCCTGCCCTCCCTCGGCCATTCACCTTCCCCACGCTCCTCTCCATGCACAGCAAGCTGGCAGGGCTGGCTGTGGAGGATGGAGAAATGTACTGCACTTGAAACATGGAGCCCTTGCTATTTTCTTCCCCCCAAAACTGGCAGTGTAGTATCTCTGCACCAGATCTGAATTCCCCTACGACCAGGCTGGTTGCTCCAGAGAAGCTCTTCTGGCCTATTTTTAGTACAGCCCACACAGCCTATTAAGTATTAAAATGATGGAGTAAAATTAACACATCAGCCACCTGCAGATACCAGGAATGCTAAATGCAAGGCAGTTTTACTGACCCAGACATCACCTCCGAGTGTCTCAATCCAGTGACCGCAGGTCCCCGCAGCCCTGAGCTGCGGTGGCAGGTCCACAAGCAGCCTCGTGCCAGCAGACAATATTCGGAGCTGAGCTTGCCGCTAGATTTGACCTCTAATTTGACTTGACCCTTTGCGGTCTAGCTGAAGGGGAGATGCTAGAGGGGCAAGTGATACCAGCTCGGTACCCACCGAGAGCTCATGCGTGGCGGTGAAGCCTCACTTGACCAGATTGAGCTGTTTTCCAGCTCATTTGAGCCATATACCTTTGAGCAGAAAGACGGGCAGCTTGTCTCGCTGTGAGGGAAGGGGTAGGCAGCAAACAGAAGGAGAATATTTCTCCCCCTCCGCTTCTGTGTTTTGCTCCCAAGATCACTTATCTCCAAAGAAAATTATCATGTTGAGTGTATTCTGAAAATAAATTAACAGGCATAAATCATGAGAATGACACTGGCAATTCTTCTCAATGGCATTAAGGGGTTTTGGTCTGGTTTGTGTGGATGCTTTTTATTTTAAACATATCACTAAAAAAACCAAATCCACATAAATATGTGCTGGAATTGAAATGAAATCTGTCGGAACAAACATCTACATCAAATTTACAGAAAGAACAAATGTTTGATTAGGAACTGGATATGTAGAATTTGCATTTCAAATTCCTATTAAATGGTTAAAAATGTGTATTTTTCATGACATACATCAAAGGCACTTACAAAATGTTTCAGAGTTATATTTGAAAAAATACGTATCTTTTCTCTGTGGACTTCTTATGGCAAAACCCCAGTGTAAGAATTACCTGTGAAAGCTAGAAAGTCTTCAAAAAAAAGCATCTTGTTAAAAGAGGGCTCAGGACTCAGCGGGAAATTACAGAGCAGTTAGCCTCTCTTTAAGCGAGCAGACGCTAATCAGAGCCATTGGCGGGTTCAAGGAGAAGGGCACTCCGTAAGCTCATCGCTTAACGAAGAACGTCTGTCCTCAGCTCGGGAAGGAAATCGGCCTCGGCGCTGCTGCCAGACCCACAGCCGGCAGGACGGACAGCCAGCGCCCAGCACACCACACTGCCTGTCCCCAGAGCCCACCACGTACCTCACCACTTACCGCGGGAAGGCAAAGATGGAAACGGGGGGGGTATCTGGTTTAACCGCTTTGCATTTTAAAAGCATTTCTGTTCGAGTGCAGAGAAGGACACCGCTGTAGGGTTTTCTCTGTTGTTAACTTCTGTTTTCCTTGGGGAAGGTTCTTCTTAAAATATTTTCAATTGCAGGGGTGATTTTCCATTGGGTATGAAGTGAATTATGGGGAGCTATACTCGCACACAATAAAGTTTCCATCTCAGCTTACCAAAAAGAGCAAAAGCAACCACACTGAGAAAGAAATAAATCCCAAAGTAAAGAGTAAGAAGTGGTTTTGATTAAGATATATTGCATTAGGCTCAGGTAGGATGAGGTAGAGGATTTTAAAAAAATAAGTCATCCTTTGTCTTGATATTTGTTTGTGACTGCTAAAGAAAAGGTAGGCCGTTAAAGCAAGCCTTTATAATGGTTTATGAGACAGAAGAGCAAGAGCAAAAGTGCTATAGAGACTTAAACGAATTAACCTGTAACCATCCCCTCAAAAGCCTGCCTTCAAGTCTGAGGACTTCTTACTTCTCTTACAGCTCTCTTTCTTCACTGCCAGCTCACACACCTCCACAGAAAGTCAACTTTCCAAAATATTTCCTTTACTTGACAGGACTACTGGGACCTATGAATCATGAACATAACTGCGAACCTTCTCACTACAAATGTGGACAGCCAGCCCCTGGAGGCCCCCCTGGAGGTGCAGTGCCGTGGCAGAGCATGTCCTTGCATTTTATGCACGCCAAGCTGCGCCGGGGAGAAGCAACGTCTGGGGAACATGACCCTTCCTCCCTGGGCCACCTTTTAGCCATGGCAGCTCCCTGCGCAAACACACCCCCACGGCACAGCCATCAGCACGCAGGGCAGGAAAAACAAGTCGAGGGCGGTGGGGGATTGCTTAGTTGTATGGTCAGCAGCCCACAAGCTGAACGGATGAGTCCTAGCTCGGCGGCTTCGCAAGACACACACCTCTTTTCTCATTGCAGTGTTCTTCCCTCTTCTCCCTTCCCTTCTGCTCCTGCCGCTTGCTGCCCTACGTTTGTTTGTTTGTTTGCAAATAAAATGCAGTACGAGGTTGCTAAAAAACTCATTAGCTGCTGTGGTGCTACCCAGAGATATGTTATTACGGGAAGGATTACGTAACAAAGAAAAAGAGCATCAATCTTCCTGGAGCGATAAATCCACCCACACAAGCAGTTCAGACGGGGACTAGAAAGGTTGAAACTAGGAATTGATGCCGAGTGTCAGTGTCCTCCGAGAAGCCGTGGGCTTGCCTACCGCCAGAGAGGGACCCGGGGCACCCACACAGGCTCACGCACACCCGGCCAACACGATGCCGGCAACAGGCAGCACGGCTAGGCAGTTGTCAGACTGACAGAAATTCCCCCATCCACCTTCTTCCCACCGCGCTGCTGAGGTGGCAGGGAAGCCAGCCCCATCGCTGGAACCTCCAGCTCCGCCCCGAGTCATCCACGGACAGCAACGGCAATGCCGCCCTTTCATCCCTTGCTCACTCCGATGGGCAGAGGTCCGTGTTAGGGACCTTCTATGGACACACACATGGATACCTCAGTGTGCTTTGCGTTTGTTTTCTGGTTGTTTTGGCTTTTTTTCTTTTATTTGCTTTGGGAGGGGGCATGTGGAGCACTCCTGAACCTGCTGGAGAAATACCAGGCTGCTAAAGAGTGTCTGCGGAGTGGATCTGAGCCAGAGAAGCAGTCAGGGAGCAGAAGGCAGTATTATGGCCAGCACACCGATCGGAGCTAATTGCAACTACAAAGATGCACTGCTGATTCTTTGCCAAAGCTGTTCTTGAGTGGCTGGTCGCAAAAGCTCATCGACCATTTCAGGTGCTCAGCGGCTGCTTTTCCCATATCCTGCACCGATCTATCTCACCCCAGCTGGCCTTCGGTTCGGCTTGCTTCCTCCTGCTGGGCGCAGGACGGATCCAGCGGATTTGGGCAGGTCTCCCCAAATAGCGAGTTCTCGTGTGTCTGTGGCCGGGGAGGCAAAAGTCACTCTCCCAGCCTAGCCTGACTCTCTGCGATGGCTCACCTTGGTCCCAATGCAGAAGTAAAAGGAGATAAGCACTGAGAGAATATCTCTGTGGTATTACCAATATCTGCTGCTTTGAAACAGCACTTAAGCAAGGAAGACTGTCAAAAGTATGACAAACACGATGAAAGCTGATACGATGTATTGCACTTCTTTTCACTTCAACAGCACTGAACTGGGAGAAAAGTTCTTATTTTCAGGGTCAGCACTCAAAGCTGTTCCCTTTAGCACTGAACTGACTGCGGGATGCAGCACTGTGACTCGGAGCCAAGCTGAAGAGATGCCGTTGGAGACAGCTGATGCAGAGAGAGAGGAGCAGAGCACTACGAATGATCCTCGTGGAGTGTCTCATGGAAAAAAGCTCAGCTCATACACCCGTCACATGGAGCTACCAGAGCATTCAGTGATTGTGGCGTCCTGTGGGGAAAATTGAAATAATCCCTGCTTTTTCAAATGCAGAACAAGTTGTACTTCCAGATATCTGAAACCTCACAGAAACCCCAGAAATAAACCTGGGGCAAAACCTGGACTATGACATGAGGCTCCAGGAGCTCATCTCTTAACCCGCATCTACCATAATCTGAATAGACAGACGCAAGAAGGTCACAGAGAGGAGATCTGGCAGTCTTGGAAAAAAGGCTTCACAAAGCCCAGCGGCTGGGAGCTGATGTTGCACAAATTCATCTGGGAAATAAGATGCAGTTTCCTTGGGATCGAAGTGATAAAAAGCAGAAGTCTGTTCCCCAGAGTAATGTATGTGCCACAGCATGGCAGCTTTGAAATGAGCTGGGACAGCCCTAGCCCGGCTTCGAGGAGGAGCTCCGCAGCTGGCGTGTAGGGCTAGGATCGGTTATTACAAATATAACCCTCAGAGGAGGCACCTTGCCCTCTCCCTCCTGTGGATCACCACAAGGTACGGGCACCCAGCAGATACCCAGCCCTCTTCCCTCACTTCTGAGTCTTTTGACCCTTTACAAGTCATGCCCCCCTTGGCATCAGACGGTGGGGTGCCAGGGACCCCCCCGGGCAGAAGAGCTGTGTGATGCAGCCTGCTCTACCTGGCTGGGCTCAGTTAAACCAGCAAACGACCCAGTACGGCATCTGAGCAAGAGGGAGTTTTGTCTCTTTTTTTCAGTAAAAACAAACAGTAGTGAAGCACCTATTTGAGAGACTACTGAGAAGCGGGTGAGAGTTTAGTTATATTTTTTTACTAGTAGGCTGTAATTAATCCAAAGGCTTTGGGGTTTCTTTCTGGTAAAGACAATCACACATCTAACCAAAATACTATAGCAGTTAAAGGACTTTTATGTAGTTGTAGAATCACCCACTCAAATTCACTCAGTCTGGAAAAGATCCCAGGATGTCATAGTCTAAGCTCCTGCTCAAAGCAAGATCTACGCTGGATTTATACCAGCCTGCTCAGGGCTTTGCCCAGTTGGGTCTCAAAAACCTCCAAGAACAGAGACTTTTTAGCTGCTTGCATGAGCCCTTTCTGGAGCCCCATTGTGTGTCATTATCTATAGGCATCAGATCGCAGCCAGCCAGTCTCTTTGTTCTGTAAGTAAATTAAAGAACAGGTTGAATTACAAAGAAAACCTCCGTTAATAATACATGTGCTCTGGAATTGCAATCAGACTATGCAAAAATGGGACAGTTTTAGCATGAAAAATAGTAAGTATGTCTCAAATATTTTAAGACAGCTCTAGGTTTTAATGCCTGAAGCAAAATTCATTTCTTCAATGAAAAAGATATGATTCATTTTGCTTGACCTTATTCAGGGGATTTTCAATAGCTTTTTTCCTTGCCTGATTGAACAGCCTCATTTTTGTTTTACTTTTGCCTCTTTTTCTTCCTTTATTTCTTTTTCAGTACTATGGAAGGCTAAAAAAAGAACCAAGACAGGGAGGAACAATATTAAATATTAGGTAGCAGTGAAATTAGATCTCTCTATTAAAGTAAATAAAACTAATCATTTCTATATCTAATCCAAACTATCCACGGAAAGTTCTCATTTTCTTTGGAAATATTTTTCATGAATAATAATACTGCATAGATACCGTAGCTCTTGATGCTTGGGCAAACACAAAAATCAAGCATTATTGATTCTCGTGACAAATAAATCCTCTCTTAGAGTCGCAACCAAGTTTCCACAGACTTTTTTTTTGTTTTTACAAATGCGTCCCCGCACACCCCCTTGTTAGAGGATCAGCTATAAATAAGTGCCGAGTGCCCGCAGAGCGCGGGGGAAGCTCACACCTCTGCGGAGCTGACTGCAACAGCTTTCAGATGCTTCGCTTCAGCCGTGCTTATCTCCCCGTTGAAGACCGAACAGAATTTTAATATGAAGGGCTCCGTGCTTCGTGCCCGCCCAGGGAAAGCACGGAGGCTGTGGATGGATGTTATGCCAACCCGTGTCTTCTGCAGGCGGGTTATGTCCCGGTATCGCACAGTCCAACCCCAGGCGTTGGTGGGACGGGACCTTCGGCCGTCTGCCCGTCCCCCCCCGCCCCAAGCGGGGCTGTAGCCGGCGCGGGGTCGCGCTGGCGTGCCTGGCCGCTGCCTGGCTTTGCCTGCGAGGGGCCAGCTGGAAAAGCATCCCGCAGCCATGCCGCGGAGAACGTCGGTTCGGCACCGGTGAGCGCTCGCCAAAGGGGCCGCGGGCATTCACCACCCCCCCACCGCGGGCCAGGTCGAGGTGTACCTCTGGGCCGCCCCGCTGGAATTGTGGAAACGTGCTGTAGGATGTTAATAATACCAAAAAATACCGCCTTGGAGCCTGTTACGCAGCATCCGCTCAAACAACGTGACGTCGGCATAACAGTTCCCTGTTGGCAGTCTCCAGATTCAGATCTTCGGTTGTTCACTTTGAGAGCTGGCCATTCCGTGGCATACAAAAGTTTGCTGCTTTTGCACAGACTGGTGTGCTTACAGAAACACTCAAGTACTGTGAACACGTCAAGACAGACTCAAGGTGTTGAAGGAATTTTCCAATAGCTTGTCCTTGGCCACTTTTTCCAACGGGCTTGCCTTGTTGAGATATCCTTGTTCCACACAACAGGAAAAATACATTTATTCTTATAGGCCAGTTCCTACAAATGAAACAACTGGTGGAAACTAATGGAAATGGACCCTAATAAAATTTTCTTAATTTTATAATACACTGTTATATTTAAGATTTCCTGATTTCCATTATAAAACCTATTTATTTGCACTGTGACTCAAACCTATTTGCACTGTTACTCAACTGCAAAAGAGGCATTACCTGAATTTTAGTAAGAGAACTAGCACTGTATACTGAAACCAAATGTGCTTGATAAGTTTATAAAATAAATTAGTTTAGCCTTTTCTATGTTCTACAGATATTGGGCTGATTTTTTTTTGTAGGTGTTGCCAGCTAAACAAGTTTTCTTTAAAAAATAAAAATTATGAATTTGTAGTTAATTCCAGGGCTGTTTTCAAAATTTAGATAATATTAAAATAAATCAGTTTGATATGAATATTTTTGCAGAGTAATTTTGTATATGACTTTCTTATCAACATGATATAACTTAAAGATCTAGTAGCCATTCTGGCTTTTTCACTGAACATAGAGAGCTTGGTAATAGGCCAGACTTTTTGGTACAGAAAACTAATATATGTTCTTCTTAATGCAGTATATGGATTAAAATTGCCTAAAGAAAGTCTTAACCTAATTATATTCTAGTAGGCAAGAAATAAACATATAGCTTTAGAAGGTTTCAGAGGAAGGGCACAACCAGAAGTAAATAAAGTATGTCAAAACATGCAAACCTGTGAGAAAAAATCAGAGCATTGACAAGACAAGTAACTCTGCCTTACGAGCTCTAAGTCAACATACAGCAGGGGTCAAATCATCTCCTAAACCATAGGGAACAGGTAAAAAAATCTGAAAAGAAGTACATAAACAAAAGAAATACTGAAAGTACATAAACTTTACTGGACTTCAAGGTGTTGTGTATTATTTTTAAAGAATCTTTATAATCCAGTTCTGATAAATTATTAGACATGTTCTGAGCAGTTAAAGATGGTTTTAAAAAACATTTTGCACTGGGTTTTTCACCACTCACACCAAGGAAATTTGAGAAATAGCTGATAAACTCCTAAGACTTCTGAACATTGATCACTTTCCTCTTATCCCCTTTACTTGGGCAGTTGCTAAAACACACCAGTCATTATTTCCTCGACAGCTGCCACACAGGACTGGGCTGCTGAACTTTTGTAGCATCTGCCATTATAATTCAGCTTACAGTTAAGGAGTACTTGAGCATGAGGCACGGGGTCAGGAGATGAGCTGGGGCCGGCTGGAACCATCCCACCTCCAAAACTGCCTGAGCCCAGAGTCACAGAGGTACACGCTCAGATTAATAATTATCCTACAGTTACTAAACAGAAGAGGTACAAGAAGTGGCAGGATGTGCCCAAGAGTATTGGAAAAATATATTTGTCCTTTATCTAAAGCTGTTTACACCTAAATACTTGCCTAGCGTATATATGTATAAAACTTTGCTCTTTGCTCAAGAATTACCCAACGGTCTCAAATCTAAGACCAAAGCAAACAAAAGTCAGACTGGATACCCATCCCCAGGCAGGACGGCCGGTGCTCTCGTTCAGTTAGGATGGATCCACACTTCTGCTCTCGGTCCCGGCAAGGTCTGCTCTGCCCCGTCCCTGGTTTCGGTGTAGGACTGCTCTGCTGCCCTGCTCTCCCCGTTGGCTCGTTAGTTAATGCATGGTCACACGAGCGCTGGAAGGGGACATTCAAAGGGAGTCTTCCCACCCAAAACAAACGGGGTCTAACCACTCTTGAACCCTCCACGCTGTGACAGTCTGCAAATGACCGTGTTGCCATCGTTCCCTGCTCTCCTGCCACAGCATCCAGCAGCACTGGTGGGCTCCAGGAGTTTCTCTTCTGTGTCTGCAGCTACAGTTGTCTCCCCGGGTGGCTTGGTGTAACCCAGGACTGCACAGCTCGCTCAGCGGGCAGGCGTGCCCATGTTCTCCCCCTTTTCTACGGCATCAGCTACTTGCTGCACTAAATAATACCAAGAGAGAGGGCTATTCCTCTGTCCTCTCCTGTAAATCCACTCTCCAGGGAACTCAGGTTGCTGGGAACCTGCTGGTCCAGGGTCGCACGGGGACCCAGCAACTGAACTGCATGTACACAGCTGCCACTTCCCTGGGATTTCCACAAGTCCAGATATTTTCAGGCAACACTGGGGCTATGGAGGCATTGGCTCGTGCAATTTGAAGCGGTCTGATGAAACGATATAGATTCCAATATAAGAAACCACATCTGCTAGAGGGTACTTCAGAATACGGCTTGTGAGTACAGCAGGAGCATCACGTGTCTCTTGCGAACGCTGACGGTTCAGGTCAACCCACTGGTCTGCACCCTCCTGGCACAATTCACTAGCAACGCTCCGGAGCGGATCTCTGTCAGAAGGTACCCGTGCAGCGAGACCCAGACTCCAGCGAGACACACCGGGCTTCAGCGGCGCGTTTGTGTAACAAGGCTCCTTTGCGTTTGGACTTGCCAACTTTAAATACAGAGTAACTGAAATGATTACATTTCCTACTGTGAGTTTTACTCTGATTAAGTGGAGCCACAGTGCCCACAGCAGTTTAAAAGCACCGTCACGTACTTCTAAAAGGTAACTATTGTTTTGTATCGCTGCACTGGAGTTCACCCTTTTTCTGAAGCCCAGGTAATGTGGAAAAAAGAACGTTACTTGTATTTAATGAAAATTATTTGGAATTGGATAATACTGTTATTGATATAAAGGTCATAAAACCCAGCAACTTAAACAGCAGCTCTGGGTACTTGCTAACATTCTGAGAATGCCATTTATTTATAAAAGGTCTGAGGATACATAACCTTTCCTTCACCCAAAAGAGAAAAAACGTGGAGCGAGAGAGTCATAAAACTGATTTGAACTGTTGTTTTCATGATCCATTTCTCAACAGAATAAAATTGTTCATCAAGTAGTGGTATGTTTATCATGATCACAGAGCTGCTTTCTCGGTGGTAAATATGCAATCTGGGAGGTGAGAAAGACTAGAACTACAAGTATAACCAGAATAAATTTTCATAATGTAAACCATTTACAACAAATACAGCAACAGACTTGGAAACAGTAAAGTAAGATGGATATTAAATGTATTCCACCTTTGTCTGTCAGACATTTCTGTTTCATTTTATCCTCTTTTGGGCAGACACACATCCACACAGCAGATCTAAGTGGTGCTGACAGGGCTGGCAAGTCCATTACTCTTATTAGTTTCACTGACATTTTATCTTTCTCCAGCAACAGCAGGCAATGATACTTGTGGTGTATAGAAATATTTGTACACACATATATCCAAATAGATAGGACTTTAAAACTTGGGACTCCTTAATTTTTTGTTTATAATTGTTTTCCTGAAAGGTCTCAGAGAGATATATGTATATTCTACAGCCTACTGGCAACTCTCGTACAGGGACCTGGCCATAAGCAGCAGTTCTGTGCAATTTTCTCACATATTTGTTTATTCTTATTGGAAAACAATAAATGTTTTTTATTCTATAACTGCAATTCCATGATAAAATATCTTTGTTCCAAGTCCTGCAGCCTCAGGTTGTCAAAGATATGCATGTCTGAGCACTTTGTCCTTAGAGACCTGCCTTTTGGATGCTGTGGCTGAGTGTGCCCAGCTGCCCAGGTACCACTGGGCTGCACTGGGCAGCCCACGCAGAGGCGCAGCCCCAGGAGAAGGGAGAATCTCACACCTGGAGCCTGCTGCAAAATTAGCCTGAAGGATGGAATAGTGGAGATCAGAGAGGCGGGGGGGATTAAGAAGTGGGATTTTCCTGGGGAAGCTCGGAGCAGGTGGATGGAGCACCCATCCCTACCAAGAAAGTCAAGAGCAGGGGAATGTGAGACCAAGACCACTCGTGAGCCCTGGGTCATCATATGGCCGCAAGCTCACTTACCCATTGAGGAGGCCAAACAGGCATGTTTTCCTGACAGTCATTTAAAATATGCACTTCGTTTCTTTAATCTCTTTGCTTAAAACAAGCAAGCAAGCAAACAAACAACCCATTCTCGTCAGGTTAAAACTGAATATTCTACAAGACCAGAAGATTTTTCATTCTTTTCCCCAACCCCAAGTGAAATTTCAGGGAAATAAAAAAATCATTAAAACCTGCACTTTTATTTCAGTGCAATTGTGCTTTCTGACAGCAGATCACTCTGGCAGAGCTTCTGATCAGCGCCACGAGGAATGGCTGTGCAGAGAGAACAAACCACATCAAGTTTGCCAAAATTTTGCCTGCAATAACAAGCTGAGAAGTCTTTCCATTCAAATGCTGTTTGTAAAGACCAGGCGGGAGGAGAAGAGAAGGAAGGAGTGGGCTTGTTCCCAGGTGAAAAGTCTGTGCAGCAGGTCAGTACTCAGCCAGGAGTAAGGTCTTCTGTATTTTTACCACTCTACAAAACCCTGGGAAGAAAGGCTGGCAGTGACAGCTCTGACACACACTCACCACTGCAGCATGGATGGCACTCCGGTAATGGGGATTTCTCAGAATCACCCTGTCAGATTTATGTAAAAACAGACTCTGCTTTCATCTGCCAGAAACCTGTGACCTATTTAGAAATTACTCAAAATATAGTATATCTACATGCTGACGAACAGGGGAACTGTGCTGACACTCACCTTGCTGAGGCAGTGACATTATTTTGACAACAGTGCTATGCAGCCAAATGGACTTCGGTTTGTGAAAAGGGATCCTACGGCACGACTGTAAGAAAATCCCCCCAGCCCCCGGGAGGGAGCAGGGCTCTGGCGTGAGAGCGGGCAGTGACCAGGCAGGGATCCCTCGCCGGGAGGACTGCAAGTGCAGGAAGGGACCTACGTTTGCAGAACGGGGTTTATTTTTCACTGATTTCTGTACTTCGCTGAAAAGCTGTGCTTGCGGTAACACACCTTTATCACAACCTGTCATTTCTGGAGGCTATTGTTTTTGATGGAAATGAGTGCTTCCACAGCCTGGCATGAAATAAAACGGGGCATCTTGCCTGATCAGGACTGAGAGTGCATCACCTCTGCAGGTAACTCCTGTCCTCTAGACAGGGGAAAGACACAAGATAAATAGATGCTGAGTAATCCCACAAGCCAGATACAGCAGTAAAGCTGCATGATTGATAACCCTTCAGTGGGAAAAAAAAATAACATAAATCCTCATCTGACAACATGTAGTCTGAGAATTGGACAATTCATTTGGTTGATGTATTTGCTTTTATGTTGCATTATATCATTTGTGCTACAGAGCCCAAAGGTGTCACTGAGATCCGGACTTTATTGTGCTACACACTTCGCTAAGTACGTACTCATAGCTAATGGCAAACCTGTCCCCTGAAGCGCACAGTGCGTGCTGTGGGATCCTGGCTTGTGCAGGGTGGCAAATTACTGCTGGAAGGCAGTGGTCATGGTGCACAGGATAGCCCCGAGCAAGTGAAACGAGGAGAGAAGGCAGAAATGCTCACCATAATATGGCAAAGGGAAACTGAGGCCAAAAAAGAAAGGTCCTGCCCAAAACCCCCCAAGGTAGTGGGTGCTCCAGCACAGTGCTTTCACAGAGGCTGGATCCTGCCTCTCTCATAAGCATCAAATGAGCCAGCAAAGATGTTTTATCTATATTTGGTATTCAAATGAAAAATATTTGCACGACAGGGATCTTTTAAAAAAACGAGCTTAGCCTCATCCCCCCCTCCCCCAAAAGGTTCTGAATTCATGGTTCTTCTCTGTATTGTGGTTCCTGTTTTCTAACAGGTCTTTTGTCTCTTTGTAATCAACGTCATTCTGGGCAATTTATGTAAAAACACTCAGGACATTTCCACATTTCCATGGACATAATTCATCAGCCAAACACGAATCCTGCTTTGCTGTGTGAGCTGGTTCCTCAGACGCTGCAGATCAGGCAAGAAAAGATGACACTAAACAAAACAAAACCCTGCCACTCTCTTTAGGCCAAATTCATAATCCACAGCCCATTTTCTCTCCCTTATTCCCACCAAGGCCCTGCAATGGAAGAGAATTGGGCAGAAGCTTTGGGAAGTCAGGAAGCAGCACTGTGATAAACCAGCATCACTGGCACACGTACATGGGAATTACACCAGCGGTCACAGGCCAAGCCAAGAGGCTGGAAATCCAAATGAGCACAGTCATTCCTGGTTCAGGAGCTCCAGCTCTTGAAGTGAGGAAAGGAACAGACAAGTCTCACCATGCCGCGAGGTGAGGAGGGCTTTACTCTCCCACTGCCAGTCAGTTAGGAGGGGTGCTGTCCTTTCACTGCACTGACGCTCAGGGGATGTAAGAAACAGTTTTTAGAATTGTCATTTAGGGCAGAACAGACTAAAGACACGCAGTAATTACTGGGCAGGAATGGGATCCAGTGAAGGAGTTGGGGTGTTTACTGCTTCTGGGAAACAGGAATTGAAAATGCAAAGAACAGTGCAAAGTAACAGAAGAGCGATTCTCTCTGTGTCCATCCCCTTTCCCGCTGCCGGAGCGGCGGCTGCCGGCAGTCGGGAGGAGCAGGGAGGTCTGTGTCGGTTCCGTCCACCCCAGCGTGGTCCCAGCGGTCCCTGGAGGTCCTCACCTCAGCGTCCCCACGGCAGAGCTCTGCCGGCCGCCCTCCGGCTGGGGCAGGTGAGAGCATCCCCCAGGTCGCTGGATCTTCACCGGTCGGTGGGTCGCCCTCAGCTAAACAGGTCCAGTGACCGCGGCTGGACTGGAGCCTCTGACATCCGCGTAACTGCTCAAATGATGTCAGCTCCGCCGGCCAGGACGAGAACTTCATCTCATAGCTGACAAGACAGAAAACCACTTCTATAGCGGTCGGTCAGGCGACCTTATGCTTTAACCAACCGTTACAAAGGTTGGTTGGGCAAAGTTGAGGTAAGGGCTTAGCAGGAGATCTTCCTGTAGAGCGTCAAATACAAGGAAGAAGGAGCTAAAGAAACAAACATTTTCAGCAGCCCGTTGTTCGTTGCCTTTATTTTGGCTAAGCCTCATAAAAAGTCAAGCTTCTAGCACTTTGGGAGCAATGCCATTTCCATTTCCAAAGGTTTTTGGTTAGCTTTGTGAGCAGAACATGGTACATTTTTTTCAGATGACTAGTTTACTTTCCTAAAAAAAAGAAGTTTGTTAATTTGGGCTGAATTCTGGTTTTGTTTTGCTATTGCTAAGACAGGGATTATTTTCTTGAAATTTCAAAATCTTTAATGTAGTCATTACTTCATACAAGTATTTTTATCAAAAAATGTTATCTTAGACTGAAATTTTGAATCTAATTCAGAACATGACATGAAATGGTTTTGGCTTTTATTTTCATTAATAAGCAAACTATATTTATTTCCTGTTCCTTGTTAACCATCTTTTTCCTGCCTGTGACTTTTGCTTCATTTTCTAAATGAAAATTGTAATTATGTGAAAGGGGAGCTCTGCATCCATGCCTGACAAAGGTACTCACACTGAAGAGTCTTCACTCCAGGCACCTCATCCACCTCTCAGTAAAGTAAAGGAGATCTTCCAGGCGGGGATTTACATCTTTTGGGTTAAGCCTTACCTCTGAAGTGGCTTCCTTGGCTACAGAGCATCCTGGGGAGCCTGACTTCCCAGCTTGGAAATGATGCCTTGTAGGGGAAAGGACAGCCTCAGAGGTAAAATGTGAGAAGCAGCAAACTGTTACACATCATTAGCCCTGCTTCATTTCAATAACAATAGACTACCTTCCAGTGATAGCCATGTCAGATCTGACAATCTGACATTCACTTCAGGTTTCTCCAAGGTCAGCTAATCCTTATTGATGTGCTGACATGCCAAATATCATACAACAGGTCATAACTAAATCTGATTACACTAGTAACAGCGGGTGCTGGGTAAGAATGAATTGCAGGAATAATGAGACATGCATGGATGGCTGGCTGAACAGCATGGGGGGATTTTTTGTGCTCTTTCACTACGTGGGACCTACTGGTTCATAAGTAAAACCAGCATCAGTATATAGCTTCTGAAGATGAGTAAAACAAATCTAATTTCACTTCTAGATGGAAGGGAGGAGGGGATGTGGCTGGAAAAGGAAACAGAAGAGAAAGGAAAAAAAAGAGCTAGGCAGAAGCCCTAAAAACCAGAAATGGAAATGAAAATATGTTGGTGTTAACTGCTGCCTTTCTCTTCTTGAACTGCTTCCATTCAGGAGATTTTCCTCAAAAGCTGACACAGCTGAAGCTTGGTAACTGATCTGCAGCCAGTGAGCACTGACTATAGCTTAGCAAATAGGATTTACATGAACTAAAAATGAGTTAACAGAGGAAAAAGTACAGTAATTGTGAGAAAACATTTTAGCCTCTTGAACTCATTTTTAATATCAGCTTTTTTATATCACACTTTGCTAAGCAGAAAAAGATGCTTATCAGAGTGGGAAGGTTTAGCATTTAACATCTGGGCTTACAGCTAATTTCAGCAACATGAGTTTTATATTGAAATTCACCTGGAAATGTTAGTGTGCTAGGTACTGTGTAAAGAAAAAACCTATACCTTGTGGAGCTCACAATCCAGACAGCCCAAAAGCAGGCTACAGAAAACACATAAAACAGAGAACCAAAGAAATTACAGGGTTTTCCAAAGACACACATGGAGCTTTTAATGGAGAATTAAGAAATGAGTCCTGCTTTTTCAGGACCTACGTCAGTGCCTTCATTACAAGACCTTTCTGTCTCGAGTCACACTTCTCCAACCCCAGAGCTGGCTGGAGGCAAGTATCTCATGTTCAGTACGAATGTTTTTTTGAGAGTCAACGACCTGCCTGTGCACACTCCTGCTTGCTTTGTTCCTCTGCACACTCAAAGTGAAGCAACCTCGGCTGCCTTTCTGAAATGCAGACTCCATTTTAAGTTGTCCAAATGACTTCTCAAAGTTGAATAAATGAACATATGATCCAATCATAACAATTTTGTTATAGCTGTTTTGAGAGAATCCACAGCTGTGAGGAACCGCTTTATTCAGGAATTAACAGCTTGAGGCAACAGGTATTTATTACAGTCATAGGGGCAACACCTCCTCTACCTGCTCTCTCAACACATGAAGAAAAAGAGAGGCTGGAGAAAGATTTTGCTGCTGACAAGAAAGACAGACAGTCTTAATACAAGCCCAGAGCCGTCTTCGTGATGTAGTGGCTGAAATCCTCCTGCAAGAAGAAACTGTTATGAATAAGAAAACACTGCAACGGCCTTCCAACAAGATTTATTCTCTTGATGATAAGCCAAATTAGTTTTGCCATTCTCTTCTTAATCTGATTGACAGGCCAAATCTGTCATCTTTTATCATGACACCTAAATTGGAAGTAAATTAAATCAACAAGCATGAAACTTTGTAACACTTTATCTTGCACATAACTGCAGGGCAGGATACACAATGGGACTGTATAAGTTCCTTCTGGACACTGTAATGCGTGTTTACTGTCAGGCTGTAAATGAAAGAAACCACTGTAATGGCTCCCTTTGCCTCCGAGGTGGAATCTTCTTGTCTGCAGGCTTTTATACATCTGCATCTTAACAAGCTGCCTTAAAAATAATTTGATAATTGAACGTTATAATTTGTGCATCTTAACATTTACTTGATTTAATTGAGCATTAGTGTAAATTAAAACAAGTTAACAGCTTCTCTCCCAGTTCAAGAGCTTGGCATGTGGGGGAAAGTGATTCTTTCTTCCTACCTATATTCAGATGTATCTCTGTTATGATATAGAATGTGAATGAGTTGAATAAATAAAAGCTGATCACCCTTACTTTTCTGTCAGTTGCCATGAAGAAAATGGTATTACCAAACAGATCAGTAATATGCTAGCCTTCCCTTAACTAAAAAAGTATTGTAATAAAATAGGAAACATGTTCCTCTGTGTCCTTCCTGTAGCCTCTGGAGCAAAGAGAAAATTATTCCTATTTTGAAAAACACTCAATTTTTAAAATATTAAGGATAAATTCTGTAACCTCTAGTCTGATCCAACTCTAAGTGAATCCATGTTTCCATTTCTATTGATTTAAAAGAAAGTAGATGTGGTGGGTTGACTCTGGCTGGACGCCAGGTGCCCACCAAAGCTGTTCTATCACTCCCCCTGCTCACCTGGACAGGGGAGAGAAAATATAACAAAGAGCTTGTGGGTCGAGATAAGGACAGGAGAGATCACTCACCAATTACTGTCACGGGCAAAACAGACTCAGCTTGGGGAAAATTAACTCAATTTATTACAAATCAACCAGAGTAGGGTAATGAGAAATAAAACCAAATCTCAGAACACCTTCCCTCCACCCTTCCCTTCTTCCCGGGCACAACTTCACTCCCGGATTCTCTACCAATCCCCCAGCGGCACAGGGGGACGGGGATGGGGTTTACGGTCAGTTCATCACACGTTATTTTCTGCCGCTTCATCCTCCTCAGGGGCAGGACTCATCACACTCTTCCCCTGCTCCAGCGTGGGGTCCTTCCCACAGGAGACAGTCCTCCACGAACTTCTCCAACGTGGGTCCTTCCCACGGGCTGCAGTTCTTCACGAACTGCTCCAGCATGGGTCCTTTCCACGGAGTGCAGTCCTTCAGGCACAGACTGCTCCAGCGTGGGCCCCCCACAGGGTCACAAGTCCTGCCAGAAAACCTGCTCCGTGGGCTCCTCTCTCCACAGATCCACAGGTCCTGCCAGGAGCCTGCTCCAGCGCGGGGTTCCCACGGGGTCACAGCCTCCTTCGGGAACCCACCTGCTCCGGCGTGGGGTCCTCCACGGGCTGCAGGTGGATATCTGCTCCACCGTGGACCTCCATGGGCTGCAGGGGGACAGCCTGCCTCACCATGGTCTTCCCCACGGGCTGCAGGGGAATCTCTGCTCCGGCGCCTGGAGCATCTCCTCCCCTCCTTCTGCACTGACCTGGGGGTCTGCAGGGTTGTTTCTCTTACATCTTCTCACTCCTCTCTCCAGCTGCCGTTTTCTGTCTGTCCCAACTTTTTTTCCTTCTTAAATATGTTATCACAGAGTCGTTACCACCATCGCTGATGGGCTTGGCTTTGGTCGGCGGCGGGTCTGTCTCAGAGCCGGCTGGTATGGGCTCTGTCGGACACAGGGGAAGCTTCCAGCAGCTTCTTACAGAAGCCACCCCTGTAACCCTCCCCCACAACCAAAACCTTGCCACACAAAGCCAATACAGTAGAACAGCCACATAGTTATCATTCAGGCAAAAATTCCCTTTGAAATTAAAGATTTGTCTAAGAACCACAAGATTTTCTTCCAAAAGTCTGTCTTTTTTTTTTTTTTAAGATTTGCAGCAAACATCACTCAGCAAGGAATGCATGTTTATGAAAAGAAACTACAATTCTAGCGTGCCTGAGCAAAAGTGTCTTTTCACATCTGGTGAAGTTTATATTACATACAGTTTTATTATATCTTTCATTTGTGTTTGGTGAGTATTTAAAAAAAAAATCAAATCTCCTCCAATCTTTTTCAGAAGTAATACATTTATTGCCATAAAGCATTTCTTGACTACAGCTGATAATCTGTGAAAAGTGAAACAAAACAAAACAAACCTTATCCAATTTCTTGTAAACATTGTACGTGTAAAAAAATATTCTCCTGGTGTCCCAAAAATGAAATTTTAAGGCTCCAAACAAGAACTCATGAAAATTACAAATGCATTAATTGCACTGAATAATCTTAGTAATCACAGATAGATACTAATTTATTGGATATTAAACTATTATTGTACAGTACTGCAAAATTTTAACCAACCTTGTCAGCTGTGACAAAGTCCTTGTGTCTACTTCATCATAAACAAAACTGAGAAAATATTGCATATTGTGTTAAACTACTAAAGCAAATCTATTTTTCTTTCTATCAACAAATCCATTTTTCTTTGACTTTTATGTCACCCAAATTTAATATGGGTGTTTTGATCTGATATTAAAAAGTTCAATGAAATGGAAGAAATTTCTTTAGTTCATTATGACCATTTCTGCCTTTTTCAATAGACAGAGACCAGAATCTTCACCAAACAGAACAAAATGGAAAACATATTCAGAGTAAGAAAGAAAATGTTTACATGTTGTTCTAATGCCAGACCGAGGAAACCTCAAAAGCAAAGAGCGGGAAGCTGTATCAGAACACGTGAAAGGGGATGTGCAACAGAGTCCTCCCTGGGGAACTCCTTAGCACAGGATATTTTGACGCTAACAATTTTCATGGGTTCAAAAAACAGCTGTGCAAATTCAGCAAAGAAAAAATGCATTGAGGCGAAAAAGCATAAAGAAACTCTATTTGCCACAGGACATTTTTTAGTCTATATTGCCGATGGCTAAGGTTTATTTTAGAAGAATGTCACTACATGCTTGTGCGCAGGAAGGGATGGTTGAGAGGGAAATAAGGGCTTCCACTACTCCCTTCTAGACCTACGGTTGCCTTTGAGAATGAATATTTGGTGAAATGTATAGTGCAGCAACAGGCAGCTGTTCCCACGCAGTTACGGTGCCGTATAGAATCCTCTAAGGTATAAGGTGTCCTATAACAGGCAACCAGTTATCCTATTCCATCACCTGAAGTTTGGTACAGCACACTTCTGAGGGCTTTAGAGGCATAGCTGTCATACCTGCTCCAGCTGCTTTTTTATAATGAAATGTCTTCATTATATATACATACACACAGGGGTGTATGATGAGAAATAGGTCTTGCCATCTGTTTCCATTAAATAAAATGAAGTGGAAGAGTGTTTTTAAAGGAGAGCATGAAAATTGCACAAAGAAATTAATTTAAAAGGTGAGCTATCCATGAAAATGACGCAGATAGCTACTGTGAATGTGATGTACTTAAAGCAAAGCGTAATCCCATGACAGCTGATACAACCTGGAGTTAATTAAAGTCCATCTAGATTTACGTTTTTGCAAACTAAACCTATTGCTTTAAACTTGCCATAAATGTAGCTTTCTGTAAATCATTTTTTTCTTAATTAAACAATTCTTGTATTATGTCAGGGCATAAAGAATAAATTACTTGTAACTACTTCTGTTTCAAAGCTTAATCAATATCTGAGCTTAGCTATTTTATATCTCCTGTAATTTTTGTACTTAACTGTTCAGATCTCAGAAACTGTCCATCTCAGACTACCATTGTGCGTTTGGAAAAATGACACTTTTCTGTTCTATTGCTGTGGTCTTTATACATCAAAAGTACTTTGCTCAGCACACAACAGAAAACAGAGTCGTCTGCCTCTGATCAGGGACACGCACCAGAGGGTACCTGGCTCAGAGGTTATTACAGAGGGATGGACTCTCTTCCAGAAGGTCTGTTGCCAATGGGCTAGAATTAACCCAACCAAATTTTCAGATCTCAGACAGACACTGTAAAGTTGGTAAATAAAAAGTCATATTTAATTCATAACTGGAGCAGGTTTGATCCTAATATTATCATGGTTCAGTAAACGTGATACTTGTGAAGCCTTTTCAAAGGAAAGTCGTATTTATCACAGCGTTGTTACTCAGTCTGATCAGATCAGTCTTCACCACCTGGACTGATCAGAGACCTTACCCACCTAATCAAACCTATGGGGAAATTTTGGATGAGCAGCAAGCAGTAATGTGAGCACCTGTTAAGGAAAGCAAATTCTTTTTGCTGCCCGCTTCATAGCGTTTGAAGTCCTGGAACTGAATTTTAACATAGGTGAATAAAACACACAGATGAGAATCGCTGCCCAAGAAGGACCATCCTTCCTTTGCTGGCAGTGGAGGGAGCCTTGCATTGGCAAGTCACCCAGCTTCTTGCTCACATAACTGTTGCTGGTATGTCTAAAAATACCAAAATACAAGTGGAAGAGCTGCCATGCTGGGTATTCTCAGTGAGTCCATGGGAAACTTCTATAGGTATGTTCCTGTAGGGGCTGAAGGTAAAATATTTCTTCAAGGGGTCAGCCCCTTTGAGTGCTTTGTGCTGCTCTGGAAAAATGCAAACTAAAGAATAGTCCTGAAGGATTTTTGATGTGCTACATTTTATGCAAAAGGAATTAACCTTTGTATAATACAGCTGCATCTTATTAGTCCTATCCCATGGTAGTATCATCTTTGGGAGGCTTCTTGCTCAGTATTCTTGAATATGTTAAAAAAATTCCTACATAAGCAAAAATGTAGAAAACCATAAAGCTGTAGTTTAGTATGAAAACACTTATGAACACCTTCAGGGTAAAAAATAATCTAGTCTGTTGTAATCCCTACAAAAACACCCTATTAACTTAGAAAATGCAACTGGATTTGTTAATCTGAATTATCATCATTAGCAAACTGGTTTTCACTCATATGCACTAGTAATTTATTCTGTCTACCACATGATTAAATAGCTCTTCTGAGATTTCAAAGAGCAGAAGAAATCTTCTTCTGTTTTAGCAGGTTATCTAAATCCGTGTGCAGTGTCCTGTTTCACCCACTCACGGGGCCTCTGCACCACTCCAGTGCAGCTATCCCGCCTGCCCCGTTCCCCCGGCAGCTATAAGATGGTGACGTGAAGTTTAGCTTACAGGGAACCAATAAATAATATAATATGCATATAATAACTACCAATAAAGTTGAAGATACTGGGTAAAGGTATCCATCCAATAGATTCCATCTGCAACCAAACAAAAGAGAGCGTGAACCAAGTCCAGAGGACGATTCATCCCTTTTGTTCTGAGCACCTGCTTTACAGTAAGATAAAACTATGTTTGGAGGTGTCAATCTTCCCGTGCTGGCAATGACAGAAGCCTGTACAGCGACCTGAGAGCAGGGGCTGACAACCGATAGGTGAGCTAAACCTTAATTAATGAAACAAATGCCATCACGAGGTACCTCCTTCTTCAGTCTCTGTGCTTCAGGCAGTTTCAACCAAAACCAGACACAGTGCACACAGCTACAGCAGAAATTATCCAGTACCAGAGAGAAAGAGATTCAGCCACAACTTCACGATCATAGACTGAACTTGAAACCTACGTATCAAAAAAATCCCATTAGGTGAAAGGAAGCCTGCCAGGCTCTCCAAAGCATCTGTTACACCCAGCTCCCCTCCCGTACCAGCAATGCCTGTGCAGGTTCAGTTTGTTTCTGAACCAGACTGTGCTGAGTCAGTGGTGCATGCAGAGCTTCTGATTACAAGATAATTTGGTGACACAAGGCCATTTAATGGGCTGAGTGTGGATATGTTAATAGAAACTTGTCAAATATTAAATGTACAACTCCCCAAACACATCAACTTCGTTGAGATACGCTGTTGTCTTTATTTGTAGTTGGGCAACGCACTTCATTACAGTGTGACTAAATCAATGAATCTGAACGGAAACTTCAGCTTTAAAAAGAACATTTCCTAATAAATTCATTTTGAGCTGGTTTTAACAGTTAATGTGGCAGATTCTGAATATCTTGTGATGGAAAGACTTCATGTCTACTAATTAGTATTACTATTACTATTTTCGTATTAAGTCTCCATGGTAATAATACTGTTCTGGAGGATGCCAGGGGAAAATTGGATTTGATTTTGATGTGAAAAGTTCAGACCATTGCAACAATATTCTTAGCTTCTAACCAGGGTTACTGTAGAACACAAGATGGAGATTTTGCCCCTTTTCATCAACTCCTATGACTTAGGAAAGGATAATTTTTAGAAAAGCAGCTATTCATAATTTAGGGATTTCAAGCAATGGAGTGTCTGCTATATGCAATTACATCCCCCGTACCAAGTTAAAGCCTTATTTCTTGCGAGATTGCTTTCTAGTGTTCAGAATTTCTACTTTGAACTTCCACCAAGCAGATCTCGGAATTTCCTTGCCTGATACATTAAAGAACCTTTTCTTAACAGGAACATGCATAAATACATGCACACCATGATTGAGTCAACTCTTAGCTTCCTCTGGGATAAAATATTTAGACTGAAGGGATTTTTCTGTATTCTGTATTTTACTTTTTCAGGCAGATTTTTCCAGAAATCATTTAATTCTTATTTTTGTTGTTGTTGTTTTTGTCAGTGTTTTCTAGTTCTCACCTGAACAAACACTTTACTACAGGAACAGAGGGAGGTGAAAATGTTATAAGGGTACCTTTAGTGTGGGTTTGGAGGAATGGGTTCTGTGGTATACATAGGCTTGGGTGGAGAAATAGTTTCCAGAAAACAGAGGACAAAGAGAAGAAGAACACATGCTGAGAAGGCAGCATGTGAATGTTTCCCAAGGACCGGGGAGGTTTAGGGACTAGGAGGCCTGGGGGACTTTATGAACAGCCATGTAGAAGTCACCAGCATGCCAGTGCCAGCCTCTGCTTCTGAACACAGAGCTGGGGCTGGGCTCCCTTCTGGGGCTCCCACTGGGCAATTGGGAGTGGATGTGTGAGGCAGCTGAGTGAATTTGTGAATGTGCGTGTGAGCAGTTATCTACCGCTGTTAACAGAATCAAGTCATTGTTGCTAATAACAACCTCTTAATGAATAGAAGGTTTTCTACAAGAAGTTCATTGTGATCTTTGACTCTTGACACCATAGGTCTTATCAGGGAAAGGGGAATTTACAGCGGAAAGTTACTCTCATTTTTTTTTTCTACTCCCTTATCATTGTGGCTTAGAGCAGAGAAAACAAAGTGAGTACCACCACCGTCCTTTCACCCCCACTGTGGTGGTTTTGCACCTGCAAGGATCATTCCTCAGCCCCACAACTGCTGTTGAAGCAGCAAAATGCAGGAAGAGCAGGGGCCTGTCTTTGGCAGCCAGAATAATTTTCATTTCTTCCACCTCCATGTAGCCAAGGATACATTAATCCTCCTTAGCCCCAGTGTCTCATTGGGAGCTCACACGCAGTTAGAATGAAATCCTTTCCTCATATAAGTATTAGACATCTAAATCTAAGCCAGTTTTCCAGGCTCCCCTTAGACTCCATAGGGAAGAATGGGCAATTCATTCCCATTCATCTGATTTACCTACATAACAACTGTCCTTCTGATGTTCTCATTTCTCTTCATTAGTTTTGAGCAGAATCCAGGGTGACTTACCCTGATTTAAGAGCCCAGCTCTTAGCTGTCTAAGCCCAGACACACCCAGTCCTCACGGTCTCCACTTGCTGCTGAAAACCCTGCTTTCCAGGGCTCAGCTCCCCATACCATGCACTAGATAATGGAGCTCTTTGTCCCTATACACCTGTTAATATTTATTTATATGCATGATAATTACACCTTGCAGAACAAAGCCAGCTCTACCCCTCCACTCGGATCATCTCTGCCACCCACTCTATGCATGATAACCTCATTGCTAGCATTCCTGGCAATGATGATACATTTCCTTTCATGTCAAAGTATTTCATAGCAAAGGTCTGAGAACAAGTGTTACAAAGCCTATGAACTATTCCTTGGTAGCTTCCTCATAAACAGTACGTGTCAGGTATTCATGCTCTTGAGAGAAATTGTTACAGTGCTTCCACCCCGGCTTAAACAACCCTGACTGTCTAAAATAATAGAAAAGAGAAGGCACAATTTGAAAGTTAAGGGAATAAACTGTATCGATGGAGAACAGTATGACAGGAACACTTAGGGTTGGAAAGGCCATCATTAATTTAAGTTTGTTTTGATTTTTAAGAGACAGAATTCATATTCGTGACATTTCTTTTTATTTAATAGGGATGACTGCGGTACAACCAAGCAATATGGCTATGAAAACTATTATAAAGGAATGGAACGCAATATGATCCTATGGGGAGAGCTTGCTGAACAAGGGCAGGCGGGCATCCTGTGTCTCCTCTGCCTAGTCCTCACCAGAAAAGGTTCTCAGAGTAGCCACAGAGGATTGTGCCAGCCAGGTTCAAAGAGGCCGTGTAGAAAGACTGGTTTATTGTCCACCACATTTGCCATTTACATAAGCTTGAATAATGGCAGCTGTCACTCAGGCTGCAGGATGAGGTTCACGGCAGCTCCTGGGTATGGAGGATTTGCACTTCCCCCTTGAACAGGAGGGTGCTTGGCCACATTCTTGGGAGAAGAATCACAATAAACTCTCTCTTCAGAGAGTTTTGCCATAAAATCTTTGCATTGTGTAAGCTGATGGGGTTTTATGAGTATTTTGAAGTCCATTTCCCAGAAGCACTGCTAAGAAGTTAATCTCTCAGATTTGTTGGAGGATGTTATAAAAGGTATGTAGCTTATCGAAGGGAGAAAAGGACACAGCTTAAAAAGAAATGTGAGCTGCTAAAAAGGCTTGTGCTGTCCACACAGGTAGTTTTGTAACCAGACCAGTCAGCTTGAAAATCATTTCTCTCTACCTAGAACCACAAGAACTTGCTGATTTGCGAAGGGCTGACAGGGGAGGTGTGATGGTGATGGTGGGAATAACATAAAAAGACGTCAAAGAGGAGGGTGATCTATCTAAACTAGCCGCAAGTGTAAAATCAGTAACAGACTCAGTCCTGGGAAAACACAACTAAGAGCATCAGCTCTTGTTTTTCCAGCACGCTTGCAGCAAAGTAGCGTTTGCGTTGATTCCACACGGTCAACCTGTGGCATATGTGGTAACGTGCAGTAAATATTTACCGAGGATCAGTCCACAGCCACCACTGTGCTATGAAATGTCTGGTGAAACAGAAAGGACTATTGAGGGCACCTCCTAAATACCAAGGAACCGACCAAGCTGTCTCCTTTCTGGAACACTATAGAAGGCATAAGTGACCACCTCTACAACTGATGCTTGCCTCTGCCCCACTCCTGCGGAGACACTGTCCTTCATGGCACTGCATGCTACAGCCATGCAAAGCTTGCTTTATAGTCCTTTATAGGCCACATTGTAAAAACAACAGAAAAAAAAAATAGGGAAAACTTAGAGAAATATATAGTTTGGAGTCATCAAAAAAAAATTTGTTTGCTTCTAAACCCTTTTTGTTAGGTCATCAAGTATTTTTTTAAGCTTTAAAGATATATATTGCTACATTTTGAAATGAGATGACATATTGAAATATATTAAAGGCATAATATAAATTCAGATTAAAAATTCTGAAGTTTTTTGGCTGACACTACTCACCAAATTGAATCTAATTTGCAAAAGAGTGCAGTCAACCCCAAATGTAAATTTTTTGTTTAACTAAGACATCCTACCTTTCCTGGATGATTATTACTTGCTTTGCATTATAGGCTGAAATTGTTCTCTTATTAGCTTTTTAAACCTGAAGAAGATTGTGATAGCAAAAGGGAATGATGGCACTAAAAGATTGAAAGATAGGGTCATTTTTTTTTTTTTAATAAGCAGACCTCATTTTTTCATCCAGAACTTTTGTAGATCATTTGCATAGAATACGAGTGAAAAAGATGCCTTTTTTTTTTTTTTTTTCCCCTTTTCATTTTGAATTCCTGTGACAGTAAAATAGCAAACAGACTTTTAGAATAAAGACTCCTGGTTTGAAACCTTGACTAATGAGGTACAGCCTGGTTTAACAGCATTGTTTTAAAGGTTTAAAAACATGGAATTAAAATTAAATCATTATCACAACATTAACTGCAGTGGTCACAGTTTCCAAAAACCCATTAAAATGGCTACTAAAAAGGCCACTGTCGCAGTGGAGTAAGCCCTCGACTCATTAGCGAACTCCTTCAGGAGCCCACCAAGGGGTGTCTGCCAAGGCGGCTGATTACCAGAGACATGTTACCAATGGATATGGTACCGAAAAAGGAATCAAATCTTCTGTAGGCTCCCAATTACTGAAGAGAGTCATCACAGATTATCTAGAAGAAAGTGATTTACTGAGCTTTGCGGTGATTACCGTCTCCGTTGTAGCAGATACGATGCTTATTTTACACCCAACCTCCACAGATCTTTGGGCAAACAATTAAAGCAAAGAATCTGGTATTCCTTGGTTAATTTTGCCTGCTTTCTTTTTCTTCTCCTAGTGAAATGTCCTTGAGCTTACCGCTTTTTTCTTTGGATAAATCTATCATTCAGGTTTATTCTTCACTCAGATTTAGTTGAAGAGCATTCGTATTTGAAACTTCCTCCGGGAGCCCCCTCAAACCTCAGAGCGGACCACCACCTCCGCGATGCGCTCAGCTACTGCTACCGCTGCCCTCCCTGCGCTCCCCCACGTACCCCCCCGACGTGCCGGGGTGCCGGCTGCCCCCCACCCCGGGGTACGTGGGCACTGTCCCCGCCACCGAGGGACCGGGGCACCGGGACTGGGCTAAAGCATCCGAGAGTCGCCCTGGGTCCCCCCCCCGCCAAGAAGGGTCCTGGCGTTGCTCCACATGGAGAGAGACGGCCACTGCCCTCTGCCACCCCCCCAAAACGACACCCAAAATGGTGTCCCAGCCCTGCCCCAGGGGTCCCCGTCCGGCGGCCAGCAGCCACCCACGGCTGGGGTGCCCCGGGAGGGTCTGGGGTGGCTCCGGGGTGGGGGGCAGTTTGGGTCCCCCCCCTTGCGTAGGCACTCTCAGCACTGTAATGCTGCATGTGACGGCCACGTACGCTGGGGGGGGCCTGGTGTGTGTGTCACTTTTTGTGTCCATTCCACCTGTTTTTATTTTCTTAGCATTATGAAAATGCGTATGGGCCTGATAACATACCTCGTTTTCAGAGGCAAGTTTGCGCCTCTCCGCATTTCTCTTAGAAATACGTCTCCAGGGATAGTTGTGGCTTTCCGGTGCTACTACGTATTGAGGAGTCTCGGTGTCAGAGACTTTAGCACTTGTAGTTTTTCTGAGTTATGATGAATGATAGGCTGTTTGTGGTAGAAAGCTTTAGAAAACGTGTTTTCTTAGGAATGGTTGTGCTTTTTGTGAGTAGCCTTTATAAGGGTTATTAAATTAAACACTCTGGCAAGTTGTGTCATTTACATCAAGATTCTCCTATAACAATTCCATATGTTCTTATAACAAGTTATCCCAGGGAATGTGGGAAAGAATTCAGCTTATTGTCAGAGGGAAAGAGATAAAGGACATGTCTGTCCTGTAGACTGTAGTGCACTGTAGAAATATGTAAACTAACTTTAAACAAGCAATTAAAACTAGAAGCAGTTCAGCTATGGCAGCATGGGCTCTAGCAGAAGCTCATTTTTTTGCTAGAAAGGAAGATAAAATAGCCTACAAAAAGCCTGCTTTTGCAGTCAGAGTATAGCTAGCATCTGAGCTGGCACATCTAAAAGTAGGTTGATTTTTCCTAAAGGATGCTGAAATCTGTTGTGCAGAGGACACAAGAGAAGGAGTTTCTGATCCCTTTTTTCTGGATTTGAATGGCAAACTGGCTGCCAGAGGTGGGGATCAGAGCACAGTATGTCAAAATGGCTTCCTGGTAAGGGTAGCAGCCATTTAAATGAGGTTTGGATGTAACTGATCTCCTTCTGGCAGCTTTTCCCAGCCAGCCAGCCTGCCTTTCATCAAACCCTGACTTTGACAGACACCTTGGGATAGCCATGAACATCTAACAGCTTGTGTTCAGATTAAATGTGGGCTGATTAAATCAAAACTTTATGGTGGTGTACGTTAGCTGCTACGGTACTTAGCCTGAGTCCACCATCCCTTTGCTATGTATCCCCTGCTAAGCCGGGAAGTTGTAAATTTGTCCTGCTTAGAAAAACTATTTTCTCAGAATATCATTAATTGCCTATAGTGGAAAAAGCAGAAAGCAGAGAGCTCACTGAGATAAACTGGCTGGTCCAAGTGGTTGAATGCAGGTGGTATTATACAATGACAAATAATTCAGCTCCCCGGATTTCTCCCAGAGTCTAGTGCACTCCAGCCCACGCTCCTGTATGGCAGTGCGCTCCCAGGCTCCCTTCTGGGTTGAATAAGCTGCTTCTGAGGTAGCACCTGGCTCCGTTTCTGGGCAAATGATACATAAAACACCACTCCTGATAAATAATATAGATGAGGCCAAGGCAGGTTTGGCTCTTCATCTTATACAGTCCTCCAAAGCTTTCAGATGCTTTCAACTAAAAAGAACCAACAAAAAAAGGCCAAGGGCCATGTGGTCTCCCAGGTCCTTTGCCCCAGGGAAGGGGAGCATGGGGCAGGAGGGACACAAGCCCCCCGCACTGCCTGACTCGCAAGGCAGGGACCCTGCTAGGGTGGAGAGGTGCCTTTAGCACTGGGTGCAGCCATCTTCTATGTCAAGCCACGACTTGGGACAATCCTAGCTGTAAACCATCCAGTTCCTTCAAATATCTCAACCGAGAGGCCCCGGGGTGACTGCTACCACTTTTCTACTCCTCTGAAAATGCCAGTCCACTTGCTGATAGCACCAGTATGAAGGTGCAATGAGGAAAAGAGCAACCCTGCTAAGAATCTGTATGATGACTTTGAATGAGCTGGGGGTTTTTCTGTCTTTTCTTTGTATTCTCCTCTTCCTTTTTTTTTCTTTTTTTTTCTTCTTCTTTTTCTGATCATTGCCCTTTCAGCTGCTGTGCAGCATCTTGAAAGACACTCTTCTCCCCATAGACTTTCAGACAAATCAAAAAACCAGAGCATCACTTTCTGGATTGCAAGTAGAGCAACTAGGTAATTCACAGTGCCGTGCCATCGGGTAATGCAGGGTATCTTGGCAGCATTTGGATACACGGATTATCAGGGATTTTTCCTCCTATATTTGAAGGAAATGTGGAGGCATTCATTTTGGTTCCTTCTGTGCCACTGTTTTTGTACTGACCTCGGAATTAGGCTCACAGGTAAATTCTAGCTGGCTGCAGCAGAGTTATAAAGAGGAATTTGGTTATTTCCTTAAGAATTCTTCCAGCTGTCTTCACACTTTTTGCTCAAATTGTAGAAAAAGGTGTGATATTATTGACTGTATGTATACAGCCTGCTGTTTCAACAGATGCACTGTTCCACCCGGTGTGGATGAAACAGCAGCCAGTTGAACCAGCACGGAGCAAAGCCATCGGTCAGCGGATCTGGGCATCAAGGTGGTGGTGCTGAGCTCAGACAGACACATCACCTGTGTGGGGACAACACTGCCGTCCCTAAGCTTGCTGGTCCATGGGCTTTGCTTTCTCTGTTCCCTGCTTGCTATAGATCCCTGCACAGACCCGATTACTATGTGAAGCTTCATCTGGGCGAGTCCCACCTTGCACGGAATTTCAGCAATTGCATTGCAAAGCCCCCAGATTGCCGTTTTACACTCCCAAACTGGGAGGACACAGCTCAGCAGGCTGCAGTGTTTCAAAAAGACAAAGAAAGAGATTTAACTGGACACTCACAACTGCCCAGCCCAGCTCGGATCCCCACTATCATGATGATCACCCTGAGAAGGTATGCAGCCGGAGGATTTGCAAACAACATAACCTTCGAGAGATCTGTGAACAGTTTGCAATTTGCAAACAGAACAGGAGGTTAAGGTCAGCGGCGTAATTGGTTGCTGTGAACCATTTGCTGATCTGTGCAGGGGAGTGATGCAATCTGTGGCAGATACCATTAAGAGTTCATTGTCTGACCCTGTGGAAAGGACCCATGCGGACCCCTCTGCTACAGTACTGATAGTGATCCCTTTGGAGTTACTGTGGATAAAGTTTGCCTTGGTTTTATTGTTACATTATAGAGGCAAAGACATTGGCTATAAAAAGGATCTGCTAGGTCAAAGCATCTAATTTTTGAAGAACCCTGACAAAATGCCATTCCTTGCTCTGTGTCCTTCTGTGATATATCTAGTTCACTAACAAGGACACAGGATGAGCCGCTTGTTCTCCTTGGAAAAGCTTGCAGGGTCTGATAAAACACACTTGCAGAAAGAGGAAGACACAGCAAGAAAAAGTGTTCCTTTGGGATTTAAATGCTGATACAATGATGAAAGATAGTCTTCCTGCTGGGCTACATACTCATTTGTCTCCTTTGTATTTTTTGAAGTGACTTAATAACAGTAGTGTTCACTATTAAGGAAAAAACAGCAAAGAGCACATTAACTTAAGCATTAAAGTTCCAAGAATTATATATTTTAAAATTTGTCTCCTTTGATTTACTCATTGTTGGAGTAAATTTGTGAAGCATAAATATTAGAAAATATTAATTTTTCATCCAGCTGTTTTTTAGAACAGTCACTGGTCTCTTGACAGCTTCCTGAGTAGATCAGCTTGTTATGCAGTCATACGCCTTATTCATCAGTGGCAAATCTAGTTTGAGAATCCACACTTTTGTTTAAAATGCAGAGCCTTTTAAATATTGCAAGCAGAATACATAGTACAATTATACCGCACAAAGATTAACTTCAGAAGTGCCTATGTCACTTGTTAACAACATCACTTAGCTATTAAACTTGAAGCAAGAATTAACACAGGGAAGTTCTGTGGCAAGTCCATACAAAATCAGGTTAGATGATCATGAGGCCCCTTCTAGCTGTAAAAGTTGTGAATCTGTAGAGTTTCTTTGCACCATTAGAAAACTTATAGGTGCTCGATATGCGTAATATATGGGAATAAGACTTCAAAAAGTTAAAAATACTTTTTTAAAGCAGAAAATGTGCTTTCTTCTCACCAGAAAGCTGCAAGTTTTTGATTTTTAGACAACAATCCAACTGGGCCTTGGCTCTTCATTTCCGTGTGTTGGATTCAATCATCTGACCGGAGCAGAGCGGGAGGATTACAATTGTGTGAAATCAGACTGGACAGACTTCACGTTAACATTCACCACTGCAAATGGTGCATAAAGCATATGGGAGAACTGAGCAGTGTGCTGATTTTCCTGAGGGCCCTACAGAGGGAGAAGCCTTTCCTGATCATTTCTTGCAGATGGCAAACTGTACCCTACTGCAGATGTCCTGGCCCAGAGAAGCCACTGTGACTTTCGCTGTTGATTTCAACAGGGTCAAATCTGGCCCTTGGAAGCTTCTGTGTGGATGAGGCAGGAGGAAAGGATTGTCAGGACTTGAATTCCCAGCGTATCCTGTAGGTGGACTAACTAATAAGTGAGACCAGCCTTCTTTTCCACAGTGTGGTGGTCACTTACAGGAGCATACATACATTTTTGTCCTAGTATGCCTTAGCTGTCCTACTTTTAGTATCAGCTATTAAGGTTGAAAGTTAAATTCAGCAGGTAAATAGCTTTATTCAGCATGTCTCCACATGACTCACACATCTGGAATGGATTTCATCTTAATGCAGGTTTCAGATTCTGCCAAGGGCAACCAGCCCTGCTCATCTCCCCACACAGGCACAAGCCCATGTCCCTGAAGGTGGTGGAACTGTATCACATTAAAATTGGTGTGGGGGAAGCCAAGAGCTCTTTCTAATTATTTTTCTACTTAACACATTATTGTTTTTCTCACTTTTGACTGTAAAATGGCATCATAGGGCTCCATGTTTATGACGTCTTACGTGATACTAGATCAAGCACATTTTCTGAGTCAATAGTTTTTAGTTGCTTTTTTTGTCTACCAGAGGACTGCCTGGTTTGTTTGGGTTTTTTGAAGTTTGCACAATACAAACTTTTATGAGTTAAATTAAGCTATTTGCTAGCTCACACTGAGCCCTCACTTACCTAAAGTAGGTCAATCTCAATTGCTGTGAATTATCTTAGTTCTCCTAATTGTGTTTGTTCAGACCAGCTGAGGGTCTAGATTAAAACTGGCCTCAGTGTGTTCAAAAATATAAAACTGATTGAGCATTTGAAGTCCAAGGAGAAACATAACCCAGTTCAAACCCTCTTATGCCATCTGCAGAAATAAAACAATCCAAAAGTTAGTTAACAATAGAGAAAAAAAAAAGGTTTCAATATGAATTGGTTGAGTGAGGAGTTTCCAGTTTTACATTATCCCTTGCTCAAAGTGAAACCAAGGTAATAAGATTGCAATTTGAATAACAAGAATGTGACTCTGAGATCATACAATGCAAAAAACAGTGCTGATTGAATTTACTCTCATTTATTCTTTCACCAAAAAGAATTGGTACTGGACACTCACCATGAAAGAAACTGGAAGATTTATGGTCATAAGTTCTATGTCTAGACCTTCCCAGAAATAGTCCTTGAGAACACATAATTTGAAGCCCTCTGAGTCATACATAAAAATGATTTATATTTATTCATTCAACTTTTGCATTAGAAGGATGGATACTGAACTGTGATATTTTGAATGAAGAAAGGAAATTTTAAAACCCCAGACAAAACTTGTGCTCGCACTTTTTTTCATTAAATACTGGAATAAGATTGATGTTTGCATACATTAGGCTTAAAATTGTATCAGTTGTGATATCCTTAGCTAGCTTAAAGCTTGGCTACTGGAAAACCCAGCAAATTAACCAGACCTATTTGGAAAATGATCTTGTAATTGCCTACTGTAAATTCAGACTGGGTATTCCACTAGTTGGCATCTAATCTACTTTTTAACAATAAATGGGCAAAAAGAACCCACTGTGAAAAATAATTCTATTTTGTGTTTATGAACACAGAAATCAGTTCATTAAATAACGCCTTTTCATAACGATATTGTAAAAATACTCTCTGACATAAGAATATCATATTGTCTCATGCTACTGAATCGTACGGCACAGAAAATGTGAGATATGACATATTATATTTCATTATAACAGAGCATTATTCCTCAAAATGTGTGATCATAGGTTGCAAGAATAAAATAATAACCCATTATGAGTCAAGCTAGAATTACTCTGTTATGCATAATGACCCTCCTATTCCCTAGAGGACTGATAGATGTCTAAGATCTTTGTAAGCAGTTTCTCACTGTAGTTGCATCTACGCATATCTGGCTTTATTGAATTTCTTACTGATGGAGTTCAATGAATAATCCCTAGTTAGGTTTGGCTTCTGTCCTAATTTAAAGTCCTGGTGACTATCTTGGGAGGTTTGCCAAGTACAGCCAACAAGATAAACTCCAGAAAGATGACTGTTGAAAACACACTTGCATTTGTATTTGTATTAGGGGAACATCTGCAGATCACAGCTGAAACAAGTTACCATTCTGCTAGCAGCTGACACTGACACACCAGTGTCACCAGAGTACTTCATAATCGTCCAGACAGAGAGATTTTTCCCCTCCATATAGAATCATAGAATCATTTAGGCTGGAAAAGGCCTTTGAGAGTCCAACCATAAGCCCAAGACTGCCAAGTCCACCACTAAACCATGTCCCTGAGTGCCACATCTACACGTCTTTTAAATACCTCCAGGGGTGGTGACTCCACCAGTTAAGTTGAGAAGCTTAGGTATGGGGAGATTAAAGCTGTGATTTGCCTTCCCTGACTTCAGAATCACCCCCGCCCCCCAAGTAAGTTTAAGTCTATCTAATCATCTCACTATTCAGTGAAGAAACAGAGCAGTTCATCCCTAGGACAGGTCCAGCAAGTGGCTCTGGAGTGCCTGTTTCTGTCCTCTGACCGTAAAGGGAGCCAACCTCTTCGCATTAGTAAGTAATTCAGCGAAATCAGTGCAGATAAGCAGTTTGAAGCCGCTGTTGATGAAGCCCATATGTCTATCCTACATGAACTTCAGAAGCTTTACTTTGGACTAAACTTAGTGTCCCTGACTTAGAAGATGGGTTTGGCCTGTCCAAAGAACCAATAATTTTTTCAGTCCTTTTTGCCCCATTAGGTGCCAGAATACATTTGACACTCATCTAGAGTTCAATTCTGGTGTAAGTATTCTCTAGTTCATGCGAAACAACATTGCTCTGCATCAAAAATGGGTGTGATCAGGAGATTTGCTTAAAAGCTGTGCAACATTTCTGAACTTAAATGCTGCTGTATGCGCAGCCTATGTCATCCGTTTAGAGCCGGTCATCTAACTGTTGCTTGTCTAAAGTTAATTGAGATAAATCCCAAACTAGGTGGCTGGTTTAAGTGCACAAGGGGTCTGTGGTAAAGCTGGAACTTAATAATCACAGATCTTCTAAATCATAGTCCAGGTCCTGAGAGCATACATGACTGTATTAAGCTGATCATATGAAGTGACAAAAATCTCATAGAATGAAAGACTTTGAGTTCAGTGTGATTTATATCGACCTCAGAGAAAGTTAATTATAGGGCTGAAGATAATAGCTTGAACTCCAGAGTAGTGGGAGTTTATGAGTGGCAGATGTAAGTAAAATAAGTGGAAAACGTTGATAACGGTCATTTCTCAGCCAAGATACTCTTCAGCTGTTTAGCTATAGCCATTGGTGTGAACATGAGAGCTGGAAGAGATTTCCAGGAGAGCTGGAAATCCTCCACAGGGCTGTTTTCCTTCCTAAGAAAAGAAATACCATCCTCTGGTAAGTGTGCTGAGCTGTGAATACACAGTAGTAATACACATGAGTCAGCGCACAAGGCTTGCAGTAATGGCCCCTGGGTTTTTTATTTATCCCAAAACACATTCTTGAGTGTGAGATTGACTGTTCCTTTCCCTGGCACTGATGCGCTTTATTACTGTAAGAAAGCAGCAGTAAGCCCCTAAACGGCCAGAGGGGACAGGTATCAGGGTGGAGGGAAGGGTGATGGGCACAAAGCCAGCCGGAGTGGTTCCCGTGGGCCAGCTGCCTGGGAGCAGGACCAGGGAGTCGTGACCACGCTCCCACACCTTGAGTAGCCTCAGCGGGGCCCTGGGGACTGCTGGCACCAGTGTGCAACTGGTGCGTATGCCTAGGGAGGCACAGACGCAGGGCAAAACCTCGTCTTGCAAGTGCCTTTGCCCCAAATCCCTTCTATAAAATAGGGGGTGGCCGCACGCTCCCCAACAAGGCGCTTGCCCCCCACACATAGCTCTGTCCCTTCTCCCCCAGGGGAGCTAATACACGGCCACTTTCACCGACCCACATGTTTCTTCTTGAAAACTCCCTGCTGAGTTTCAGTCTCTTCTGTCCAGGTTTGCAGTAGTGCTAGAACCACAGAAAAGCCCAGGAATTTCCTTTTCTGGGGGCCTTTTTACAGCTCTTTCTCCTTGTGCATGGACAGGTGGGTCCATGACTCACCTTTTCGTGTCCATTTCTCCACCTACTTTTTGTCCCATTAACTTTCCCCCCACAGACATTGCAGTTTATTCCATATGCAAACTGCTACTCTCTGCTTTTGTAAAGCTCTCCCCTCCCTATACCTTCCTGCCAGCTCGGCTGTGCTCAGTGCTCCAGGCGAGAGAGGAGGGTATGCGAATTGCAGCCCCCAAATTGCAGGGATTTTCTCCTTTCTGTGTTACGCAATTTTGCGGTCAACTTTGTTTATGTGACCTACACATGTCAACTTTCACTATTACCATTATTTGATTAGAAATGAGATGAAAAGAGAAAATATGAATAACAAAGGTCAGAGTGCAAATGCTATAAAAGTGCCCTTTTAGACCAGACTTTGTGTGTGTGTGCATATGTCCATGTTAGCAGGGGCTCAACTGTGGCAGGTCTGTTCCACAGACCCAAGATCTTGTGGAACAAATAATTTGATGTACATTTCTTCTCATCTGCACCAAATGATCTGCAAGTGCAGGGGAAAGAAGATAAAACTGGTGATAACCAGCTTTCCCAAAGGTTTCCAGGTTTGCCTGGAAGGTCTCAAAAGCCCTGCAGATCATTTTGGAAGCTCTGTGTCTTCTGTACTGCTCTGTCTGTGCTGGGGAAATACAAGTTGGCCAGAAAGTCCACAAAAGAAATTTTTGTCAAAGAGAATCAACATTTGAATCAGTACTCCAAGGAGCAAGAAGAAGAGAAAAATAAAAGGGGGAAGGGGGGGGGGGGGGGGGCGGAAAGAAGGACTCCAAAGAGGAAGACACCTTTTGCCAGCAGAAACCAGTAGCATAACATGAGGCAAGCACTGGCCTCAGTGTATGGAGCTAGTGTAAAATTTATTCATGCTCTGGCCATTGTCTTGGTTCTGCAGTGAGCTCCATGCATGTGGACCTCTCTGCTGAATGCAGAATTTTATTTCCTTTTTTTTTTTAATCAAATAATTGATTGAACTATGAAGTTTCATAGGAATGGAAAATCTGCTAAAGTAGGTTGAAATCAGCAAAGAGATTAGTAAAAAAAAAAAACCCAAAAGTAAAAAAAGATGCATATAATTCCAAAACATTGGATTTTAACATTATCAGAATGAAATGTTTCAGGCTTTGATATTTTCAAGTGCTTCATCTCTATCTTTAATAAATCACTTTTTTATGTAGAAGTGACACTTTCCATATCAAAATTAACATACATTTACAAAGAGAGGGGGTTTTAATAGTTAAATAACACCAGTCTGAATGAAAATGAAGTGCAATTGCAATTTCAGAATCTTTCATCAGTACTTTTTAGAAAACTTTGTTTTAATTTAACATAAATTTCTCCCCTCCTATTTTTATTTACTTTGCATTGAAAAGCCCATTATTCCTCTTTACGGATACTGAGCCCCCACAAACTTAGAATAAGTAATTACAAGGGAAGGGCTCCCAACCAGTGTAGCAAAAGACTCCTGCAGATGAGGGGTAGGGTAGAATGGAAATGCTGTTACTAGCCTATTGTAACCAAGACAAATGTCCACTTCTAAAACCACCAGCTTGCAGCAGAAGAGTCTGAAAAGATGTTATTCTCCATGTTCTTTTATTTAGACTGCAATTTTTATTTGTACTACTAGTTCTATATTTGCCTGAAGGCAAAGGCATCAGGTGAGAAAAAATGACCAAGGTTTAAAAACCACCTAACAGCATGCTGATATTTTAGCTCTATTCTCACAACAGGAAGGGATAAAAAAAGTAGGGAAAAAAACGATTCCAGATAGATTGTGTATGTCCTGGAATGACCTTGCAGTCCACACAAAACATTCAGACAAATAGTTAGATAGCCTATATGATTTTATCTTTTAAAGGATTTCTTCCCCATTTCTAATATAAGCCAGGATATAATAGATGTTCAAGACTTTATTTTTCCCTGTATTAAACCCCCTTTTCATTTATTTCTGGTTTCTGGATGTTAAAACGTAGGATTTGTTCCCTAAACCTTCCCCAATTCGACTGGAAGTTGTAGTGCATCTCTTTTTGCACATACCCTATAACTTCTTTTGAGATTTCTGTTCTATTCTGTTCCATTCATCTAATGATGTGGCCACTTATGTCTGCCAGTATTTGTCTTTGCATTGCGTACTTTTCTATGCCTGAGAACTGACTATTCATTCACACTTTTCCCATTGCCATGGAAACCTGGAAATGGAAGATAGATAAAGTTTGATAATTCACCCAAACTGGTTACAGTGGCTCGCCGCGTTTCTGCATCCTGTGAATTTATATGACCATACTGAGAACAACAAGGGCTAATTCCATTCACACAAACTGGGCATGTTTTCAGACATTATCACCTTTGTAATACTGGAAATCAGGTCTGGTGGGTTCCAGGAGTACTTCTGAAGAGCCTTGTCCTTCAGCAATGCTGTTTCTTTCTTTCCTCAATATAATCCTTATTTCTTCCCTTTTCCTTCGTTTTCTGTGATACAAAGAGATGTTAGCAGTTTCGTGCAAGCACACCATAGATGAATATGGTTTAGTTACTAAAGTGACTGTGTTTGTATGTCAGAACACAGCCATGTCTTTTCATCGTTATAATACTAACTGTGGAATGATATGCCAGTTTAGCTCAAAACAGATTTCTTATACGAGAGTGATGCATTGCCAGCTGACCTCGGATTATTATGTTTTAACAGCCTTATACTTTCATGTTCCCAAGCCTCTTCCCTTTAGGAGCACATGGCTGCTTCGGGAAAAGGAATGCTGTATCCTGGCTGCAGGCAGCGTTAGGAGGTCAGGAAGCTGGGAGAAAAGCATCAAAAGGAAAAAAAAATGTTTTATTATTGTAAGGAGGGACTGCCTTCACAGGGATGGCTATAGAGAGATCAGCACTGACCTTCCAACTGCATGAAGCTCACTTCTAAGGAGATAAATTTTAAGAGGAGAAAGGACAATTAGGATAATCTGATCTGACCCTGGCTTCCATTTGGGCAGAAGGACAATAGCAAGAAGGAAGCTAAGGATGAATACAAAGCACCTCGGGTACCAGAGTGAAAATCTCCATAAGGAGCAGGGCAGGATTTCTGCTACCTAAGGCAGAAAGTACTCTGGTGAAAGGGATTTGCCCGGTACACGGTGGACTAACTTGAATCTGTAAACCTCCCTGTTCTGTTCAGTCACTTCTTTTGGGGTTTCTGATCTCTCAGGTCTGACTGAGTCTTGTTCCAAACATTTACTTTTTTTGTAAGGCAATCTACTTATCAGTCTATCCCCTTGAATTTCTTTTCCTAATCCAGCCTGTTGGCCTGAAGAGTTGTTCCCAAGTGCCCGGGTACCTTATGATTCGGTATTGGAGTTCCCTAGGAGGTAACATAATGGTGCACTTAGGTTTGTGAATAGCTGTTTAGATTGCTAAAGCCCTGAAGGCTCGTGTCTGACTAAAATACAGTGCTTTTGCCACTGTTCTGCAATATTTTCTGTTTATGGTTTACAGAAATTTGTATTTTTAGCCAGTGCAAAAAAAACCAAGAAAGCTAAGATTTTATGACACTATTATAAATAATTAAAACTGGTAAAGGAGGAGAGTGTTAATATGCTAAGAAAGTTTTGTAACAGTTCTGATATATTTTCTTGACTTGCCCTACTATGTTAGAAAAGCTACTTCTGAACAGCAGATGGTCTCAGGCCAGGAAATTACTAACAGAGTGGAACAAGTTGAATTACAATCGGTTATTTCTTGCCAAGTTTCTAATCTCAGCCCTGCGAGGTGTTAAGTGCCCTCAGCTCCTGATGAAATGAAGGTTGATGGCATTCAGCACTCAGCTGGATTTGGTACAGCATACATAATATAATTTTTCTATTTCAGAAATGCAATTTCTGATACAGGCTTTTAGACTGCACATTAGAACTAAGTGCGCAAAGGCAGGTGTAGCTGAACAGAGGCTTCTTGCACCCATAAAGTAGAAATATTTTAAGCAGGTTATTTGCTTGCCTTAAATACAGACATAAGCACACTAAAATAGCATAACCAACAACAATGTACAGGCATTTTGTACAGCTAAGCAGAGGTATATTAAAAGTATGTATATGCAAGGGGACAAACAGATTCGTGGTATATTTGCACAAACAGGGTACAGGAAAATAGATATATGCAAGTAACAAAACCTGCAAGGTAATAACAAGGGCTGGAGAACAGGGAGGAGAGATACCTGGTAGTACCAGAATAATGCTGCAGAACAAGGAGAAAAGATGTTTGGCAAAGCCAGAACAGGTCCTTGTCCTAAAAAAAAGATAAACTATGTTAGGAGCAGATCAAATCCCTGCCTTTCTTTTTGAGGAGGGAGAGGAGAGCATGAAAACAGCAAAGGTAAGCAAGTAAAAATGGGGAAAAAGAAGTTGCCTATTTCAGTTCTCAAACCTGATCAATAGCTTGGGGACCAGGACCACCAAGGACCACAGCCACCAGCGCTCGTTACCTGGCATCGCCTGCCTGGTACTATACACACAGTTAGTTCAGGATGAGACTGTTAAGGACCAATCGCTTCAGTATGTGTTGATGATGATTAAAACCAAACCATTGATAATGTCTGATGTTAACTAATGTCTGGCTAGTAAAGCTTGGTTTTGAAGTTTGAAAGCGGCCTCTTTTATCAGCCTTCTGAACAGTCTCATCAACAATGTGTATATGCACATATACACAGTATATACATTTATATACACCATTGCAATCCAGGCCTTACAAGACCCATTTCATTTTCAGTAACCTTAGGAAAAAACCCAAGACTATGTTTCTTAGCAATTCTGAGTTATGTTTCTCTTGGGGAGATCCTTGTTCTGTAGGGCCTGCTCAAGCACCAGTTCAGTCTTAGCACTCCGAGCTCAGACTTTTGGAAAAGCAGCTGCATTCCCCCTCACTGGGGTCTGTACAATGCCCCAGTCACTCCCCGTGTCTCTTAGATATTCCGGCAGCAAACTGGAGAGGGAATTAAGGGCTGTCTTGTTCAAAGAACCTTTAGATGAAAAAACACACAAAGTCTTTGTGTGCAATTTCCTTTTGGGGGAACTCAACAGCCACTCTCTGAAAGCTGTAAGGACTGTGACAATAGCATGTTTAATCAGCTATGAATCTGTCCATTTGCATTTCTAAGCCATTTGCTGTTCGTCATCCAGATGGAGGTTCTTTTTTTATTTTTTTCTGTTTGCCCTACTAGAAAAAAGTAAATCCAATAACTTACAGGGTCAGGGTTTCACTCCTATATCATTTACCTTAAGGAGGGGTGCTTTGATAAGCATGAATTCGAGAGTATTTTTTTTTCCCTCACTAGTGAAATATATTTCAGCCTCAATATTTTGGGAGTTCTTACAAGAAGGAATCGCAACTACCCTTACAGGAGCCTCTTCCTGTTAAATAGTCAGCTATTTCCATCTCTGACATACCACAGACATGAACTTTATGATAAACGCAGAATTACCCTGACTCCTTGAATGAAACAAGTATGAATGAATTAGCTGACTCTGAAGACCAGAACTGAAGTTTGTATTACTGGAGATACTTCATAAGAGCTAGAAATCCCTAATTCTGCTCTACTGACTTTCAAAATGAATCATGTTAGCTACAAACAAGGCATTTGTTCCATTTTCACTTTCTCCTTTCTCTTCCTTTGCTTTTATTTTCTTTTTCAAGATGTCCAGTGATGTCATATTTCAAGAGCAACTTCAAATTAATTCCCTACTTTATTTCTTGCCTACTTTCAAATATAGATGAACCCTCACCTTTACTCGAACTGTCATTGTATAAATAAAGCTACTGTTAGTATGATTTGCATTCAGCATCACTGGTAACCATGGGAGAGTTATAGTGTTTTTCCTTCCAGACATAGGGGAGCCAGGTAAGTAAATGCAGATGTCTCAGGGAATACTTTCTCCCACCTTTCCCTCCCCACACCAGCAAGGTGTGCTGGCTGTCAGGAGAAGTGATGTTAGATATTTTCCTCTCCTGGAAGAGGTGCATGTGTCGCATTGCCTGAGGATAAGCATTTGGAAGACGTGTCTTTCTGCTGGACGTCGTGTCCTGCGGCATGTCCTGCAATGTGGACCCTGAACAGCTCGAGGGCTGTGGCTTGGGGCTCTCTGCAGCAGTGGCCGATGGCAGAAGCCCAGGGAGGAGCACAGGACGGGTGGAAGCACGTGGCCATGCTTTCCCAGGACATTGCTGGTACGCGTTGGCAAAGTGAGGTATGTGCTGTGGTTCTTGCCACATCCAGCTATTTCAGACTTAATTCTTCAAATAATAATTGCCTTCTGTTTGGTTGAATGCCATCCAGAATGTAAATAACACTTGCTTTAGGCAAGCGCTCCTCACCTTGAGAGCTGGCCCTCTTCAAGATGAAATGCTGTTTCATTTTGTTGGCCCACTTTTATTCCTTGCAGGCATCTTCCTGTAGCTAATGCTGATGGCTGGTGTCTGGAGAATCTGATATGGTACCAGAGCTCCTATTTTAGGAAACAGATTTGCCAGGGGATATTACTGTTAATTGACATCCTATTTGTCATCTTCTCTCCTTTCGGAGGTTATCGAAAAGTGTGGGAAATTCACCTTCAGAATTGTATAGGTTGGCTTATATTGGAGTGATAAGAAGTTTCAGACAAGGTTTTTGGCCCTGTGTAACCGAGGGGTTATTTTCTTTTAATGAAGTAAGGGTCTGCCTGCTGCAGTGACATCATTGCTTATCTCTTTGTGTTATATTCAGCAACTTGGAGTTTTTAAAAATTGAGGATTTATCCTTCAGTGGTACAAACAAAAAATAGCTTTGATTTCTTCTGGATGTCTTTATTTTGCTGTATCGTTTAAGCCAATACTCATAGGATAGTTCGTCAGTAGTAATCAGGTGTTTTTTCTCATTTTGGTCTGAGATCTATATCTATTTTTTCTTTCAAATATTTTTTTTTCCCTGGGTTAATTTTAGTTAATGTTAGGGGCAGATTTAATAATATCACCATCTCTACTTTATTATGCTATATAAGAGGAATAATTTTTAAATGGAGTCTTTTATCCTCAGTGCTATTACTCATATCCAATTACTCATACCTAAACTTTGGTTTCTTTTCTTACTTTAATAATTTTTTTTACATTGGGAGTTAGGAGAAACTGCAAGAAAGATAAAGGACCCATAAGAAACAATGTCTAGTGCCATCCTGACTCTCATGAGGCAGACTGTCTTACTGGCACCTTTACATATGCTAAAATCTAGATAAATGTGTTGCCCTGTGTTTCTGTTCATGAATGAGATGTTCAGAGGGCTCTGTTAACCACAGTCTTGTAGGCGTATTTGGGGTGCTAGCTGAATCGTAGAAATATGCAGGTTGGAAGTGACCTCAGAAGCGTGCTGTCCCATGTCCTGCTCCAAGCAAGGCCAACTCCAACGTTAGATGAAGGCAGAGGCCATCTCAAGCCCAGTTTGAAGAATCTCCAAAAACAGAGATCCCAGAGCCTCTCTGAGCAACTGTTCAGCATATTTTTTCATTATATCCAGTTGGGGTTTTTCTTGCAGCAATTTGTATTTGTTACCTGTCATCCTTTTGCTGTGTTTCTGCTCCTCTGAGGAGAACCTGGCTGTGCTTTCTCCTATAACCCCCCCACCAGCAGAAGATGGCAATGAGGTCCCCTCTCTGCCTGCCCTTCCCCAGGCTCTACAAGCTCAGCTTTCTCATGCTCACCACTTAAGTCATTTCATGTGTTCCATGCCCTGACCACCACTGTGGCCTCTGCTGGGCTCTCTCCAGTTTGCCACCAGCTGTTTGGTCTTTAGAGGGCCCAAAACCGGACACAGTGCTCCACATCCCTCCATAAGAGGTGTTGAACAGAGGGGAAGAATTTCGTCCCTTGTCCTGCTGGCTGCACTCTTGCTGATGCAGCCCAAGAGGCAGTTGGCCTTCACTGCTGTCTCCTCTTTGACTTGCTGCCCACCAGGACCATCAGGCCCAGTTCTGCAGAGCTGCCTCCTCTCCAGGCTGCCCAGCCTGTCCAGTTGCATGGGGTTACGGTACCGCAGACGTGGGACGTGGCACGTGGGTTCCTGTCAGCCCTTTTCTGCAGCCTGTCCTCCTGCCCCCCCCACTTTGGTGTCATATGGGACCTTGATGAAAGTGCACGCTGACCTGTTGTCTAGGCTTCTGATGAAGATGTTAAGTTACAAAAATATTAAAATATTAAAATATGACGATATTTAAGAGCCCGATTTTGAAAGGAGTGCCCGTCATGTCTGTCTGTCACTGCAGATCAGGCAGTGGACCAATTGTGGCTAATTTCTCAATATACCAAGCTTGAAGAACCATGAAATTTTCAAAGTAAGAAGTAATGTTTTGAGTGTTTTTTTCCCCTCACCTCTTATCTCCACTTTATAATAAATCTCTAGGATCCCAGAGCAATGCAACAAATTACTTAACTTTCAACAACAGTCAGAAAAATATATTGTCTTTCATTAACTTTTTAAAGCTTACTGATTTTGTGGAATTGCTGCAGCAAATTGTAAATGATGTATGAGTTGAAAAATTCATGCCCACCTAGTGTACAGGGAGAACGCGGACCAGGCTCTGTAGTCAAGACTGTGCTGTTTGCTGTGATGCTGAACTTCCATGCACAGCAAGAGGAGACCGGTGAGCTGTGACTGCTCTTCCTCAAGCAGATCATTCAGCTCTGCCTGGGAAATACTGAAATACATTACAGTGCTCTGCCTGGGGATTCCTCGGTTGCTCAAACACTTAGGTTAAAAATGTTAATAGTTATGCATATGTGTAAAAAGCAAAAAAGTCACTCAGAAATATTAATCCGCTGAGTAGTTAGAAGGTATTATCTTTGGTTGTGATAATGGGAAGTGGAAGAGCACACAACCTTAACACAGTTCAAGCTCTCAGGTTCAAGGAGGCCTTCTCCACAAAGTCCTGGTGACAGCGTGGGTGCTGCATGAGGGGATGATTAGTAGCTCTTCCCCTCTCCAGTGTGGATGCGGGGGGACAGCTTGATGGGTTTCCCTCGTCACTCCTCTTATCCATCTTTCTCACAGAGGTCCCTGCAACCTGGAGGGCTCGTGGAAGGAGGTCTGCATGCAGAGGGAAGAGCGGCTCAGTGCCTCGGTTGCTGGCAGAACTTGCCTATCACCAAGCTTTAACAGCACCCCATTAACACCAGCTCCTGTCCACTTTAAACACCTTTTTTTCTTGACCTAATGAAAACCTTAACTTATTCTCCCTAATCGACTATTTTCTCAACACTACATGTGCTTAAAAGTAATACAAGTTGAGTGTATCCAAACAAAATAATCAAAGCAGCTCACTCCTGCAGGCCAGAGTCACCACCCTCAGCACCTTCTTCTTGCCACTCCTAGACACAGTGTTTTACTGTGTAGTGTCAGTAAACTTCTGCCCATTTGGAGTCATTCTTTTTTGACATATCTATAATCTTGCAAAAACACTGGCCAACTGTAAGTTTGTGGTGGACATGGTATGGGGTAAGCACTTCATCCCTTACAGCAAATCACTCTTGCTACTGCCTAATAATAGGAGAAGAAAAGTAATGTTTTGCATGTAGAAGACAAAAATGTGTGTATTTGTAAAAGTAGCCATTTCTCCTAGTCATTTTTAAAATGTTCCCCATAGCAAGGTAAAATTTTGCCAAAGGTATTCCCTTTCTTACTGCGACACGTTTGAAGTTAAACAGACAACTTCAGTTTCCTTTTATTCTTCCTGCTGACTTGTTTTAATTTGAATGAACTAAACTAATATATTCAACATGCTAAATTATGTGCTGCTATTTCCTTCTGTAAGTAATTGCAATGTACGGAGCAAGAGATTTGATACATTGCCTTTCATAGGTTCCAGATCAATAAATATATATATGTGTGAAAAATTTAAATTAAACTCATGAAGGAGGTCCGAATTAATTAGGTTTATATCAAAGGCCACACTAATTTCTGCAGGCATTGAGGGATCAACTTCAGTGCTTTATTCAGTAACATGCTAACTGAAACATTTTCATTGAAGAGCAGCTTCACCAAAATAAAATGGTTTCCTGGTAATGTGCTGATTTTGTTAATTTTTTCAACAGTATTCTGTTTCATTGAAATAAAGAATTTTTGTTACCTTTGCTTCAAGTATATAATTTCTCGGAGACTTGTCATATTAATTTGATGCTATTTACTATTATATTTTGTTACGTTGTTTTGACATGTCAAATGTCTTATGTCAAAGTACTATAATATTGATCCCACAGGAAACCAGAGCTTTTTGTATCTGCATAGTTGAGGATTAAATATAACACATTTCAGAATAAGGATCAAAATATGTTCCTGAACATTGGAACAGTCTGTCAAAAGGAAATCCCATATTCCAGCCTACGGCACTTAATAACACAGCCTGCCTGGAGTTGTATGAAATACTGAAAATCAACATGATCTGAAGATGTGGATACCTATTATAAGTATTGTGAGTAACGAGTCAACATTACACTTCAACTCAACAAAGCTGTCTTTCATTTTGCTTTATAAAAGGAGAGAAGTTAATTTAAAATGCAGAGTAACACAGCTTGTCTCAGAGAAAATGGCAGGTAAATGCATTAGATTATGTCCCTTAAGGTCCCTTTCCTTCTCGTTTCAGGTTTCTAAAATAAGAGATACGAGGGAAAGCAGCTTTAACTCTGGAAGCCTTCTACACTGCAGCGGTGAAGTGTAAAGCAGGGATGGATGAGCCAGGTCTGGGCGAGCAGCACACCTTTTGTTCATCTGCAGAGCTGAGCTTCAGCCACCTATTGTCTGAGATTCTGCAGGTTTTGAATCCGTGTCTTTTGTTTATTTTGGGGGTTTGACCCTCAACATGAGCCAGTACTATTCCTGCCCAGTATCCTGGGCATTTCACAGGAAAATCCGTTCTTGTGAGATCTCCAGGGGAAACCAGGAGGTGTAAGGATTGATAAACCTCAGATCAACCCTAACCCGGGACCTGTGGGATGTTGTCGGTGTCCCAGTCGGTGGGCTGGGCTCTGCCGTGCCCCCCCAGGGAGTGCGGCCGTGGCCGGCCGGGGTGCTGCCTCTGCTGGGACCCGGGGTGCTGGGCAGTTTGGGTGAGCTGCTGCCAGGCACACACCTTGCAGAAATATTTCATGTACGGAAATATTGGTAAGGCTATGGAGTGGGTCAGGGGAGCAGAGGAGGAAAACAAGGAGGGTGCCCATGTCCCCAGGTCCCGCGTCCTGCTGTCAGAGGAACGCGTGTCCTGTGGTTGCAACCTACTGGCAAAAACTTCAGCTCCTATCAACGCCCCCATATCGTGCTCTCCTCTGTGCCATGCCACCTCGCTTTGTGTGCTGTCACTGCGGGGACGTAGAACTTAATGAAGAGTTTCCAGCTGGCCCCAAGGCCAGCAGAAGTACCCTGCCACTCACCCAGTCGTCCCACTTTCCATACTTCTTGCTGTTTCCCTTTCAGTGAGTTTCTTATTCAATTTACAACTTCTTATATTATTCCACTTTAATAGATTATCTCCTGTGTGGTGCTTTATTAAATGTGTAATAAAAATTCAGACAGATTAATCCTCTGAATTTTCCTTGCCTAGAAAAAACAGCTACATTATCAAGGCTTTCCTTGATAATACTATGTTAATCTGGAACTATGGATCTCCAGTAAGCCCAAACTGCATTTCATCATGGTCTCTTTTTACACTCGCAAGTCTTACTGTTTTCCTCAAGATGTGTACCAAAGCCACCCATGCTAGTGGGCTTATTGTACCCGAATTATTTCTTCACCTCACCCCAGCATGTTGCTCAAGTGCTATACCACAGAGCAGGCAGCTTCACATAGCATCACCTCAGATCTGTTAGATTTATTGAAAACCTTTGCCTGTGGACTGCAAAATGGTATTCCATTTCCTTCAGACTCCTAGTGTGTAGGTTATGGCTTCCTCAGAGCAGAGCAGGGCAGCAATTCCAGCTTGTTTTGCAGCGCAGAGGTGGGTACCAGTTCCTATAAGCATCTGAGACAGCAGCAGCCCCGACTGACAGATAAGCCAGGGTCTAAGGAGGGATCCTGGGGACAGATTAATCGGGGCTCAACCCCTGTCTCTGGATTGAAGAGGCCCAGTTTTTGCACTGACCTCTCAGGTCCCACGGTGAAGTTCAAAGTCATTGTTAAAGCCTAGACTGAGGGACTCACTTTCTGGGCAATACCAGTTCTTGAGCTGGATCTCGTCTTTGTTGTTTCGTGCCTGACAGTACCAGTGTTGTACTGGCTTAACTCCCAGTTCCCTGCCACGTTCAAGCGCCTGAGGAGATCATCTGGCTTTTTTCCTTAAAGCAAATTTGGAAGACTTAGGTAACAAAGAACACTTCATCTAGTTTTTTAATTAGCTAAACCAAATTTTTAGTGTCACATCCTTAAGAATATTTCCTGACAACTTCTGACAAATTCACTATTAGGTTGATAGAGGTATGGCAGTTTTGAGCACTATAAAGAAAGCAGATTATCAGAGAAATTACTCAGCTTTATGAGATTTTATGCCTCCTACAGGTATGTGACAGTGCAGCCTGTTGTGCGCTGTGGCTACCCAGGACAGTTCTGGTAGGGGGTGCAGTCTTAATTTGCCATTAACTTTGCTAGATTGGATTACTTGGCTAGTTTTTCCTATTGCAAGAGGTACCGTAGCTATGAAATAAGGTCCTACAAAAAACACCTGCTATTTTATGGGTGAAAATGCAAGGTGGTTGGTAAGGCTGAGTGGGATTCTTATTCCAGACACGTCCGACTTTTAGCCACAGCCTGCTTTGCTGCATGGGTGCATTGTGAACACATCAGCAAATTGGTGATATTCTTCACCCTGCCGATGTTTTCCTGCTAAGACTAGTCACATACACTTGTAGGGTAGTTGGATATTGAGTCCATTGTGCTGGACTGAAACTGCGTCCCCCCAGTGACTCCACTGATGCCCCATTGCCAGAGCCCAGGCGCATTCTGGAAAATTTCCCGAACGCAGACATCCTGGCTGCACCGCCGTCACCAACGCAGAGCGATGCTCTGTTTAGCTGCAAGCGTGCTGAACGCTGGCACTGCTTCCTTTTGAAGGAGTCTTTTCCAGAAGGAAAAGTTAAGGGATGTTTCCTGATACCTGCAGGGTGCAGAGGGTACGGCAGTATCTGCAGTCCCGTATAGAAATAGCAGATGGCAAACACCACCTGCAGCAGCTGGAAGGGGTGCTCTGGGGGAAAAGGCAAGCTACAGGGTAAATGCAGACCAATACTTTCCAAACAGCTGATCAGAGACCACCTGAGTTAGAGACTGCACCCAGGCTGTTGTGATTAACAGTTCTTTGTATATTTTTATTCTATGCAGTCATTTTTTTTGAACACGTTTATAACTTTGGCAACTGCTAAAGCTTATGCCAATGAGTTCTGCAATCTAATTATAGAATCACAGGAAACAGGACTGAAAGGGAACATCAAGAGGACATCTGGTCCATCACTTGCCCCAAGGCAAGAACAACTACATAATGTCATTCCTGACAGACGTTTGCCAACATTTTTATGAAAAAATACTCTCTGTTGTTCGTTTTGAACATGTTACCTGGTAAGTTGACTGGGGCCCTTACTTTTTCTTTTATGAAAATAATGTCTACCCACCCCCCATTCACTGCTTCTGTGTCATTTTTGACTGTACAGGCTGTTATAATATTTTCAGGGTTTGATTTTTTCCTTTCTGAGGTTGAGAAGTTCTAATCTAGTTTTTGCTCATACATATGCATGCAGGATGTGAAAATACTGCTGCAGAGTGCTTGTTTCGCTCACTTCAGTAGCTGGTACTAACAGTGATGAAAGCCTACAGCTATCTGGAAAATCATGCAGAAATGGTTGTGCCAATGATTTTAGTGCCGTAAAACCAAGAGATTCTGGGTATGCTAGAAAAGAAGTGCAGAAAAATAAATGCAGTCTAGAGGGCTTATCCTATGTATCTAAAGGGCATATGTTATTTATGATAAATTAACTCCATATCACTCTGTAAGCATACTACTTTCATCCCCTGATGCCAGCATCCACAACTGCATCCACTCAACACCAACACAGTTTTGCCAAGCCGGTCTAACCTTTCAAGAAAACTCTCCCAGGAGTTTTCTATTTCCTGAAAACCCCGAGAGCCCTTTTATAATGAACAGGTTGTAAGAAGGAAAGTGTCATTAAAAGGAGAATATCCATGATGCTTTCTCAAAGGGCATATTTAAGAAGATAACAGAAATAACAATTAAAAAATCCAACTTCTTCAGCTCAATCTGTGTAACAGAAGGGTTCACTTGACCTAGTTCCTTCATTTCTACCGCTGTGTCACACTGCGAATGAGTACTGCATGGAATGACTGCTGATCACTTGGATTTTCAGATTACTGCCAAAAATTACTCAAGCTCATGCTAATAATTCTCATTAATCTTGGAAACCAGTTTGATACTGGCCAACAGCACAGGCTCTAGATCCATTGACTGAAAAATGCCAGTGAGGAGAGAAGAGCAGGCATTATTTTGTGCAGTAAACTCAGGGCAGCTTAGAAAAGAGATTTGAAATACATGACTTTTAGAATATTTTGGAAATTCTTTCCTATATAACTGTGGAAAGAACCCTAATATGCAGCTCTCCCTTACAGTTGGTTGGATGGTGTAATTTTCAGTCTGATTTGTACATTTTAAATATTTTCTGCTTTCCATTGCAAAAGGACAAAAACACAATGATGTTTTTTATTTATGAGCCACCCAAATCTGAATCCTAATTTATTTAATTGGAAGTGTAACGTTATTGAGGGTTTTTTTACTATTTTAAGTGTCACACAGAATATGGACAAGAACATGAGTCTTGAAGAATCCAGACAGTATCTCTTCTGTTGTCCCTTCTTGCCCAAATCAAAGAAGATTACCCCTCAGTCAAAGATCATGCCAAATCTGGAAGGATTGGTTGGGGTTTGGGTTTTTTTTTTTTTGTATGATAATATTGAAAATTATCTAGTGATACCTTTAAATCACATAAAAATAGAGGAGTAAGAGCTCACTAATTATAAACCAAAAACACCAAAATAAGGAGTGAAAAAGTCTTGTGCATCCAATTTTGTGTAGGAAGCAACGAAAAAGAAATGGAAGTTAAAAGAAATAAATATGGTCTTCAGTTGAGAAAGGCAGCTATATTGGTGGTATCACTTGAAGATAAAGCTTAACCATAGACACAATTTTAAGCCTTCTAACTCTAAGTGTCCCCGTAAGTGGGTAGCACTGGAGAGCATACAGCTGGAGTAAGCAGTTTGGGGGTTTGCCCAGTGCAACATTTACCAATAAAAATAGTTTAAACAAGTATCTTTGAAGCCAAGGATTAATCAGAAATCAAACAAAAAACCTGAAGCATTTTTAGAGAGATTATGACTATATGTCCATGCTAAACGTTGTGTTCATAAATCCCTGTGCTTCAGGACAGTGAACAGAGTGGCCTGGGTTACAAAAGCTATACCATGGTGTTGTGGTTTAACCACAGCCGGCAACTAAGCACCACCCAGGCACTCACTCCCCCGCCACCATGGGGTGGGGAGAGAATCAGAAGGGTAAAAGTGAGAAAACTCGTGGGCTGAGATAAAGACAGTTTAACAGGCAAAGCAAAAGCCGTGTGCACAAGCAAAGCAAAGTAAGGAATTCATTCCCCACTTCCCATGGGCAGGCAGGTGTTCAGCCATCTCCAGGAAAGCAGGGCTCCAGCACACATAACAGCGACTTGGGAAGACAAACGCCATCGCTCCGAATGTCCCCCCTTCCTTCTCCTTCCCCCAGCTTTACCTACTGAGCATGACGTCATATAGTCTGGAACATGCCTTTGGTCAAACTGTCTCCTGTTTTATTTGTTCAAAGGCTTGCTGCTGCTCAGGGCCCCATTCAAAGTCGTTCTTCTGGATCACTTGATAGAGAGGGCTTACGATCAGAATACAACCTGGAATGCGCATTCTCCAAAAACCCATGACACCTAAGAAAGCTTGTGTTTCTTTTTTGTTAGTTGGTGGAGACATAGCTGTTATTTTATTGATCACATCCATTGGGATACGACAATGCCCATCTTGCCATTTTATTCCTAAAACCCAGATCTCCTGCACAGGTTCTTTTACTTTACTTTGTTTTATAGCAAAACCAGCTTTCAAAAGAATCTGGATTATTCTTCTCCCCTTCTCAAACACTTCCTCTGCTGTGTTGCCCCACACAATGATGTCATCAATATACTGCAGGTGTGTGGGAGCTCCACCTTGTTCCAGTGCAGTCAGTATCAATCCATGATACATGGTGGGGCAGTTGATTCCAGGTGTACTGGATACCCCTCCACCTGAAAGCAAACTGGCCTCTGCTGCCAGACAGAGGGATCAAGAAAAACACGTTGGCGATATCAGTTGTTGCATACCATTTGGCAGCCTTTGACTCCAGTCCATATTGGGGTTCTGGCATGTCTGGTACAGCAGCGCTCAGCGGCGGTGTGAATTCATTCAGGCCTTGGTAGTCCACTGTCAGCCTCCACTCTCCGTGAGTTTTTTTGCACTGGCCATATGGGACTATTAAAGGGTGAATGAGTCTTACTGATCACTCCTTGACTCTCCAGTCACCGGATCAACTTACATATGGGAACGAGGGAGTCTCAACCGGTGCGTTATTGCCGCCGGCGCACCGTCATGCTAGCAATTGGCACCTGCTGTTCTTTAACCTCTAGCAACCCCACCACCTCTGAGAGACCAGGCAGGCTAGGCGGCTGTTTAACCTTCTCCCAAAAGCCCACTGGTACCCTTCTGGGTCTTTGAAGTACCCTTTTTCCTTGCAGTTCCTATGCCCAAGCTTCTAGTCTCCACATAGGTTCACCGTCCCTCTTCCTCACGTCCTCCCCCTGGTCACACAGAAAGAACCACGGGGTTGCACATGGTGTGCACCTCCGGTGCCCTTTCCCTTGAACAGAAAAAGGCTGACTCAATAGCTGAGGCCTTGGTTTGTCTGTGAGGAAGACCTACCCTTCTCATCTTGCTCAGACAGTTTTTGGGTCAGTCTGTCCGCAGCCGAGACAGGGGCCCACATGGAGGAAGCGAGATTATCTTCGTATTCTCAGAGTTGTCTGGCCGGTTCATCTATAGCTGGTGCCTCCGTGTCTGTCCAGCTCGTTATTGCCAGGGTGTGAATGTATGACGTCAGTGCACTTTGTACAAACTTTCGCCACAGGGACTGTGTGCACTGGATTTCATCTGGGTCTTTGGGTGCCTGGGCATCATCCAGGTTGTTATAGATCACCTCCAACATGGCTAATTCCCTCAGATACTAGATACCTCTCTCAATACTGGTCCATTTGCTTCAGGAATTTGCAAGCTCTACCTGGAAGGGATACCTGTCCTTCACACTCAACAGAAGTCATCACCACCAAAAATTGAGGACTCCTGCCTTTTTTCCAATCCCTTTGTCAATGGCCTTATCCTTAACAAGGTATCCTAGCTGCTGGGCTTCCTTACACTCAAATTCCTGACTACTGGCCCCAATATCCCAGCATCAGAGTAACCAGCTGAGAATTAGCTCAGCTGGTTGATGGCTAAAATCTTGTCGCATATCTTGCAGCTCACTTAGGGATAGGAATTGGGTGATTTGTGTCTCATTTATGATTTCAGTCTCTTCCTTCTCCTGTTCTTGTAACTGCTCTGCTGCAGAACAGGCTGCCTCTTCTGATTCTTTCTCCTGCTCCCTCTTAGAAGTTTCTTCATCCCTTACTAAACAAGCTGACTTCTGCTTCCATTGTTTCTTTTTAGTTATAGGGGTGACTTGATGTAGTGTCTGGTTTAGCCACAGTGTCTGTTGGTTTGTTTTCCCTCTCTTCTCCCCAAGGGTGCTGCATAATATTGAGCAGTGTTTGGTAGATGCTGGCCAGAGCCCAGCACAGTGCAGTAAATTGTGCCTCTTTGGAATAGACGCAGCACTTTTTTTTTTTTTTTTTCCGAACATTCTATCACTTCATCAGGATCCTGTAGTTGTTCAGGAGTGAAGTTCCAGACCATTGGAGGTGAGAAATTCTCTAGACACCTGCCCATATTCTCCCACATGCCATGCCACCCATGGCCATAGTCTTGCAGAGCCTGGGTCATATTCCTAAACTGCTTGCTAACCGTAGACAAAACTGAAGCGATATTCCTAAGAAATATCAAAAGAAGTATTTTAACTACCCAAGCATGTTCAAGATAATGAGAAGTTATTGTAATGAGGGAGAAAACATCACAGAAGAAGGTAGCGAAGGTGACATTCTGTATTTCTTCCACAAAAACCTCTCAAAGAAAGAAATATAATTGTTAATTGTCTCCATGAGATGGTACCCGAAGTACAGTAATGGTTTCAGTACAGAGCCCAAATGCCAGATTAAGCTCAAGGTCAGTGTTTTAATAACAAATCTCCCAGGCAAAACTTCACTAATCACTACAGAGCACAGCAAACTGCAAAAACCAACACCGATCTTTAACATGTACAGCAAAAAAAAGAGCACAGCACAGACCAAATAAACTAATATCGAGAACAGATGAATCAATATCATGACCCGCAACTGTTAACAGATATAAATCCCTTCTAATATGCTCTGGTCAATCTGTTATTATCTCAAACCCTTTGTGCCCCATGTCGGGCGTCAAAAAGGACTGCTGTGGTTTAACCCCAGCTGGCAACTAAGCACCACACATGAGAAGACTCTACTACACCTGTCCAAGGAAAGACATTTTCCCACCAGTCAGACTCAGAGCAAGACAGAACATTTACCTAATCTTTTACCTCTGAAATAAGAGGAATGAGTCTCAATTTCACAGAAACAAAAGTGTACAGAGAAATGCACAACCTTGCAAGAACTCTCAGAGTCAAGGGAGAACATTATTCCATATTCAAAATACCTTGAGATGTCATGAACTAGCCCAGAAACAGCACTTGAGCTCAGTTACTTTGCTTTGTCATACAGTTAAGGAAATCATAATTATTTCCAGTGGGACTTCTACTTCAGAAAGTAACCCAAACCAAAACACCCTAAGCAATGAGACCTGCTATTCTTACATGTCCAAATAGCCACGTGGGTTTTTGTATTTTGTTTTTTTTCATCTTCCTTTCCTAGGTATCAGTGTGGGTTCAAGCTTAGTGCAAAGAATAACCACATGATAAATAAATACATTCATGTAAGACCAGAAACAATCTAGTCTCTTACAGTGCCAATATTTTAATGCCATATTTTTTCCATGTCCACACCACTAAAACAGATCAGTGTACACAGGCAAGAAAGGAAATAAAAGTATATTTGGTATCCAAAACCAATATCACAAATCCTAACATGCACAAAACAATTCTAATTTAATTATGCAAAAAAGGCTTCTAACCTTAATAACAAATCATTATCTCAGGCAAATCTGAATTGGCTTATACAGTGTCAAAATATGAATATCTTCTCTTAGCAGACAAAATGCAACCTGGGAAATACAAAACGTGTCTGGTAAATTAATAATCTGTTATCAAAGATTGCAGACAGCAGCAGGAAGAAGCCATGTAGTTAAAAAAGAAGTTTTCATAGATTAATAACTACTAGTTTATCCTCTCCCCCTCTCTCCTTCATGATCCCCTTCTTCCCTCCTCCTCCACCTCCCTTCCTTACCCACTCAGCTTCTCACTAGTTAATTCACTTCTAGAGCTTAATTTTTCTCCTGGTTCTAGAAGAATAACCATTTCAGGACACAATTCACATGCACATCTTCTTCACTGTACAGAGTCTCTTTGGGGAGAAAGCGGGGCAGCATCTGTACATGAAGCAGAGGTTCTTTGCTGTACAGATAAAGTCACCACTTCCTCGCTTTCTTCTCTCTCTTGCCACTTCAGAGTCAGAGCATTCTGTAACCTGTAATGGATTTATAAGATATCTGTGATGTATGGGACTATTATTCTCATTTTACAGACAAGAACTGGTGGAGTGGCCTGCCTGAAGTCCCACACTTTGGGAGAGCTGAGCTGGGACCTCGTGCGTGGGTACAGCACCTGGGGAAGGGGAAGAAAAGGCAGTCACGAGAGAGCAACCGTGTCACGGGGGAAATTAGCAAGGGACGATGAAGACCTTACAAATGACACGGGACTAGCAGAGATACAGACCATGAGAAGGAAATACGTAGGTCGATATGATTTCATGCATCACATTAGTGATAAAATCCTAGAAGCACTGTGGACAAATTCTTGCACTGAAATAAGACTCTGTTAGTCACGGTTCAGACTAACAGTCACTATAAATATTTATCTTCTGCACCTGAAAAAAGGAGGAAGAAATCTCTATGCTAAGCAGGATGGTGAAATGTTCTCCAAACCTTTCTCCTCAAGGAGTACACTAAAAAAATTTCTCCTGAAATTTTCAAGTCAACAGGTTCCCTGAACAGGTTGGGTCGGGAGAGCTGTCTCTCAGGTACTGATTTTTATTTAATCCAGGAGTACCAGGGAAACTCCACAGCCAGGGTCATTTCATTAGGCAGAGACGATGAACCAAGCAGCCACATACCAGGTGACATGATGTCATCTCTGTTTAATTAATAAACATGCTGATACAGGCTGAAGAGACAGCAATAAGATAGGGCCAGTCCTACTCCCGGCCAGCAAGGATTATGGAAAGCAGGTGTCAAAGTGAACTGATCTGGTTTTACTCTTAGGAGAGATTACAGATTTGACAGATAGAGGTAACTGTGTAATACTTGTAAGCTATTTGACTTCATCTTTGGGTTTCTACTAAGAGGACATCACCAAATGAAGGTGTTTTAATGGGATTACTCAGTAAAAATTACAAAGACAGACACTATTCTCTGCTTTGAGGGTGAATATATAGGTACTATACAAAAAGTATGAATGTGACAAACACTGACAGAAGTTAAAAATGGATTATATGGATTGTCAGGTAAACCGATGGCAAACAAATGATACGTTAATACAGACAAGCATGTAGCCAATGTACAGCCCTGATGAACAGATAGATGATGGCAGTGATGCTGAAAAGGTCAGACTGGCAAGTCACCAGCTGGCTCAGCGTTAGCTCTTAATTTGATGCCAGAGGTAAAAAAAATGCTTGGGATGCATAAAGGAAATAGAGTAGATGTTTTATTTCTAAAAAATAAAAGCACTGGTGAGAGAAATACTGGGTTAGTGAGTTGTCCAATGCTTTTTTGTAGAAGATACAAGTAGAACTGGGACACACAGACTGAGAAATAAATTCTGCCATTTTGGGGAAATGTCCCATGAATTAAGAGTTCAGACTGTGACTGGGGTCCAGGAAAGTGCCTGCCAAATCCCCCTTGGAAGTGAACACTTTCCAGGGGGAGACCAGCAGAAAAGAAAGAAGAGGTTGAATTCATGAGTGAGAAATAATCACATCCAAGTGTTACTACAGGTCCACCAACACAACACATGGTTCAGGGAAGTAATTTGTGTTAAGAGGCACCCATAAAGAAAGCAAAGTGGTTGTAATCATTTATCTTAACTATTTACTCGTTATAGGAAAAGCACAGATAAAATAAAAAATAAAAAATTAAAAAACCCCAAACCTGAAAGCAGTGGTTACTTCCTGTATAGACTATTTTGGTTGGGTCTGCCCAGAGACTTTTAGCAGCAATTACACCTTTAGGAGTAGCTCTGCTGTTGGGTGGGATCGGAGTCCCTTAGTCTGGAAGTGGCTAATGAATACCACTTCAGGGTACCATGGAGTACTAAAACTGGTAATAAACAGGTCACTGATTTCCTCTAGGGGCTGATGACTCCTATCGGGTACCATATGAATAGACTAGCAAGGTCCAGAAGGGACCTCCAGAGATCAAGCAGTCCGTCTGTCACAAGCTAATCTCAAACCCAGCAGGTATCTCAAACCATTGACATACTTTAAGCTAAGTCCATCAGGAAAGCTAGGCAAGGAACTGCCCTGAGTCGAGGACAGCACTTCTCTGTGTTTATCAGCAGTAATGGCCTTTCCTTTGTGTGGATACTGCAATCCGTACTGTCCAGCACTTGGAAGGAGAACCATTAGGCTATCATCCAAAACCCTGTAAGGTGCCCACTCTCAAGAAAGAAAGCAACAAAAGCTCATCTAACTGAACACATCCAAAAGTCTATAGATGTGGAAGGTTTTTTCCCAGAAACTTACTTAGATGTCTAGAAGTCTGCTGTTTGCTCTTCTGTCCAAGGCTCTGTATTCTTGACTGGGACATGTATATCAGCATCTATCTCACACCTCCTCCTGGGTGCATTCGTAAATGAGGTATTCGTCCTCAATCTCTCAGCTGAACAATGCAGGAGGTCGGGTTTGAGTGCAGTCCCCAGTATAGCAGGTGGGAGAAAAATCGGAAGGAGGTGCCTCTCTTAAAATGCGTAATAAAATGGTGGAAGTCACCAGTGCTGCTCATCAGGGGAGTTAAATGTTTACAGGGCCTGATACAGGGAGGATATAGCTGTAGAAGCTGGGAGACAGCGACAACTGGAGCCATAAGGAGAACAGACCAAGAGAGAAGTAAGTAGTTGACTGTCATACATTTAAATTCTTACTTTTTCTTACTGGAAGTGATGCTGGTGATCATCATGTCTCCCTTTGGACATAAGACAGGGCACAGGAGCCTCACCCAGCAGCTACTCCATAAAGCTATGTCTGCAGAGGAAATTCAGTCTTGATTTAAGACAGGAACAAATGTGACTGCAGGTCGGTTTATACCAGCTTCATGAGATCAGGCTCATAATGTCATGACTTGCAGCAATGTGACCTTTTTGGAAACCATTTATTCTCGGAGGTTAAAATGAATATATCTTCCTGTTCTTTGCTTGAACAGCTCCTCAAAACTGCCTTGAAAATCCCCGGCAAGATAGTGTCAAGCTCATCACTTACTAAAAAAATTCCTTCATAGAATTTCTCCAAGCAAGAAAGAAAACTATTATATTCAGAGACATCTTATTTATAAAACAAACATTACTTGAAAGGACCTTGAAAATACTGAACTGTTTTGGTCTAACTCATAAGGAAGCAGTTGGGGTTTTTTTTTCCATTGGATAGAAGTGAGGGAAGAGGTGGTTGAATTGGGGGATACATGACATATAAATGTCAGCGGACGTGGAGGATGTGAATTGAAATTTATTTAGCAGTAATGAGATATAACATAGCTCTCTAAATCTGCTAGAAAGGAAGTAAAACATTTATTCGCATGTACTGAAGAATCTTCTTGAACCTAGCTCTTACTCAGAGACATCCCAGAGATGAATATTCTTCCCATTTGTCTCCACAGGTACTCACTTTATCCACCAATCTAAGTTTCGGAGAAGGGGATATAATACAGGCAACAATGAATGAGAAATTTTACTGCTGAGACACCATTTCCAACAGTCCAGATCCAAGAAATAGTATATTTTAAATGGTGATCAGTGCAGTTGGGAAATGGCATAGCTCCAGAGGAAAATGGAAATACAAGTAATTAATTACTAGTTCTGCTCTCTATTCCAGTGCAGGCAAATAGTCACTCAGTTAACCGTGATATTACTACAGTCAGTCCTCTTATAATAGTCCTGCTATGCCCTTGATCCTTTCAATTAATGGTGTATTTGCTCACTAATTGTGCCCTAGACTGTAGTTAAACTGTCAAGTAGACTATTTCTATTTTAATCTTTCTTAGACTCCTGTCAGGTTTGGAGTGTCAACCTCTTTTTTTAAATTAATTCTCAAATCCCAATATTATATTGCATGACTATAACACTGAAGAAAATAAAATGAGAACTGCATTGTGGATACACACGCTCCCTATTACCTGACCCTGCATGCAGCAACTGACTTCAGTAGTCGGAAGCCTCCCTTCCTCTCACTCATTCGCTTCTGAAGCTTTGTTAGAAACTTGTCTGTGGCTTATTGTTTTTCTATTGTTTTCTTAACGTGTTAGGTTTTTTAATTGTTTAAAAATCGTATTTACTGTACATCAAAGAGAACCCAGCAACTGGGAAGGGAGCCATGCAGAAGGTCAAGAGCTTCCGGGGTTTAGTTGTTCTCTACTTTGATTTGGTCGGAGAGCTTTTTGAAATTTTCACATTGGCTTGAACCTGACTAAGCAAAGGAGTATTGTTGTTGGTGGACTGATGGGTGTCTTCAGGGCTGTGACAGCCACAGCTCTGCAGGTTGTCTGGAAGTGCTCTACAGAGCACACAAGCATGAGGCAGAGAAGAGCTGGAGCACATACCTGCCTTCTGAGCAATGCAGATATCTCACTGCCTCGTGGAGTCTTGCTAAAATGCCAGAGAAAGGGATAAAAATAAAGAAAGGGATAAAAACACTGATAGACAGGTTTCAAGGCCTTCGCAAATGTCATTTCAGGAAGTAAAGGACAGCTGCTATTAATACATTTGAATTGTTTGTCATTGGTTTCTGGGTTATATTTTGCAGCAGCATTCTGCCAGCAGGAACCGTGGAAAGCCAGAATGCTGGCATGGGAAGGTCTCTGAGATGCTGCGGGAAGCCTGAGCTGGAGGACGCTTCTCCAGCAGAGGTGGGGATTAGTGGCAGCTGCCCCATTGCATGTTCTCCACTAACGGCATCCATCTATGAAGCAGAAGTACCCCTGATCATGGGACTGTGGTGGATTTTTCTCTTTGTTCACAGAGTAGAGCAACAGCTATGATAACCACCCGGGACTCCACGCCTTTTCTGGAAGCAGTGGTTATAGACACACAGTGCAGGCACTCAAGAGCTGCTGCTCGTTTCAAGGTAAAATAGACCTTTGAATTCATTCCTGCAAAAAAGGTCATTGTCAGCAATTTGTTTTGCTGTAGCCCCGTTTCTCTCTGACTTCTGATTACAATACCCAGGGGATGAACAAGGTACGTTCTCACAGACAAACAAATGCTCATCTTCATTGTTTCGAGTACTTTTAAACTATTTTTATTGCATTAACACACTCAAGCACTGTACCTGTTCTTCAACGTCTGCCAATGTTTGCTGTACACTGAAGAGAAGATGCATAAGGCTTACAAAAGATTAGCTTGCAGTGGGAATACAAGTGATAGGAACTTGATACTTATTAAGTTAATTATTCAATGGAACTGGTTCTTCGCTTATGAATTTCATTTAATCTTCATAGCACAATTTCCTTCAGAAAACATGATGATCTTAATGAGTCAAGTCTGAAGTCTTCTGTTCTTTTCAGGTGAGCAGGTTAATTTTCTATATAATTAGTTAATTGCAAAAACTTAAGCTATTGATAGCAAGTTAGAGGGAAATCAGTAAAACACCTTGCCCATGTCTCTTGAGGTAAATTGTCTGAGAAGAGGTTGGCACTGTAAAGATTACAGGAATTTTGAAGGTCTTTCTTTGTAAAATGTTAAGCCTTAAGAAATTAGAAATGAAGAGCATACGTTTAGCAGTGAGATGGGTTTATTCATTAGCATTCTCTTGTTTGCTCATTTTAAGTCGTGACACTTTTTTACTTCTCTTTTTACTTTGTCTCTCCATCGTAACGTGAGTTCCAGATTCCCTTCCAAGGTTTGCGTGCCTTTCCACTAGACATCTGCTTCTAATGGTTTTAACCCCTCAAGGGATAGAATTTATAACTCTGCCAGCATCTCAGCTTTAAAGTATTTCTATTTGGTTTTTCAAATGCAAACCACATTTTATCTTTTCCTTTTTCCAGCCTCACACGGGAATAGCAATTTTCTGCTCAGCTTTCCTATGGCTGAACCAGCCCTGCCTCTAGCTCCTGCAGCTGCAGTTGTTGGAAGTCCTTAGTGAAATGGCAATACAATGGTGATGCTGTTACTTGTCACCATAATCTTCTGCATTACATTTGACATGGATGTCAACACATAAAAACCTATCCCTTGCATTTGTTCTTGGCTTCTGTGTTTGGAAATCCCCTTCTCTGTCAGAGCTAAGAAACCGGCCCGGTCAGAGCACCGGTTCAGAACATCCCTGTGAAACTCAGCAGCCTCTCTGTGTTTGGTGGGAGCAGGAAGAACAGCTTTCATGGATCACGATTCCTGCTGGGTCAGATGACAAATGGAGCAGAGTGCTGTGGCCATGGACCAAAGCATCCAGAGGCAGTGGGGCAATGAGTCTGAGCTCCGTGGTATCAGTGGTCCTGGGACAGTGCCCCTCAGATTACATGGGCACGTAGGATAGTAGACAGGCTGGTAGATCCTTTTATAGTTTTCAGGTAGGAGAGCAGGCCTGCCGTTCCCCAAAAACAGAGCCTCAGTTGAAGAGCATGAAATGTCACTTTTTCTTTGTGCCAAAAATGGCCAGAGGCAACGACAGCAGCAGTGTCCTCATTTGGATACAGAATTTTCAACAGTTATTTTAACAGGTCGGGGTGCTAGATCAGAACAGAATTTAACTCATTTCAGTGTTGCTGTTGCTGAAATTATTAATGTTGCGGTGCAGGGTACATACAGACAAGCCCACATCCTCCTAACACACCTGTGAAATACGCCACATTTATCGGAATCAGCAAACACACCATCTCAGCCAAGGGCTGACTGTGGCACAGTCCAGCGGCCCTTGAAACAAGGGAAAATGTCCCAGGACCCCCTGCACAAGTGGCTCAGCTCCAGTCCCAATGGAGCCCCGAGCAGCAAGGAGGCACTGGCAGATGCTGTCAGGGGATTGCAGAGACAGGGGCAGACGGAGAAGGTGCTGGCACTTGGCTCCAGGGAGGTCATCTTCTTCATACTTCCACCCCAGCCCTTGCCCATCATGCTGCACCTCCGCACTTCAGACCTGCCCTTTTGTGATGGTTTGAGTGCCGTGTACTTCAACAAACCGCTGACCTGTGAGTGCAAACGCCGTTGCGTGCACGAAGCCCACAGTGAGATGTCCACGTCTCCTCCGTGCTGCCTGTGACCGGTGACAGGCGAAGCTGCTGGCTGAAGGTTAGGCAGGTCAGCATCGCCTCGGGTGTGCGCTGCATACAGCACGCGTTATTTATTTCTGCATACAGCGCGCAGAAACACTCTTACAGACTGGGCTTTTATCTAACGTAACTTATTATTGGTGCTAGAATATATGTTCTCCAGAAGTCATATATGGAGCCCATAAGGACATATGATGAGTTTTCTTAATGGAAGTGAATACTGGCATTGTAAATAGAGCCAAGGCAGCATTTACACATTTTGCTGTAGCACTTTCTACTAATTCCATACAAATATTCAAATGACAAGCAGCGCTTCTAACTGTGCATTGCTTTAATAAAAAAAAGTAATAACCTCCCATTCAGCCATTTTCAGGGCCTGAAAAATAAAAGATACTGCTGAGTGATTTGAGTAGACTCTTCACCCAATTAATGTAAACTATCATTTCATGCATTTTCTTTCTCAGCTTGGTATCAGGAACAATCCAAGTGGAAATTGTGCACAGGAGAATATATCCCAGGACATAGGATATACTTACAGAAACCTCAACAACTGTCATCAACTTTAATGTAGGCAGGAACTTGATAATAAACTTTCTACAGAATCACCCACCAAGGATTATTATTATGACAGTAGAGATACTCATATAGACTTGTTCACTGATTAGAAATGTTTACCACAATGGTTGGCAAAGGGAAAAAACTGCCTTATGGACTGTGTCTCTACAGAGAGAAATATCCATTCCTGTCGTGTCCACCTGGAAAGCTTTCTTATTTTTAACAATAGCATTTTGGCAGGTGTCTACTAAAACTAAAGCTTTACGTGTCACCTGATTTGTTCCAGCTACACACTTTAATTTAAGAAAGTAAATAAAATAAACAATATATAACAAAGGGTTTCAGTAATTCTTCCAAGTATTTGTTTTAAAAGAAGAAGAGAAAAAAAGGTAAATTCATCTTGCTAATAAAAAGCCCTTCACTAAAGTGATTCTGCCAAATGAAGATTTGATTTCTTTTGAGATCTTTCCTCATGCGTAGGAAGGCACATGTGTTTTTGTTTGTGTCCCGTATACTCAGGACCAAGCTCAGTCTTGGGAGGAGTAAATATGCAATTCCCAATGAAGTGGAAGCTCATGCAAGGCCAGAAGCTGCCCATTATTAAAAAGTAATTGTTTCAACAAAGTGCTGTTCAACCATATACAGTGGGTGAGCAGTGTTACATTAATAAATTAAAGGACCTCAGGGCCTGGCACATAATTTTTATTTGAATATATTTAATTGCATTCCTAAGTTTTTTCTGAAAATAATCTTTACATAGGGCATTCTCCAATTAAAAATGATACAGAATGTGGCATTCAAACGGTTTGAAAGTATTCTTTTTAATTCAGCTGAGTGGAAACCCATGAATCTGAGAGCCTCGCATGTAGGGAACAGCTTTATTTTTCACCCTGTCTTTTGGAAAACACTGGCCCAAAGTGATTTTGTGCACAGAGAAAAAAAGAATGTCGGAGAAAAAATATATTAAGTAAAAGTCAAAACCTGTTTTTACCAACTTATGGGGACTGTCTGAAATGGATACTGAAGTACTGTGGAAAACATTGTGTCCTGCCTCCAGTAAGAATGGTAGAAAACGGAAAAAGTTTTGGAAAGACAACCATAACCATGACGCAATTTTAGAAAGCTCTACAAGGTTATTAACCTAACACAGAGGAGTAAAGGAAAGGACTGAGGTCTCAGTCTAGGCATGTATAATCAGAGGAAGATTAGTGATAGGAGGCAATTTTGCAAATGAGTATTTAAATGGCAAGTACGATGCAAGGTGTGGAGGCTGCAAGCAGAGAAGGGTCTGTCTCAAGATGAGGCACAAGTCTATGCAGCACATTTCCAATGATGAGGACAATTAACAGTAGGAACTATATAATCTGCAACAGCGTAACTTCTCCAACATTGAAAATTGCCTTGACAGGGTGTCCTGGTTTCAGCTGGGATAGAGTTAACTGTCTTCCTAGTAGCTGGTACAGTACTATGTTTTGAGTTCAGTATGTGAAGAATGTTGATAACACTGATGTTTTCAGTTGATGCTCAGTAGTGTTTAGACTAATGTCAAGGATTTTTCAGCTTCTCATGCCCAGCCAGTGAGAAAACTGGAGGGGCACAAGAAGTTGGCACAGGACACAGCCAGGGCACCTGACCCAAACTGGCCAACGGGGTATTCCATACCATGGGACGTCCCATCCAGTTTAGGAACGGGGAAGTGGGGGGGGGCAGGGATTCACCGCTCGGGGACTGGCTGGGTGTCGGTCGGCGGGTGGTGAGCAATTGCACTGCGCATCATTTGTACATTCCAATCCTTTCATTATTGCTGTTGTCATTTTATTAGTGTTATCATTATCATTATTAGTTTCTTCTTTTCTGTTCTATTAAACCGTTCTTATCTCAACCCACGGGTTTTGCTTCTTTTCCCGATTTTCTCCCCCATCCCACTGAGTGGGGGGGAGTGAGTGAGCGGCTGCGTGGTGTTTAGTTGCTGGCTGGGGTTAAACCACGACACAGGGTCACAACTGTCTGTCCTTGTAGAAGAGCCCCTGTGCCCCATCCAGGGTGTGTCATTATAGAAGTGCCACCAGCTGTAGTGTGGGACCCACCAGGCTGGCTGTCCTTTTGTTTCTGTATTAAGCTGCAGACAGTGGTTGCTGTCTCCCATAAAGGACTGGGCATGGAGGTTCCTCTCAGGAGCAGTGCTTCCACTCATAAGGAAGAAATCTCAAGTTAAACACCTTTAAATTCGAGTTCCTTAATTTACAAAGGTGCAATTCATCCAGAGCTTGTAGTGAAGTTGCTCCACTCAGTACCTATTCTGAGGCACTAAAGTTTAAAAAATTTAGATATCGAGGAAAGGAAATGCCATTGAACAAATTTTCACTTTCATTAAAATCAATTAAAAGATATACAGGCATAAATCCTGTCAGTATGTATTCCTTCACAAGATGTGCCTTTAAGCCCAGCACAGTCAACACAGTGCAGCAAGAACCACTGGACTCAGAATTCTGCTTCTTTCCATCAACATCCCAGTTTATTCCATGAAATGTGAAAATACGGCTACATGCCACACGCTACATTGGTTTTCTTCAGTTATAGATAATAAATGGACTTCCCCGTGAGAGAATAATGTAACTCACATCAGTAGATTTCAGTGATCCTTCAACAGCCCAGTGCATTGGGCAATTCAAACTTCTTTGACCTTGCAACTAGGCTGTATTGTGTGGTTTGAAGTCCCAATCTCACAAAGGTTTACTGATATTCAAATTTATAAACATTCTTCAAAGAGACAACTCTTACTGAAAAAAACTTGATTTGTGTTTTCACCTCCCCTTGTCATGTCATGACCTAATTACTTAATATATCCATAGTATTTTAAGATAAAAATCTTGACACCACAGACTATATCACCATCTAAATTAAGCACAACCATGGAGGCAGCATTTATACTTTTACTCCAGGAAGACAAAGCTGTTGGCAGAGAGGGTCAGGCAGAAAATAATTTTCTGCTTCCAGATTCAGTCTTTAATCACAGTCTCAACACAGATAGTCTCCCATCAGCAAAGTCCTGTCTCAGTCTGGTAGCTCCCAGTACCAACACAGGTATCTCTGTCTACTTCTGTGGATGCACGCAAATAGACGTGCAAGATTATTCTTCATGTGGTATCTGGTATAGATACCATAGCAAAATAAATCAGTTTCTTCCTATAACTGCAAGATCGTTTCCCCATCAGAAAGAGCATTTTTCATTGCTCTGGCTTCCTTTATGCATACCAACGGACATCCAAACCCACTATCTGCTGAACAGAAGAGACTAATGAGCTATTCATAGATTTTTTAAAAACGCCAAACATTAAATAAACTACAGATTTCAGGGTGTCAGTACATTGCTGCATAGATAGGTCTAATAGTGTAACCAACTTTGTGGCTTCACCTTAGCTATCTCTCCATGAATCAGTGGCTTAGACAGATTTGATCTTCCTCTGTGCTTCAAACTCCACAGAGCCAGCGCGTGAATGCCATAGCAAAGGACTTAGCAGCTTAAAGAGATGCTGTGGAAGTTTCAGGACATGGTTGATTATGTTTTCCTGAGGATACCAGAGCTCTTGTTAATCCCACACCAGAAATGCGCTCTAAAGTTCAAGGGTTTTAATAAACTCCCGTGTATCAACAGCATCACAGAAATTGTGCCACCACAGGGCAATTGTGAGTCCACCACTGTGAGCTGAGTGCTAGAAACCTTTGAGAACACCATGGCAAACACATTTTTGCTTTAGCTGTCATCATCAAAGCTACAGCAGCTGGAATTCATCAGAAAATAAACAGGAGTGTAGCTACACACCGTTGCAGTGGTGTCTAGAGGACCCAAATCCTCCAAGTGCATGTTACAAAAACCCCCTGCACCCAGCAGCTCAGAGGTCAGGACTGCTCCTCTCTGTCAGGGCTTTGAGCGCGCTAATAAATCTTGATTGCCCTCATGAGCCTCACCTGGCCACCCCCTGCCCCTGGGCTGGGAGCTCCATTTAAGCCTGGGTCTGGGCACCTAGACCCCTCCTGAGCTGTGCTGTGGGTGTCCCTGCCTCGTGGGTGGACTTTGGATCCACATCATAGCCGTGTCTCTGGTTGTCTCTCCAGCTCCTTTTGCTTCTCTCCAGGCTGGACCCTGGACAGGTTTTGTTCCTTGCCGTGCCTGGGGATGTTGCCGGACCCTCTCACCAGCTGTGGTCGGGGTCTGTGGGGTCGTGTCTGGGTTGGCAAGGGACTGCCTGCCCTGGGCCACCCTTGGCCCCTGGCACCCTGCCCTTTGGGAGCAGCTGGCCCTGGCCCGTACAGACAAGGTACTGTCAGTTTATGGGCAAGGTAAACTTGCAGGGCTCAGGTTCAAAAGCTGTCTATGTCTGCTTTACACTACGAGACAATAGTGTGTCAGTCTCTGAAGAGTCTTCTATACTTCACTGATGGAAAACTGAAAATGGTAAGTTTGAACATTAACTTTGCTAAGGAGAGCCTTCCATGGTGGCCGCTTTAACTGCTGCAATCCATTACATGGAGAAAGCAAACCCATTGTTCACTCTAAGCTTGAGCTGTCAGAAAGCATTTCAATCTATTCGGCAATTTAATAGGCAATACTAAAGACACAGGAGGCATGTAGGACACCCCATGCCCCGGGCCAGGATCAGCTCTGGCTGTAGTGTTCCTGGGGCAGAGCTTGTTCTTGGCCCCACTAAAGAAAGCTCTGCAGACTTCCCTAGGCAACCTACTCTGGTGCTGCTTCATCCCCAGCATTAGAAACTTTCTCTGAATGTTTCTTGCCTGAGTTTACCTTTGTTATGCTTGCCCTATCTGTGATGAACATAGAAAACCGATTATTTAATGTTTCTTGCCAACCTTTTATGCAGTTGAAGAGCATTAACCATGTCCCCTTGAAACTTCTTTATGCTCATCATTCCAAATTTCTCCTTGAAGGTAAGATTTTCCAGACTTTTTTTTTCCCCAAGAAGGCTTTTGTGTTCTCTCACAGACTGTGTTTGATCCACCTCTTTCCTGAAGTGCAGCACCAAAACCCAGTCACAACATGTCAGCCGATACCTTCCCAACACTGACTAGAGCGGAGGATTTACTTCGTGCATCTCACAGGTAATGCTCCTCTTCAGAGACCATTTGTCACAGATGCACATTGTTGATTCAGTCTGTTTCAGTTAAACCCCATGTCCTTTTCTGCATCATATGTAAATGTAGATTGCTCCTGCCTACATATCGTACTTACAGCATTTATCAACTGATAGCTTCTTGTGTTTCCAGTCCACCTAGTATGGCAAAGCTGTTCCTAACTGGGGCTGTTCTCCAGTATATTTGCGATACATTTCATGTTGATGCAATGGTCTTTAGGAGGTGTCATTCAGACTGTTAAAATACTTGGTTTGGCCAACCTGTGCAGATGCATCCCTTCTTCTTGGTAATAAATGTTAATAACCTTTCTAAAAGTTTAATTTCCAAGCAGGCTTGCACCTGTCATATATTACTATTTTTTAATAAAATAAAGTATACTGTATACCTCTAAAAATTGTAATGACTTATTTTAGACTATGCTTCTCTCATCTGCCTAGGAGAATACTGTGTGAGCTATTTTGACTGTTGTAAGGCTTTTGAAACTGTATCAGCTGGCTCTTCATTAGAAATCATGAGATTGTTACTGTCTTATGGAGAAAAAAGTAGGCTGGTTTGATGTGATTCGTTAAATCCAAGCTGTTTCTAGTTTATCATGCTGACTTCCTTCACAGTTTTTCTCTGAAATAAAACTAATTTCACTGATTTTTACCTCCTGGTTGTTTTTCTCACTGAAGATCTGTATAACATTGACCCTTTCCCTGTCTTCTAGGACTTCCCACCCCCACTGGTGCAAAGCAGAAATTAGTGATTATTAACTATAATCATTAATAATTCTGAGATTTCTCTACAATTTTTTAGTTCTTGTCCATTATTCCCTCTATTTTAAAAAGGGGCAGAGGTGTGACCATTTCTTTGTTCTATTAATTGTACTAGCCACCCAACCAGAGCTTTTGTTGTTATAACTGATTTATTTACCGGTTACCTTCTGCTGGAAGCTTCCTTGCTCCACTGGATACTGAACCAACATCACTGTGGGTCATCCTGCTTGATATTGTATTTCTCATTACCTTTATTACCAGTGGCTACTGTGCCCTGATCTATGGGATTTTGAGTATGCACATCCATTGTATTTTTTCCCATGAGTGAGTTAGTTCTCTGATTTTCATGTGGCTGCCTTAGTGTGTGAAGTCTAAGAAAAATATACCTATCTTGTGTTCTACTGAATTTCCTCTGTTTTGGGGTAGTGATTGGTACTTGACAGCTTTGTCATCTGATTTCTTTCTGTCAATATATCTGCTGAAGCTCATTTTAACAGACCTAGTTTATTTGCAAGCAAGTCTAGACAGTGTAAGCTGATTAGTATTGTCAGAAATGGAGCTTCTACCCAAGCTTCACTTCCATCATAGCTTAACAGAATTAACAAACATCAGGGTATGCCATTTTCAGGCCAGACAATTTTCAGAAGCAACAGTCTCCAGTAAGGTTAGAAAAGGAGAAAATAGCTGACACATTTGAAAAAAGCAAATCTCCCAGCTGCTGCCTCCATTTCTGAAATACAGTAAGATAGATTGTGCCAGGTCGATTTGTCTTCACGCATGGGAAGCGGTACACAAGTCCCCTCTAACAGAGCGACCTGCCTGAACTCCCAGAGGTGCCACTGAGTTAAGGGCTTTAGCGTTCTTGCAGGGTGATGCCGTACCTTCTCTGGCTTAACTGAACCCATATTCTGGCATAATAATGCTCTATTACAAGGCAGGGGCACTGTTTTCTGTCATCAGACTGAGAAAGATTTCCTAACAGAGCATAGGATGGTTGCCTTTTATGTTAAGGAAAGCTGGGTATTTCTTTCTGCTGTTACCTGTGTTTTCTTTTGAATTTAACAATGAAATTGTCTGACTGTGCTTGACTAAGCAAGATTACACTGGATATTTATTACAGTGCTTTGAGTCTCTGTTAAACTAAAAGCACAGAAAAATTTAGGCAAAAAGTGTCATACTCCAATTTGGCACAAGTCAAAATAACTGTGTAAAAAATCAGAATTTAAAAAAAATCAGAATTTAATTTAAGAATCTCTCTCAAAGAAGAAATCAATATATGGCAGCCTAATTCATCCTTTATCCTGTTCTACTACTTACGTTTGCTTCTCATGTATTCCACGATCAGTGTGTATAGGTTGGTGTACTGGAACTGCATGCAACAAGTTAATCTCATTTTGCACTGTTGAGAGATGCTTTAAAAGGATTTTGCCCTAGGTTACCTTCCTGCAACAAAGCCAAGATAAAAAGGAGATGTTTGAGAGGATCATTTATCTATATTTCTGTGACAGCTGTCATTTAAAAAAGAATTATACAGAAATCTAGTGCCCAAATATTTTAATGAAGAATACATGTTATATACACACCAAAATATCCATATGTGTACATCCATTACACAGGAGATACCTCTGTACCCATATGTATATAAATGTAATGTATGGGTACATATATCACTTAAGTACATTTAAACACATCTGTAAAGAAAGCAAATTTTAGAGATACATAACTGGTCTGAAATGAGAGAACCTAAGTATCTGAAATCCTGAACGCAAAAAAAACCTGATTGAAAAAAAAAAAGCCCTAAATCCACATGAATAACCCCCCCTAACCCATAGCCGTTGTGGGGATGGGAAGGGAGCACTACCCTCTGCCAACAGCCTACATGCTGTTGCGTCGGGTACCTCTGCAGGTGAAACGGGCGGGGGGGTTTCCCCGCTGTGGGTGAAGCGCTGTGCGCGTGTTGGGGTGTTTGTGCACCCCGGGGGGCTGCAGGGAAAGGAGGGGGGTCCTGCCGCAGCTTGGCCAAGGCCAGGCAGGCACGGGGCAGGAGCCCAGGCTGGGGGCACGGCTGCATCAACGGAGCTGCGGTTTTTGGGGTATGTCGTCATAGCCAGAGAAGTACGAGTAAGGTACGTCAGCAGGAACGCTGCTGTCGGAGGGGTCTGTTGCGTGGTACCTGAAATGTCTGGTCTGGGAAAGGGGCTTGAGTGCAGAACTAGCCTCAGTCTTGAAGAAACCAGAAATCCCAAGGCTATCAAAGAATAACACTAACAAGCCTGATGAAGAGAGGCAGAATTGCCTATCCGCTACCAGACATCTGAAAACTTCATGGTAAGACGAGTGAAAAAGTTAAAAGCAAGATAAAGGCGGAGTGGTGACTCTTGCTGCAGATGCTGTTTGCACAGATAATCGTGTCCGAAAACTCACCTAAGGTGAAGGATTTGGGGTCTTCACACAGACTAACTCTTCTGATGAATTTCAGTCTAGACTGAGAAAGGGAAATTGTTATATTTATAGGAGAGAGAAAAAGGAGGGGCACAGACTACCAACTGTGAGGAGCTCTGCCCAGCATCCACTGGGAGCAGGCAGGGAAGATGCAGGGTGTCCCAGTACCCCATCAGAGAGGGGCTTGGTCCGCCTCGGGGGCACTTCAGCGGGAGCTGCCAGAGATCATTTTGGATATGAAAGGTTATAGTCCGTCCCTGTACAGATGTGGAAAAAAAGGAGGATAAGCGTCTCTGTTCTGCCCACTTGGAAGGTGGTAGTATGGGAAATTGTTGAATGTTTGTGGATAAAGAGGAAAGAATACAAATGTGTTCATGTATGGGCTCGGGTACTGAGAAAGGAGTTGTGCTCTCATTTGCTGAACAATTAATAGGAACATTCATGTTACCTGTGGGTAACACCAAGCTGCACCTGTAAATAGGAAACAGCAGGATTTCAGTTCATTGCGTTCTTGAGAAATGCCAGGGATAATGCTTTTCGTTCAGGAGCAGGAAGGTTTAACATGAGCACAGGCAGCTGTAGCATCGTGCCTGGCTGTTACAGGCGGGCTCGGTGAAGATCTGAAGGGTGGAAGGTATCGCGGGCAAGGGAGACACACACATATATCAAGTGCTGGAGTGTAGTATTCTAATGAAGGGATGTAATGAGGGTGCCAGAAAAGAGAAGATAGGCTTAAAGCAAAAAACCTCTGGTTTCAGCAGGCTCAGGGAGCAGGAGGGTATAAAGCCTTGGGAACAAATGCGAGAAGGAAAAACAGTGTAGGCAGGCTGGCAGTTACTGAAAGAAACTGCATTAAAGGTACAATGGCAAACCATCCTTTTGTGGAAGAAAGATGAAAAAAGAACAAGATATATTGAAAAAGGCCAATAGAGGCTGAAGTAATAAAATGTAGCCTGAATATCCACCTTTACCTCCAGTTCTGAAGGACTTGGAGGTGATGAGTAGATCTGTCAAAATATTTTTAATGGAAAAGTTGTGATTTATGAGTTTTTTGGGTTTCATTACCTTTTCTCATTTTTTGAAAAATAAAAGAAAAATTTGGTGGGGAAACACTCAGGTTTTCCCAGTTCTGTTCTTCTGAATTGAAAAGAATTGGGAAAAGTGGACACTGTTTACGTATTATGTTTTTTTAAATATGAGAAACAAGCCTGTGATTTTTAATTACTGTTAAAACCAGAAGAAAGCTTCAGCAAGAAGGTGAAAGAGAAAGCAGGAGCTGTTGTCATTTCTGCTTGTACAATGTGAACTGACTTTTTTTGTCAAGGAAAAAAATATAATACATACCTTTCCTGTAGGAGAGAACTTGGCTATAGGGAAAAAAATCCCATTTTCAACTAGCTCTATTAAAACAGAATTTGCAGACCCACAGATTAATTGCATTAATTACATGCTTTCAACCACATTGCTTTTTCCCGTGGCAGCCTGAAGAGATAGAAACCAGGTCTTTGAACCTGAAAGCTGCTTCTTGTGCAAAGTGCCAGTAACATTAGGCTGGTAAGCTCACCTTGCTCTCTCAGGAGATTTTCTGCCTCTAGTAAATAATAGGTACTGTCATTACGTTTTTCAGAATACTGTGTACTGGAGATTCTTGTTTTTTGTCATGGAGTGCATTTGTTGTTATTCTTTCCTCCATCCATGAGGTTGGCATGATTAGCTGTAAGAACACGTTAGGTGCACCACGCACTCTGTTCCCTTCGTATTTGCCGCCGCCTGCTTTGCAGACACCCTGAGCATGTACTGGCAGCTGCCAGACTTTGCCTATAGGGGCATTGCATGTGTGTGAAAAATAGGCAATGCTGAGGTGGGAGAGATCTCTGGAGGCCATCCGCACCAACCTCCCTGCTCTAAGCAGGGCCACCCAGATCCAGTTGCCCAGGACTGTGCCCAGGTGTCTTTTGACTGTCTCCAAGGACAGAGGTGGACTGCTCTGTGATGCAATGCTAAGATGTGCCCAGCATCCCAGTCCAGGGAGTCCTGCAACAGACTGAAACATTTTAGACCATTAAATATTCCTAGAGACAGGTTACAAGAGGAATTGCTGAGTTGTTTGAGGCTCCTTTGTAAAATACAAGGCATAAAGAAAAGGGACATGTGAGTAATGTAGTACACAAAGCCACAACTGTAAAAGCTTCAGGAGTTGTAAACCATGCCTTGCGGTGTCTCTGGCTGTTGGCTGTATTTTCTGGTAGGTAGAGGAACAGCCTCCCAGTATGGGAGTGTAATTTGTGAGCACATCTTGTCACCTGCAGTTTGATGGAGGACTTCTGAACAGCTTAAATTCCCCTCTATTCAGCTCACGTTCAGGTAGTTAAAAGATGCATCCTACATATAGCTGCTATTCAGGGGAAGATTCAATGCAAAGAGCTTTCCTATGAAATGTAATCACATGCAGCTAGCTGCACATGGATCTGAGCTTTATTACTGTTATATTAATTCCCTTCTCAGCTGTCACTGGGTGCACGTTGCCCTACATTGATCTTATGGAGTTTGATGGGAATGCATTCCTGAAGACAAGATGAGCAGAAGCAAATGTCCTGATTCTCATTCCTTACACACAAGCTTTGCCATGTGAATGTGCCTGCAGACCCTCACTGTTTCACTCTGCTGTGAGAATGAACTCTTCTAAGAGCAGTTATTTAATGTATTCAGATGAGTGTAGTATTTGCCCATGCTTCACTCGTGACCTTTTCAGTATTCTGTATTTTGTTTGAGCAGCCACTTTGTCCAGTCCCCAAAGGTTAGCGGGATGTGGTGTGTAAACACAGGACAGCTGGAAAAGCCAAGTAATCAAAGTGCACTTTCATAGCAAAGGTCACAAGCCTATTGCACAGTGTATTATTATACACAACATTAATTTCCAGAACTTACAGGCAGGAAGTTGCACACAGAAGGCATCTGCATGCCCAACATCAAAGTCCTCTCCATAAAGAATAACAGTACAGAGAGATTACTTATGAAATATCACGATATTGAAGAGCAGTCAACCGGGAGAGTGTATTGGATGCTATATAGATAACGAGACCAAACCATTTTAAATTATATCATGGCAAAGACAGCCACCAGCCTCCTGGGCTGCGTCAGGCAGAATGTAGCCAGCAGGTCGAGGGAAAGGATCCTGCCCCTCTGCTCAGCACTGGTGAGGCACAGCTGGGATGCTGGGTCCAGTGCTGGGCTCCCCAGTACAAGACAGACACGCGTTTACTGGAGCATGTCCAATGAAGGGCTGCAAAGACGATGATGGGTCTGAAGCACCTCTCACACGAGGAGAGGCTGAGCGAGCTGGGACTGCTCAGCCTGGAGGAGAGCAGGCTCAGGGGGATCTTATCCACATGGATAAATACCTGGTGGGAGGGTGTGAAGAAGATGGAGCCGGGCTCTTCTCAGTGGTGCCCAGTGACAGGACAAGAGGCAGTGGGCACACACTGAAATGCAGGAAATTCCATTTAAACATAATTAATAGACTCTTTTACTGTGAGGTTGGTCAAACACTGGAGAGGGTTGCCCAGAGATGCTGTGGAGTCTGCAACCCTGGAGATATTCAAAGCCCAACTGGTCAGCTGAGCACTGTGAGACTTGAAAGGTTTATTAAACACCCATAGATCCTGACAGTCCCCCTGTGTATATGAAATGCTGTGCTAAAGGTGAAGACCGGTTTTGAGTGAGTAATTGTTTTAACTAACTTCATTAATAAGACTGGAAATAAATGATCTTCTATTAATTCATTCTTCTCCATTAAAATATTCACTTTGTTGCTCCCTGCTGCTAACAGAAAAGCAATATTATTTTGTAGGAACTAAAATCCCTTTTCGGTGTACCTGGACTATGTTTTTTCCCAAAGTTACTTAACAGGCAGTGTTTTATAGAGTGAACAGCTACTTTGTGTTTATAATAATAAAACTAAGAAATCAGCTTAGTTCTAAGTAGGAGGATTAATCCTTCCCACTCATCCATTTGAGGTGTTTTCATAGTTTTGCTTCCTCTCCTTTCTTCCAGCTTATTTCTTGTTGCATGGTGCTGCATCAAGAGACCATGTTACGCCACCTGTACGCTGTATAGAAAACACTAAAATCATCATGTAGTTTTAATGTCAAATTTGCTACTGAGGCAAGAGAATCAAAGTGAAACAACTGACTTCTTGTTTTCAGAAAGTGACTCTGAATGCAAATTAATTACTTTGGGGCAGTGTGGCTGCTGGAGGCGTGTTGAACCTCCAAGTCGCTTGCTGGGACCACAAGACGCGATCTCTTCCAGGGAGGTGATCGGAGCAAGGTTCTGCATGGGAGCAGGTGGGTGTGTGCACCCTCTCCTCTCCCTGATGTGCCTGGTCCCCCCCTCTATCAGCCCTGTCCCCCCCCGGGCAGGCTGTGAGACAAGAGGAGCATGAACATCCCCGATGAAGGATGCTCACAGAGACAGTGGAGAGGATGGTTATAGTGCTTCAGGAAGGAATTCAAAACTGTGTTGGATAAAGCAGCAGAGACATCACTCCCCAGATTTTCTCTGGACTAACAGAGTCTGGTATTTGCAACTATTTTAATTGTATTGACTGAAGAAAATAATTAAATCCCTTCATCTTTAGAGCAGACCCCAGCAGCCTTTTTTTGTTTCACTGTCCTTCAATCTCCCATTAACTCAGTAGTTAGCAATGACATTGTTTTAGTATTATACAAGTCATCTTTTTGTAATTACTGAAAAGTTAAGCAGAGCCTGACCAGCTCAGGGCAAGGGAGGTTTTCCTTCTGGTGAACTTAATCATCCAGGAGAGGAAGACGGAGGAAAAGGAGAAAGGGAACTGGTTGGGGCTGAACAACGCACCCGTTTCCTCTGCACGAGAGAGGGACTGTTCCCTGAGGAGCAGCTTCCATCTCCCATGGGGAGCGGCACTGTGTCAACAAGAAGTGTGTCTTAGCTATAGAGGAAGACTTTATCCTGAAGCCATTCAGAAACCTAGGTCAGCCTTCAACATTTTGAGAAGGCAATCTTTTAATGACAAAACTGAATATAACTACAGTAATTGTGCAGGGGGTGGGGGCTGTCTCTCAGGTGAACTTAGAGGCTAAGAACAAATTTTCATTAGTTTCAGGAGAGCAGAGTCTTTGCTAACTAACTGAAAGACCCAGGAGGAGCCTCAGCTGGCCCAAGCTGAAGTCACTTCCACTTTCTTGGTGACTTCTCTGGTTGTCCGATCTTGGACACCAAGCATGTGAGATCGCCATTCTTGGAGATGCCAGGGTGTGGATCAGAGATCTCCAGACGTATCATCCAACCCAAGTTGTTCTCTGGTTCTGAGACCACAGCAAAGTCACAGAGTCATAGAATAACATGTGTGGGAACGGTCTGCCGGAGGTCTCTGTTCCAATGTGATACTCAAAGCAGGGACCCTCAGAGCAGGTTCCTTAGGGCCTTCTCCAGTCAGGTTTTGAATGTCTCCAAGGACAGAGCTGCCACAACTTTTCTGTTTTTTTCTCAGGTCTTGTCAACATTTGACTACTCTCATTTTTAAAAAGTCTTTCCTTACTTCCAATGGGAGCTTCCCATGCTCCAGCTTGTGCCTATTCCCTCTTGTCCTGTCACCATGCTTCTTCAAAAAAAGTCCGTCTCCACCTTCTCTAACGTCTCCCTTTGCCTTCTCTTCAGGCTGAAGGGACATATGTCTCTCAACGTCCCATCACTAGACTTGTGCCTCAGTGACAAATTCTGTGCTTTACCTTTTTTTCCTTCTCAGCTGAGAAGGAAGAAGTGTCTTTCCTTGGCCAAATGTGGACCCAGGCTGGAGTCCAGATAAATCTGCAGTCCAGCCTGGCCAGCGGCATCAGGCAGGCTGGAAGAGAAAACACATTGGTCAGGGATTTATCCCAGTGTGCTGTGGAGGGACATTACTGGGACACGGTTGACACTATTGACTCTACTGTCAGTATTACTGCATTGAAGAGTTATTTGGAGCTTATTTTTGTCAGCATTTACAATCCATAATGATCTATCATGCTTAGCACTATCAATAACAGTGCTGTAAGGACATATTTTTATGTACTTTCTCCACTCACATTTTCCTGTAAAGAAAGCGTGTTTTTCATGCAAAATTCTTTTTCTTTCTCTTGTGCACATGTGCTGAGCTATATCAGGAGCAGGACTGTGAAACAGATAAAAAGCTGGCCATATGCTTTCTTTATGGTCTCACAGTGCCTGGAGCCCTTGCAATCTGGTGTGGGCTTCAGAGCAAGTATGAGCAACCCGAAGGCTTTTCCATGCTCTGCTGGCTGGAGGCAGCGCTCCTCAGCCTACCAGTATGACCAGTGCCTGGGATGAGGATGCTACTGCAAAGCAACTGCTCCTCCTCAGTGGCTTCTCACCTGGGGAGATGTCATCTGTCTGAGCAAGGGGTAACTTTAGCTGCTGTTCTGTAGCCAGGGCGCAGCCAAAGCTGTGCCTGGTCTCATCATGCTTTTCACCCATATGCACTTGCACTGGTGGTAACCAGTGGATTAGTGCAATTAGGCATGTAGTGGTACATTTCTTTTTATTACCTGGGAAAGCAATCAAACTTTTTCTTCGCTGACATTGTATTGCTGCTCTTATTTGAGAGAATGGTGCATTTTAGCAATCCAGCTAATGGTAACTTATTAGTTTATTTCAATCCTAATGGAAAATTTTTTGCATTACACTGAAGCCTTCAGCCCATTTACACTGATTCTTAATGAAGGACATTTTAGACTGAAGTCTTGTTTTCTTGTTTTTTAAAAAGCATTAAAAATATTGCTCATAAAATTTATATAGGTTTTTGAACTTTTGCTACTGCTGCAGGGATGGATAAATACTCTGCATTAATAAAAGCCAAGGAGAAATAAAACAGCAGCTTCCAGCATCTTGATAACTTTGCGTGAGGCAAAACCATTTCTAATTGCTATCAGTTTTTTGGCATTCCTCCCCAAGGTAGAGCTGGCCAACACTGGGTCACTTCTCGTGGCTGGCACCGGGGACCACACGTGGCAGTGGGATGCCCTCGGTCAAGGACTAGGAGCTGCATCACTGGGAGTGACGGAGCCCATGGCGCAATCAGTGCAGAACATTTACGAGGAAGGACTGAGCTGATTTATTCTCCCTGAGTTTGAGATGAAACAGATAAGACACTTCTAAAATTAAAATGTGAGAGCAATTACACTGCCGTTTTCCCTCTCTGCCTTCATTGGAAAGGGGCTTGGAATAAAGATACAACTTTTTCACTAAATCCTGGAGCTACAACTGCTGTAAAGTTTGGGCAAGGCAAAGGGTTCTTCTCTCAACTGTTTTGCACTACAGCCAGACCCGGAGATATCAAATAGGAGCCAGACCCTTTGCCAGAAGTGTAACCAAAGACCTAATGAAGAGTATCAGACCGTCACTTTGTACCTGCCGTCAGCTCCCGTGACACCTCTTTGGTGCCCACGCAGGACAGGCTGCGAAGCGGCAATAAAGCCGAAGGAGGGACTCATGCTGCGGGGTGGCCGTGGCCCCAGGGACCACGCAGACCATGGTGCCCGTGGCAGGCTCTGGACACAGCCGCTGTGACCGTGGAGGTTACGCTGGGGTCTTCTCCCCCTCCGAAAGGCTATTGAAAGCAGAGAGACAAAATACTGAGCTAAGGTGGGTGAGGAACAGCGGATCTCTGCCTGCAACCCCACAGCTGTCTGTGGCCCACAGTTTAAGTGGCTTTAATGCAAGGAATTTCAGTTTTATCCTCAGTCTTAATGTTTCCCCTGATGGCAGATGTCATGTGGATGTGTAAGAAGGCTGCCAGGACAGCAGGGTGCATAATACACCTTGCTGACCTTCCGTCTCCAAACTTATCTGGGGTTGTTTGATGAACTCAGCAATTATGGATGATTAAGTGCAATAACTGGATCATGGCACACTGCACAGCACTCAAGTTTGGGTTTGTTTTTTTTTTTAATAATGTGTTTGGAGAACAGCAGTATAGTTCAACTGTTTGAGTCAAATCTCCACTGCCAGATACCTCTCCCAGTGGCTAGTGGTGTCAACCTCCATTAACCACACGAGAAATTTTCAGAGGCACATTTGTGCATTGTCAATTCTACGCCACCTGCTCCAGTACTGATCCTGACACCAGTGAGTGTATATAACTTTCTGTCCTTGCAAGAGATTTGACAATTTGTCTGTTGTTGGGCTGAGGTCACTTTTTTAGTGCTCTCTGGTCCTCCCCTCCTGCTGCCCTATGCTACTTGGGTTTGGTTTATCTGATTTTTGATTCCTTGGGTGGGGACTATATCTTTTCTGATGAGTATACATCAACAGAACAAGTTCTGTTGCACTAAGATGAGCTGCACAACTACACGGTACTGGGGAAAAGAAGTATTAATAAGTTGTAGGTCTGGGTCAACACTTCATACACAAAAATATAATACTGAAATTAGAGAGGTGAAAAAACATAATGAGAAGCTATATAATTGTGGTTACTATCAACTATGCGGTATACCCAAACTGTTGCTTCCTCCAGCACTAAGTCTGATATCAGTCAATTATTTCAACGTTGTCAGGAACCATGAACAGCTCTTATAGCCATATCTAGCATTATAGTATATAAACTGTGGAGTAAATAAATCAAACAATATGAAGAACTTACAAATGTGCTATTTCTAAGTGGTTTTTTTTCACACTTTGTAGGCCATTTGTCTGCTCTGCACAGTATTTTTTCACAGACTATTTCCATCTGTTTCCTGTGGAATTGATAATGTTCTGCACAGCATTTCCTAAACTCATACACAATGCTGCAATTAAATGACACTCACAATTTGCACCTAATGGGTGCTAAAAAAAAAAAGAAAAACAAAAGCTCTTCTCTGGTTTGTTTCCAGCCTAGGTACTTTTGGGATGTTTCTTTTTTTCATGTTTGGTGCTTGACTTTGCATGAGATATATTCTCCACTTTCAGCAGTAAAAATACATTCTATTTTTGGGGTTGTGATGATAGAGAAATAATAGAGTGGGAAGAAAATATATCTGTAACCACAGGCATCATCCACAAAAACTAGTGAACTACTTTGTATTCAAAATACACTGCAAAAATTATAGGTTTTTTTCTAGCTAATGCCATGATTGCCTGAGGGGAAGCTAACTCCTGGGAATTTTTCTCCTCTGGTAGTCCCTGGTCAAAGCCTCCAATGTCTTTCACTGGATTTTTGGTGGACTAACAGCTTCAGAGTGTGCTTTACCAGGAGTTAGTTATCCAGCAAAAGTGCCTTTAAACAGAACACTTGCCTTTTGAGTAAACTTATTTTTAGGCATCTGTTTTAGTAAGAAATTTTTATTTTATTATCAGAAAACTGATTATCATATCACCCAAATTCCAAAATGTTTTAATACTGAAAAACAAACGTATTCACGTTCTTGGTTTTAAAGTTTGCTTGCCTCATGTTCCAGATCTTCTTGGTCCAATTGACTCGTGGAGAGCCCCACAGCTGCAACCCAGTGTACGTGGCCCCTGCAGTGAGGACATGCAGCTCCCAGTCAGAGGAGTGGTCCCCAGGACATTCCACCAGATGAAGGTGCTGACTTCATCTTTAGCATGTCTTTTTGGAAGGAATGCTGAGGCTTATAGAAATATTTGCCGATTTTTCTGGGCGCAGGTACAGAATGCAGCAGTGTGGAGCCGTCAGCAACTGTCTGGTTGTCAAATCAAGTCCTGTGCAATTTCTGAAACCATTTCAGGTAATCTTATATCCTCACTACTCTAAGGATTAAATACCTCTTTTAATTCCTACCCTATATTTATTCCTGGCCAGTTCGCATTCATTTGTTCTTGGAAAGATGACTTGCTTGTGCTGTGCCACGCACCGTACGGCCACATCCCTGCAGCCTGTGCAAGTTCCCACATCACACTGTTCACCTGACGCTGTGCTCGGATTGCCAGAACTGCCCTTTAGGGTTTGTTTTTTTTTTTAATGCCCATGGTATGGCATATAAATATATATGCAAGTATATGTATGTAAATATTCATACACATGTGAATAACTCATCCTCACTGTCTCCAGATCCTTCTCTTGTCAGGGCTCTCCACAGTCCCCCACTGGGCAACATTCACCTCCTGTGCATGGATTTTCCTTAAGGTTAGCATCACTGATGATCCCGAGCGTGGTTATACACAGCAGGGTATTTTTTGCCTTCCTATCATCTCTTTCATTTATCTCATTCCCTGGGAACCAGAGGAGCAGCTCTTTAAATCAAGGACATACTTGTCACTAACAAGAATTGCAGCTAAAGCTGAGCCACCCACCACTATTTTTAGTTCTTTTAGCTTCCTCAGTGCTCTTCTTTCTCCACCCTCTTTATGAAGCAAATGTGGCTACTTATCCTCTTAGAAGGGAGATCTACAAATAAAAGCGAACACAGTTATTAACTTAAGCCCTACGCTATTTGCACACCTAGGTTTGAGGTTTACTGAGTGGAGCTGACTCTCTACTCCAAGGAGATGAGATAGCTCTCAAGTCAACATTGACAGTGGCAAAAGCTGGTATGGGCACTGGCATCTCTATCTCATTTTATGATTAAAAAATATGCATAGGGCCTTCATGCTCCAGCTTTCTGAATGTGTTTACTCTGCAAAAGATATAGGTCATCATATTCCAAAAATAGTTTTAAGAGAAGCCCATATCTCCAGTTCCAGCTCTGTACTGTTATTGTTTCTTCAGCACCAGGATTGACAGTCTTGCCTTGAACGCCAGTTTCAGAAATGATGGAAAATAATAGAAGCCGCAGCTCCCATAAAAATGGTGAGAGCACAGCAGGCTCAAGCACAGTAGGCATGAGGGATTTCTTGAGAGTACTGACTTAAACAAGCAAAGATGTTTACTCAACTGTGAAAAAAAGTTGGAAGGAATGCTTTAGAAAAACATGGTGGTCCATTAACCAGATATTGCAGACAATAACTTTAATACACATGTATAAAAAAAAATTAAGATGGAGTTTTCAGAGGACAGTACAGAGTAACAGAGGCATTATTAGATTCAGCTCTGTCCATCAGACAATTTGGGAAGGTCCATGAAAAGCTGTTGAGCATTCAACTCAATCTTCTTTCAAACCCATGAAAGCTTCAGTCTTCTGCTGTGTCCTATCTAACCTTCCATCTAACCAACTGCACTGTTGAGAGATTTTTCCTGAAAATCAAGGAAAAATTTTATTCTGAATTTAATCTAGCTTACTCCATGTGTATGCCATTGTGGCACACAAGTCTTCACCCTTGACAGTCCCTGCCTGGGTAACTTGCTTAACTACTCCCATAGCAAAGCATCGTTTTCCTTATACCTCGTTCAAATTTCCCTTCTTGCAGCTTGTGTCCACTGCCTTTTTACCCTTCATAGTGCACATCTGACAAGAGTCTGGCTCTGCCTTCTCCATAACTACCCTTCAGGTAACTGAAGACAATAATTAAATCCCTCCTTCACCTTCTCTTCTCCTCTCCTGTTGTATGGAATTATTCCATCCCTGGTGTAAAACTGGATTTCTCCTTGTTAAACTTTGAAGGCTTCACACCACTGCCCTGTGACCCTGACGTTTCACCCATCTCCACTCACCCCGCCAGCCCATATCTCACCAGCCTGCCATGAGATTGTGCCAAAAGCCTTGCTAACCTCACAGGTAGTGACAACCCGCTGCTCTCCCATCATCTACAGAGCCTTTTCGCCGTAGGCGGCAGGCAAGTTGGCCAGTTGCGATTTGTCTTCATACATCTGTGCCAGATGTGCCCAAAGACTACTTTGTACTGCTTCTGCCTAGAAATGGTTTCTAGGAGACTGGCAGACAAGGGACAAATGTTTTTGCATAATTCAACAGTCCCCATAAATTTCACACTTTCTTTGTAGCCTGTTGTGTTGCAAGCATGTGTTGACTCTAATGGCATGTGAACTTTCTTTACCTTTGCTATGCTGACGAATGGGCTTCTGTTCCTGGGATCTTCATTTTGTTCTTCTATTTTGAGCCTACCTCATCTAGCTGTTGCTGAGTTTGCAGACAATACTAAACTCTTTTGGGGTACTTGGATGCTGCACTAATGGCAAGGAACCTCAGAAAGACCCCCCCCCAAACCCAATGGGAGGGAAAAAGATGGCACACGAGCCCCAGCAGAGATCAACGTAAGGGGGTACATCTCCAGAAAAATATTTGAAACCATATCTTTCTATTTGTAAGTTACAAAATCATTTTCAATATGTTCTCTTGAATCGGTTATATTACCACAATGAAAGAAACGTTTCACCTGTTTACCTACCGTTGTCTTTGGTTCTTCTCTGGCACCACACCAGTATGTACAACTTCACCCATCCCGGGAGGAGCAAACATCCTGTTTGCTTTCAGGCTGGCAGCCTGGTTACCTTCTGCTCCAGTGCTGTGTACTGCTGATGTGAAGAATTCCTTTAAACTACATCAATGTCCTCTTTCCCATGCTGTGCACAAACTCTGGTGCTGGCAGCCTCTTCAAAAGCAACTTAATCCAGTGAAGTATTTGGAGGTTTTTGGTGGGTTGTTTTTTTTATTCAAATGCTGAAAATTTCAGTGGTTTGCATTTCTGGTATTCCCCATGGTTCTGTGGACTCCAAATTAGAGCTTGCTGTGCCTTTCCTCAGTCAGGTCTGTTTTCCCAGAGTGTGTCTGGGTGATGTGTCAATATGCACGTTGTCCAAGCAATGGCTGTCATTCATTATACTCAGTCTAGAACGGATGAATATATAGATTTCTTTGCAAAAGTACTTTTTGGGGGTGGAGGGACTCTTCAGGGCAATCTCGGAAATGATGCAGAAACTGGTCACAGTTATTCTTCCATCTGTCAGTTACGTTCTTACATATGGTTGTAATTTGCAAAGTAAAATTCACCATTGACTTCATATGTCCAATTCTTGTGGAAGTTAATAACATTTGCTTATATTTCTTCAGCAGAACTTTATTAAATAAGATTTTCAGCCTAATTAAACCATTTCAGGATTTCGGCTTCCTGTCACCCAAAGATAAGTCTGAAGTGTAAAATGAGGTAATAGCCATAGAAATACAGAATATATTTATAGAGGGTTTTATAACTTCTGTATTGTTTTAATTTCAATTCTATTTTCTTTTATGATATACTTTAAAGGGGAAAAAAATGTAAGCAGCAGTTACTGGGAATTGTGAACCTGATACATTTAATAAAATATCAAATTGCAAGTTGTAAATGTATTACATATGGTAAAGAGTACAGTTAGGCCATGGTCATTCAAATGCTATAAAATCAAAATGTGCCCAGAGAACAACAAACTTTGAATATTGTACTAGGTTATTACAGATGTAAACTTAGTCTCCAGAAAACAGATCTCAGAGAAAACTTAGGCTTTTCAGAAAGGTCTTACCTTTTTCTGAACAAAAGGATGCATTGTTTAGAAGGCAAAGAGGGACGTATGCCCTAGCAAAGGCAGGAATGATGATGCAGTGCGGGATTTGCTCTTTGTCTTCCTGAATAAAACCCTTCAGTAAAAGCCTGCAAGAAGTGAATGCCTTGGTTAAGCAATGACATCTTTAATTTAAAAAAAAATATATATATGTACAGAATTAGTTGTTGGAAGAGACTGGTTACCTCTTTCAGAGACAGTTTTTGAAAATATTTTCTTCAGTGGCAGAGCTTATTTACAGTCGTCTTCCTTCTCCCTACTTCATCTCTTAGTGCCTGTTCCTGCCTGCATTTATGTGTCACTGACGTATTGCCAGTGCAGAGATTTGTAGACCTATAAAAAGACCTGAATTGAAAAGAAAAAAGCTATTACTTTTTTACGTTGGGTTATCTCAGTGATCCAGTTCCAGTGTGACCTCACAAACACATACCAGTAAAGGAGCCATAAACTCTGTCATACAGCTGGAATGGCTGGAAATGTAAGGATTTTCTTAAATGTACTGTAAACAAACACAGTCTTTGTATTTGGTTCTCATCTCAGTCATGTTCCAGTTCTTATTATTTGTAGCAAACTTTGATTGTTCTCTACGTGCTCAGAACAAACAAGACTGTTCTGACATGTATACTTGCCAGTAGTCTACATTTTTATAGAAATCTTCCTGTATTATCTTTCCAATACCTGTGTTGTGTACACCACGTCACGGTAACAACATGGCTCAGTGCACAATGAAACTGCGTTTTCCCCAAAGAAAGAGTTTTTGTATGGAAGCCCAAGTGATTCCCCATTCAGGCACCAGGCAGGTCAGACTGCACTGTTCACAGGAGGGGAAAGATGTTACTCCTGGTACACACAACAAAGCAGTGAGATTTACTGCAGATTCAGTGTTCGTATGACAGTTTGTCTTTGACTCCGATCGATTCCTTGAATACATTTCCTGACGTTCTCAGTTTAAAGTATTTCTTTGGTTTGTGATATTTACTTGCCTTACCTGCATCTCGGGGTACCAGTGGAGGGGATAAGGCAAATCAGAGATCCCAGAAACATGAGCTGCGGTGAAAGAATGGAAGATGTGTGGCCGTGGTGGCTGGAAGAGAGAAGGCGGCAGGAGGGACGATGGCAGTGCGCGCTGCGCTGTGGAAACGGAGAGGCAGCTCTGTCTTCCCGCTCCGCGGGCTCAGCTGCAGCAAGGAGATGCGAGCGAGCTGGTGGCAGCCCCTCACCAAAGGCTGGGACAGCTGAACCCAGGCGCAGGCTCCCGAGGGACATCGTGAACGCGTTCCTTATGGGGAAAGGCCAGGGCAGACGAGCATCCACCAGGGACAGGTGGGGTCAGGCTGGTCCAGCCCTGGGGCACAGGGGTGCCTCCGAGCCATGCCGATCCCCCGCAGCCCCGGGGCAGTGAGCTGCCCGTCCATTAGTCAGTTCCGCACGGAGGACTGGAATTGGGCTCACGGCTCATATAGGAGCTGAGGGAGTCTGATCCCTCTCCAGCAAAAGACCTGTATTTGTAAGTGCTGGTAAAACATCCAAACGTTGGACAAGGAAAGAAAAGAGAGGGAATAATAACTTTTTTATTAATTTATTTATATCTTTCTTAAATAACAAAAATAGTTGAAACCGACCATTGTAATTTGTAAAATTCTTCAGGGATGTCTGCTAAGGCAAATATAATATACAACTGAAATATCCTTCCATACAGATGCCAAAGAGACACTTAGAGTTATTTCCCACTCAGTTAATTCAGGATCTTTTTTTTTTTTTTTTCCTCCCATGTGAATTAATGCTCTGACTTTCAGGGATGCCTGTGCAAATGATCCTGATCAAAATCACAATCTGTTCGCTTCGCCAGGACACATCTCCTGAGCCTGTGAGATTCATGCCTCAAACTTCACATCTCAGATTCTATTTTTATCCTTTTTTTTTTAAGGAAGCATCGCTTATCTATTTCATTTATTCATGAAACGGCATCTTCTCCTGTCCTACAGTGCCACAGTTAGTTTCTGTCACATCAGTTAGCATACACCTCTTTAAAACACTGAATGCTTTGAGCTGCTCAGAAAACGATCTCTCATTATCTTTTGTTAATGGGTTCGAGGGTTTGGACAGGGTGCAGCATCTTTTATTAGCCCGGCTAAGGGTGGAAGCAAGCAGCGGTCGTGCAAGCCTCTTCCAGCCATCACCCCTTGCTCGTGGGGACAGCGATGCTCGCTTTATCACCCCCTCGCTTTATCACCCCCCCGCTTTATCACCCCCCCGCTTTATCACCCCCCACCCCCCCTTTTACGGCCCCGTTGTGCTGTCCGGGGTGTTCCCCGCTTTGTGCTGCTGGCCCTGGGCTCGGGGGGCTGGGGGCTGCGGGTGCCCCCCTGCCAGCCGTGGTCAGCCCCTTGCGCCGTGCGGCATCCCGCTCTCCCAGCCCTCTCCCAGACAGGCTGTGCCATCCCTGGAGCAACCGTGTCTGGAGAGACGGACAGTCTCAGCCAGCTGAAGGAGGGATAATCAAAGTTATCCTGTGATAACAGATAAGAGAATGCTAATCCAGTGCTTCTGTCGGCTTTCTGTGCTTTGGTGCAAGCGGAATATACTTGTAGGAGACAGTATGTTTTACAAGGTAAATTCAGCTCCTCACAAAATAAAAATGCAAACCACTATGTGTAGTGTTACCATAGCAGTAACTATTTTCCCGAGAAATGTGGTTCCAGTAAAAATGCATCTGATGGAAGGCTTTTATGAATGAGCGATAATTCATCAGGACATGCCAATACAGTGTTTCTGACATATTCACACATCCTAACAGAACTGTAGGCTCTGAAAATTCAGCTTTGCCTGGAGCTGCACAAAGATGTCCTGTTATCCTTTATAAAACACACCAATAGGCATGATATGATGATATGCGCATCATACTTTGGATATTTTGCCCACATCAAGATTTATTCATGTTCTTTTGCAATTCCACAAAAGCAATGCCCATGAAATGTGACGAATTTCAGGTGTGTAACATCAGAGGTCTTCTGCATAGTGCCCAGGTTTCCAAATTATTGAGAGAATCCTGAAGCCAATTGATTCAGACTCGTATCAGAAAATCCATCACTGCTTCAGCTAGTCTTCCTCTGTGAGCAATGGGCATTTCATTTGCCATCGGTGGATGTCCTATTATCTAAAAAATACTGTATTTTATGTCACCCTTGTCTAGGAAACATTTTCAGTAGTAGCCTATTAGCAGGACAGGAGAAGTATGGAGGCATTACAGCCAGCCCGGGGCAGTCGAAGGACACAGATGGGACCGTGCTGAGTCCCCAGCACAAATGAGCAGAGGCACCAGTGTCCCCCCCGATCTTCCCTCAAACTGTCATCAGTCACAGGAGCAAGTTAACTTCAATGGAGTATACCTCCCAGAAAAAAGTACATCTCAGACCAAGCATCAGGCTTGTGCTACATCAGAAGGGCTGTGGGATCCTTAGAATCTGATTGAAGTTTTAAGATAGTTACCAAAAGACTGACAGTGATTAATTAAATAAATACAAGTTTAATAAATTATTTTGTCCTGTAATAAAGGAGATTATGCCAGTTACTGCAACCCTACACCTAAATCTGAGGTATTTTTTCCGTAGGTGTCTTCAGTTCTAATAAAAGACCTTGGAAATTGATTTAAGCTATGCAATTAATTAGTTTTATTAATTCAGCTAAGTTATTCAAATTATATTTTACTCTATGAATTATTGTAGGGACAAACAATAGATCTAGGTCCTTATTTTCATTTTGAAGCTTAGAAACAGATGAGTGGTAAATATCTCAGTTGATGTACTTAAGTAGTGAAGAGAGCTTGCAGACACAAGTACCAAATCTTTGAAATCATGGAACACCTGACAGAGACTCTTAAAAAGCTTCTTCGTTACTTCTACCTTATTCTTGGTTTTCCTAAACAGGTGGAAATTACCCCAAAGCAATAACAAGAGTTGCAAGGTCAGTAAGAAGACCAACTCAAATCTGGGTCTTAATTTCAGGGCCAATTTGCCTTACATCCCAGTAATCTGTTATTTGAGTTTTAGCAGATCTGACAGCTAATTAATTATAAAGGAAGATTGGAGAGTGGACAGCAGCAGTGGCACAAGAGGATTCATCTTTTCTGTCAACTTACTAATGTGTATCCGTTCTCTTGGCTCGGAAAAGAATACTTCTAGTAAATCTTTGTCCATCTTCCATCTCCAGAAAGGAAATCAGACATGACATTAACAATTGCCTCTGTATTCTCCGGAAAATGCACTCTTAAACCCAAGACATGGAAATATATTAGCACTTCAGCATCTCATATTTCTTTCCAGCTCCGTGGTTCACATTGTATGAAAAATGTGTAAATAATTTTCCAAGCAAATATGTAACCGGACAGTGTGTAAATAGGCAGGATACATGCACACCGTAAGAACAGAGGAGGAAACAGAGGTGTGCCACTTCCAAAAGCTGCTGAGGTCAGTAAGCCACGGAATTAGCAGCAGTATAAATTTATGTGGTTTACACAAATTATAAACAAGTTTCGTGCATTGGGACAGGGCTTTTAGCAGCAACATGGCAATCGATAGAGCTATTGAAGCAGAATATTAACATGGTGGCTGATCATATAACATACTTTAGCTCTCCAGGAAAATCCTGTAGATATTTTCAGGCTCTGGAAAGCTGAATGGATGGAATATTTCACAACTACTGTCATGCCTGCTGCAGTCCTCAGCTTCTCATCTGTTTAGTTTCACTCTTGATGGTGGTGTGATTTATTGACCTCTTCCTGAGCAAGAAGGGAGCACAGCACTCAAAAGAACAGCACCGTGGCTTTCCACAAAAGGTGGGTGTGATTATTATCTGACTTCAAAGATTTCTGGTAAAATTCTGAAAAGTCTCTCACACTTTTCTTTTAAACTTTATTAAGGACAAATGAGAATACTGAGATTTCTTCTCCTCATCTACCAAAAGGGTACATGGAATGCTGAGTTGTAAAAAAGTGCTGCAAAAGCTCCACCAAGTGAGAATTAAAAATAAAGGAACTAAGTACTTCCAAAGGTATGTGTCCCTACTGTTAACATTTAACAGTGGCAGTGAGAACCATTTTCTGGACTTATTGCCCAGGCTCTTAGCCTGTTCACTTCGTTTGTATGCATTCCTAAATGGGAGGGAGGAAGGGAAAGCACCCTCAGCAGTACAAGTTTGGGACGAAGAATTATCTTGCCTAGAACAGTGCATTATCTTCCCTAAGGCTTTTATGTGGCATCGTTAGTGCTCACAGAACAGCCCTGTGTCATTTCACATTCCCTGTATTGGTCTTTTTCCTTTCATCATACCCCATATAAATTTTCTTTCCAATCTTTTAATATATTAGCTAAATAAAATTGCCTAGGAAGCACGTAACTATCTTCATTCATAATTCAGATGTTCTAACTGTTGGCAGGAAGAGCAGAGGCTCCACTTACTCCTTTTAGCCGGACCAACTACTGCCCATTACCACCCCTATTGAAATCAAGTGGCAGAAGCACTCTCACAGAGAGGCGTGCGGTTGCGCTGTCAATACCCGCAGGCTCCCGAGGTCAGGGCACGCTGGTTTGTCAGAGTACTTACCCCATTAGCACGGAGGAGACCACTTCCACTTCTTACTGCTGTTTCTGCACCCTCACTCACAGACAACGGTGAGAGATTGCCAAAGAGTGAGATGAGCTTCGGAAGCAATGGGGAAAGGAAGCAGAGGCACCAAAGTCAGCATCACGGGAAAATCCTTCTGCTAGGTGAAGACGCAGTGAATTATGATTCAGCAGACACTACTGACCATGGGCACAGGCTAGCCTAGGCAGCATTAACTACATAATTCCAAAAAAATTGTATAGGTGTGAGGCATTTTCCTTTCCCTCTGTTTTGCATTAATGTGAGTGGTGCTGAAATGCATTGCCTAGGTCTGACATGATCATTTTAAAAAATAGGATGGGGGAAGGTTCTGAGAATCATGAGAACAGCAACAACAAAAAAAGAAAGACAAACACACCTGACGTGAAAGACTGCTTAGGAAGTCAACATTTTACTTACCAAAGAAAAGGTAAATGTCTATCTTGATCACAACTTCCAACTTTGAACAACAAATGGAACATAACTTTGACAGAAGATTCTCCAACCTACTTAATAAAGCACAAAAAAGTATCCAGATAGGAAATAAAGCTAATTTAAGAATAAGAATAGTTCGGGGGTTGCAGGATTTCTTGTTTGTATATTAAAATAAAGAGGAATAATATACAAAGAATTGTGATAAGTTATCCATTACTGGAATTTTTAAAATCAAATGTGATGTGTTTTTTTTTTTTTGAAAGAAGTGCTCACCTTGAAACAGAACCACGTTCAGAGAAGCCCTGCAGTCATAACTATGTGGGAGGTAATGGTTCATGATCAAAATGGTCAAAAAAAATCCTTTTAGTATATGTCTCCAGTGGTCTCAGCTACCCGGTGGCCACACTGGGATATGCTAAACTAGCTGAAATCCTCAGATCCTGGATGTGGCACCACCATACTTTTAATAGGTCTACACAGATAAGTAGAATTTGGGGAACCCAAGCAACGTCTGTCGTATCAGCTGCCAAAAGACCTAATATGTAAGGCCTCAGAGAAGCCAGCAGGTCCTGAGCTGTGCTGTCCTGAGAACTGGTCAGTCCTCTCGCGCTGGGTCCCCTTTTCATTTCAGTCTCAGAAACTGCCCTCAAGATCCACAAAACTGCACAGAACTGTTTTCTATGCAGGTCATTGCTTAGGTGCCAGAGGAGATTGTGTGATGGCAAACAAGAGATGTGTCCCATAAGACATGCTCTTTTCTGATGGAAATTTGAGAACTTTTTTGCTAGGCTATTGTAATATCTCTCCCCCAGCCACTCTAAATTCTAATAATAGCCTGCAAATACCAGATAGGTTTCATTTAAATATATCGCCAATGGTTTTTAAGGGCTCTGATAACAACTTGGCAATACAAAATAAACCTGTATTTGATCTGCTTGACAATGTATTGGAAATCTTAAGTTGATCTTAATTCATCACCGCTATAAAGTACAGTATTTGTTACCTCTACGGATTGCTCTATGGAAATATCAAGTTCAGTTTCTATGACAACAAGAGTCATAAATGCCAAAATTCTTCATGTTCACTTCTTTTTTCAGCTTGACAATGAGTCATTTCTTTTTCATTTTTGTAAATTAACCTTTTCCTTTCCCCTGGAAATTAATAATCCAGACAGTACATGCCTTCCCTTCTGTATTCACAATGTCCAGTTGCTTCACTGCAGCCAAGCTGTGTCTGGAGAATTTGAAAAAACTTGTATCCTTTTCTCCAGGAATTCTCAGATCCTGGAAACGTGATGAAAGGTGTCAAAAGAAAGCCAAAGGGTAACCTTATAGAAGCAGGGCTCTTCCACCAGCCACGTTCCAGTTAGGACTGCATGGTGGCACGACTGGAGCACAGGAGGGTGGCACTGGTGGCTGAGGGCATCCCATCCATCCCAGTGTCAGAGGCAGCATCCGAGGCTTGCACAGGTCGAGCTCCTGCTTCTGCATGCTCACAGCTCAGGTACATTGATGGACATGATGGCAGGAGCTGCAGAGAGTTTTGCAGAAAAATATCAAATCATCATCTTTATCAGGAGAAAAAAAAAAAAAAAAAGAAAAGCAGGACATATTTTTTGCAGCTCCTTGTCAGAGTATTGGAGTCAATAGCACTTTCAAGATCCACAGTTCCAGAACAGCAGCACTACACTGGTGGACTTAGGTTGTCTGACAAGGAACCAGGGGTCCAGAGGGTCAGAAATACATGGAAAAAATCCTTTATGAACAGTTTTTCCTGTGGTATAGCAGAAGTTAAACTCTTTAGACAATCTCAAAAGACCTGTAGTTTCAGTGAGTCAGGGTGTCCGTCTCTTGTTTCAGAGTCCAGATGGTCTGGTCTCTCCAGCTTGGGTAAGCTGCAGCATGTGTCACATCGGAAACTTCATACATCAACATTTCCAGGACATTATATTCGAACTTCTGGTTCACAGTATGTTTTGGGAAACAACTGTATACAGTCAAATATGCTTGCTCTATTATTGCTCTTTTCTAGACATTTGTATTTGGCTACCCTTTAAGAGAGAATACAGGGGGAGGTGTACCCTTGTTCTGAGCTGATATGGTCATTCTTATGCTGCCATGTAAATGATGTTTGTTTTGATTTGATCCAACATTTTCAAAACAAATTAATTTCTCAGTAATGCCAAATCCTGTCTTCAAGAGTCACCAGTGACAAGTGGGGCTGCATGCTCCACTCCATGGGCCAAATGGACAGGAAGGCTCACCAGCCGTATCCAATTGTCGTAGCGCCGAAAAGGTACCTGCCACTGGCCAAGGTGATCATCATCCTGAACTGCAGTGGAAGTAGCTCCTTCTCACGTCAATTAAAGCTGCAGTGGCTACAGGACAGAAGTGGAGAGGGGATGGAGAGCCACCGCAGAGCCAGAGACGGGGTGAATCCATGGCTTCCTGGGGAAGGACATCGTCACACAGGAGCCGTGACCAGTCATGGAGAAAAACTTTCATCCACAGTCCATTAAGGGCCTCCTTCCACACCATTGGCATTTCTTGTGAAAGCCTGCATGGCTCTGAAGGGGCCACGGGGGGTGTGAGCACATGGACGTGGATTATGTGGATCAAGGTTAGAGCGGGCACAGTCCGGTCCGTGCTTCCCCCTTGGCTTTCGGGAGGTGTCCTGTGCTGCGAGTCCGTTTGCCGAGCTGGATCCCAGCCCCCAGCACATCCCCACCACGTCATCCCCTTCTGCCGCCTTCTGCGCTCCCAGGGAATATCATTGGTGCTGGAACAGCAAAACCCATTTCCATCTTAATTATACAAAAAGGCTATGCAAAGTACTGCAGCCACGTAGTTTATGAGAATACACAGGACATATATTACCTAAGCAGTGGCAGAACAGGGTCCCTTATTGTTTCTGCAGGTTGTAAATTATAGAAAACATTTTACAATTCCTCTTGTATGTCATTTTTTTCTCTCTTCTCTACAGTCCTGTCTCATTCCAGTTCTTCTGTGTGCTACAAAGACATTCTGAGTATAACTATAGTATTTCCCTGACTTTGAGCAGAATACATTCAGATGGGAACTCGTGAAAATTACTCTCCGTACAAGAGAGCTTTGCGATGCAAATGGACCTTGGCTTGGCACTAGCTCCTTTTTCCTCCAGAAAGGAGCCGTACTTTTAACAGATCCATTATCCAGATGCTGTGTATGGTGGAAGGTCTCATGACGTTCAGTGCTCATGACTGAAGTAGGACGATGCTGTGGCTTGTAACACTGCACTTCCATTGCACAGGGCTTTTTTTCTTCTTTTGCATCTGTTTTAGACTTAAGGACAGAGAGGCATTACTGCCCTAACTGTGCTTCCATCAGAACAAAGCAGGTTTTAAGCTGACTTTTGTGGGAGAATAAGGCCAGTGCTGGGCACAAATGAAAATCCTCTCTGCTCTGTCATTTCTCCATGACAGACTTTGTACTATAAATCTGTAGGTAATCAAGGTAGCTGGTTGCACACCAGCTATGCAAAGCGCGGCACATCATTGTGCCATTCTGCCTGTTTATGTGACTGTAGAGACTATTTCAGGCCCATGTGGCAGTTTACAGAGGATGGCATCATCATCAGACGTATACGCAGCCAGGCAGAGTTGAGGAGCTCGTGCGACATTAACTTTGGTATTTGTTGGCTCCTGAGCTTGAATACGCAATATGAATATTCATTCAGGAACAGCTCTCTGGGTAAGGCCAATATATTAGCTGTCAAAACGTAGCATGTATCAAACTTTAAAGAGGTTATACAGGAGTGGTATCAATGGAAGAAGTAAAATGTAGACTATAACTAAATCTCTTGTAAAAACCCATCTGTAACCTAAGTAAGGCTTCTTTCATAGGAAGCTCAAACACAAAGAAAGATGTTCATGCCAGCCTTTGCTGTAGTGGTACCAGAAGCACTCCCACCGACCTGTAAAGGTTGCTGCAGCATAGCCACCCCACCGCTCACACTGTTTTCGGTGCACTGAGCAGCACGGGCACCTCTGAAAGTGCTGACTGAACAGCAAGATGCTCTGCATACCAAACCCCATGGCACATGCAGAGTCGTCATCACCTTGGAATGTCTCTCAGACCACAGCAAGTGGTGCATGAGGTAGCGAATTGATCCTGGAACTTGGTGCATGGAGTACTGAATTAATCCTGGTACTCATTTTCTTCTCTGAAACTTTTTTATTGTGCCATTTCATTTTCAGCTTTTAGCTGACTATCCTTTCCCAGCACTTGCATGGAAATATTTCTTCCCTTCCTGATCTGCTACCTGCATCAGTGTCTCCTGGGCCACAGAATCATGAACACAATGGAGAGGAACATTTTCACTGTTCTGTTTCTTAAGTGAAAATATAAGATGCTTGACTTTTTGCCAGTAATTCTATTGTTAGTTGTGGAAACTCAGAAAAAAAGGTTAATGCTGTTTATATTGCGATTTACATCCTTGCCCTTTCTTTGCACTGTTATGGTCCACTGAAGTAATTTAATTTGAAGCCTAACAATTATGTTTTTAAAAATTTCTTATTTCCTCACTGCATTGAATATCCCAAGTAGATGAGTTTGGGAATTACTGCATGAAGCTAAGTTCAGCCATAATATGGCAAGCCTTTGAATCCAAATTATTCTGTTCTAAAAATTACATGTCTAGTAATCTTTCACTGTACAACAGCTCCACCACGGTTTACCCCTGATGTGCTCCATGTTTCCATGAGGAAACCTGGGCTGGAAGCAGAAGGTTTTCAAGGCAATGGCAGGGAGATGTGAGAAGTTCTTGTCACAGCACAGGGAAGACTGGTTTTTGAGACAGACTGATCAGCTGAAGACAGCAATTATACAATGTGAAGGCTTTCAATACCAGAGGACTGGATTTAATGGTCCTCATTTTGATGCTTTGAAGCAGGTTTGTCTGCCTAGAAAAGTCCAGTACATAGGAACTGTTTTTACATTTTAGGGTTTTAGTCCAATTTGGGCTGAAACCTGAACTGGCTTTTTTTCTCCCCCACAAGTTACATCAGCTCCAGTTTACATTTATATTTTCACTAAAACTTCTGCTTCTTCCAAGGTCTGGTACATAATGTCTTCTCATAAAAAATCCTCATCTAACATCAACTAAAATTTACATCCGTGGTCTTTATGCTCATGAAACATTCCTTTTTTTGAATACCTCCAGTGAGTGATGCTAGACTTTAACATCTGGTAAGATTTTTATCCCATTGTATTTCTTTTTCCTATCTGAAGACTATTATTTGCTTATATTGCTTTGCAATTCCACTTCTCAGTATTACTTGCCAGGCATTATCATATCTTTGCTTCCTAATTTTAAGAGTTTGTCACTAATTTACAATATCAATGATCTACGTAGTCTAAATCCACAATCAACTTTATTCAGAACAACGCTTTAGTCTTTCTCTTTACGGTAATAGGAAAGAGAGGTGAGCGCATGGGCAGGGAAATGATGTGCTCACATTTATTCCACTTCTCCATCACTCTGGTTTCCAACAGCCTGGCCTGCTCCTGAAATGAAGCTTAGGCTGGAAGTTTCTCTGCAAGTCTGGCTTGTCAGGAATTGAACAGCCCATTTCTTCATCCGCTCCTTTAAAATGACCATCTAGCTCTCATTTTGTATCTCTGCAGAATCCCACTTCCTTGAAGATAAAGTTCACCTAATCCTTCCAAACCCACCCCTATTAACCCTTGCTGGCCGTTGCTGTTGCTCATTAAGCCATTGCAATTCCCTGGCCATGACAAGAGCCTCGCACGGTGCTGCCGAAGTAAGTGCATCGCCTCCCATAGCTCCTCGGGAGGCAGGCGGGAAAGAAGGAGCTTGTAATCAGGAGAGTCGTCCACAAAACTGGACTTTCCTCGCTCACCTAAAGACTTCTCTGCCAGAATTAGGCTTCAGCAGCAACAGCTTCAAGCAGCAGGGTAGAGGGATATGCAAGAAAGGCTGCCTTTTACTTGCCCAGGAGCAAAAGGGTACAGCCCAGTAAATGTAATTTTTGCCATTGCTAACAAAATCCCTTCAGCTTTGTACTGACCTGGCAGTGCCGGGTGTTAAGATTTGTTTGTCTTGTCCTGAGCTGCTTTTAGCTGTGACAGCGATTGTGTAACAGTTAGGTGACTGCTACCTGACTTATTTTAGATTAGCTCTGTAAATAGGGCACATGGCAACACCTAACAAACCTGCACAGTCACTATTAACAATCTTTAGCTCTTTATACTGACCAGCTGGGAGAGGATGTTGTGTACTTAAACTAATAGCTAATGGGGGAAGAAAGTTATGCTTTAGCTGGGTCCCAGTGAGGAAAGAGTATGCTAACATACTGTCTTATAAAATGTATAAAAATAAGCCCAAGCCAGTCTAAGACTGAAGAGGAAGAAATCCCTGGTAGCAAACACATGCCTTCCAGGGAAGAAAGCTAATGAGTGAATGTCCCTATGGGACAGACATTTTAAACTGCTCGATTTTCATTAAAATAACCTTTTCAATTAACCAAAAGGAATTATTCATATTCTTACCTATTATCAAGACCCTATTTTGTATCCATCAAGCCAACAACATGAACTGTAATTGAAAAATATCAGTGTACTTTATTTCTGGGACTCTCTGTCTGGATCCAGAGGTTCAGCTGAACGGTGATCATTATGGTAAAATGAAAGGTGGAGACCAGGTCAGTAAGCCCAAAGTCCAGTATCTCATATACTTCAAGTCACCTGTTTTTTAGAATCATAGAATCACAGAACAGTTTGGGTTGGAAGGGACATTTAAAGATCATCTTGTCCAAGCCCCCTGCAGGGACATCTTCAACTAGACCAGGTTGCTCGGAGCCCCGTCCAACCTGACCTTGAATGTGTCCAGGGATGGGACATCCATCCACTACCTCTCTGGGCAACCCGGGCCAGGGCCCCACCACCCTCACTGTAAAAAACTTCTTCCTTCTAGTCTAAATCTACCCTCTTGTAGTTTAAAACCATTAACCCTTGTCCTATCTCAGCAGGCCCTACTAAAAAGTCTGTCCCCATCTTTCTTCTAAGCCCCCTTTAGGTACTGGCAGGCTGCTGTAAGGTCTCCCCGGAGCCTTCTCTTCTCCAGGCTGAACAACCCCAACTCTCTCAGCCTGTCTTCCTAGCAGAGGTGCTCCAGCCCTCTGATCATTTTTGTGGTCCTCCCCTAGACCCGCTCCAACAGGTCCATGTCCTCCTTACGTTGGGGACCCCAGAGCTGGACGCAGTACTGCAGGGGGGGTCTCACCAGAGCGGAGCAGAGGGGCAGAATCCCCTCCCTCGACCTGCTGGTGTCGTGGTTTGGATGCAGCCCAGGACAGGCTTGACCTGGGCTGTGAGCGCACATTGCTGGCTCTTGTCCAGTTTTTCATCCACCAAGTCCTCCTCAGCAGTGCTGCTCTCAATCCCTTCATCCCCCAGCTGGTATTGATACTGGGGGTTGCCCCGACCCAGGTGCAGGACCCTGCACTTGGCCTTGTTGAACCTCATGAGGTTCACATGGGCCCACTTCTCAAGCTTGTCCAGGTCCCTCTGGATGACATCCCGTCCCTCAGGCATGTCAACCGTACCACTCAGCTTGGTGTCGTCAGCAAACTTGCTGAAGGTGCACTCATTCCCACTGTCTGTATAATTGAAGATATTAAACAGTACTGGCATAATTTTGGCATAATGCAATGTATTTCACAGGAAGGATGCTCCGCCATCTGCACAAGGCTACCTCCAAACCTGGTGATATTCTTGTACTATCGACATCTGTGCTCGAAGGGCTTCTTTAAGAGATCACGGTGATTTTATTTAGTGTAGTAGGAAGAGGGGCACTGTATTTTTTCAGCTTTCTTATTTCAGCTTTTTCAAAAGAAGTCACATTGTGCACAGAGATGATTTCACCTCACAATTTCTTATCATTGGTAGAATGCAAAAAGATAAAGATAATGAAAAAAAATATGAGTGGAAAAGGAACTGGGTTATGCCTATAGATAATGGCTATAGCCAATAGTTGCCAATGGAGATTGATATGAACAGATATAAAATAAAGTGCAAAGCTGGGAGATGTGTCCAAGCAATAACCACCTAGGTTACTGAACAGAAAAAGATCCAATACATGTGTTGATTTTAGCAATGTTTTCCTCTAGTGGTAGGGGTTGGCAGTGATGAAACTGTCAGCCAAAATGTTAGGCTTAAGTTATAATTCAAGGAGGGGGACAAGGAGGACCTTTCCAGCAGTAGTGACGGTGTCTCATGGCTGCAGGTAAAGTCTCCACTGCTCTTTTAGGCATCAGGCTTCCAGCAGGACATGAGGCAGCTGCAAAGAGCCAGGAGGAACAACAAGAGTCATCAGAGCTCTAAAAGTTAGCATCAGTGAGGAAGGATGGAAAAAATTACAATTATTCAACCAAAAGAAAACACCGAAGGGAAAGTAATAACTGCAAATAAGTAAAAGCTTGATGCAAAGACAAAGGGAATTTGTGATGCTGGGTGTCATCATAGAGGAGAATGAGGCATTCCATTACCACAAGGCAGAAGCAAGTGAGACATTGTAAAACCCTTCTGGTGATGTGGACAGAGGTCCTAAGGTCCCCGTTGCTGGAAGGATTTGAGTCCAGGTTTCAGCAGGTTTCTATCACTCAGGAAGATGTGCGTGCAGCTGAGCACATTTTGGGACAGCAGAGAGGACAGGCCATCCTTTGGGTTTCCTTCCACCCTTATTTTTCTGTGTGTTCAAAAGCAGGAGAGGAAAGACCCAAGGTAGCATGAGGCATTAAATAATTCTTATTTATGAATTGGATTATGGTATCAACTGAATATGCCAGCCCAGGTTTGGGATTATGGTACCATGAAGTCTATTTATTTACACACATAAACTAAGGATATGTCATTCCTCAAAAATTTTTACAACCTAAGTAAAAGCAGTGATGAGGCAACTAGACTGAATTTAATGATACAATCATTTTGTCAAACTTTGTACAAGCTATATTTCTCAGTCCTTAAAACAAGCTTATCTCTTTAAGTTATAGCTCCCAAATACTTAACACACAGACCAATATGGGGATGACATGTACATTAGTTTGGGTGTTACTTTTAGTCTCAGAAGGGGTCCAAGCTGCACATCTAAAATCTGTGCAAAAGCAGGGTCTACCCAAGTGAGAATAAAAAGAAACACTGGTGTGTGAAAACAGAGGTGATGTGTTTCATTAAAATATTATTTAAATTAAAAACAAAATGCACATACAATTACAGCCATCAAGACAAATTAGGTATTAAACTACGTTTCGCTACATTTTCGGTACATTCACAAGATTCAGTGGAAAGTTGTACACAGAGCTGTGATGCTAATTACCTCTAGCCGCCCACCTTGCCCTCTGCATAAAAGTGCATTGGCATTAAAATTTTAGGATGTTCCCAGTGCAAAACTCCACAGAACAAAGCTATAGGACACTGCAGGGACTTGCCGGTCGTGTCTACTGCCAATACAGGTCCAGCCCAGCGCTGGCTCTCCGGGCAGGCGAGAAGTCCGTGCCCATGCCCATGCCCTTGCGTCCCCAAGGGCGATGCACCCTCTTCCCGCAGCCGCTCCAGCAGCTCCTTCTCCCAGTCTGCATCACCGCACGGAAACCGGGGCAGCTCTGCGATGAACTGTAACCTGCTTTGCTTTGATGAGGAGGGGGTGCCAGGCCTTATGCGATGCCACTCCCTAAGTGTGTCTGCAGAAAAAAAAAGTTCCGCCTAAATATTTGCCAGAAGTAAAACGTGTTCACACCTTGTCATATCTAATGAGCGGTAGGGACTTAAAGATAAAGGGGGTTGGTTTAATTTTTCCTGACAACATAGGAACAGCAATTGCAAATACCTGTTCAATGTACTCGAAATGATTAATGTCACCAGTTAAGATTGATTCTACAAAGCTGCATTAAAATAGGCATGGCTTTTCAAATACTGCGCTCTGTCACGACCTGGAGTGGCTGGCCTTGGTTGCGTGCTGGCGTAACCCCTCTGTGAAGTGGCTGATGGAAAAGAACCGAGGCACCAGGAGATTAGTCAGGGTTTAATTTCTTACACATGAGCACTTCTGAAACAGTGCACCTTGCTCTCTCTGCCTTTTTCAGTGGTAGGTGGAGCTGGAAGATGCATGCATGTGTGGAAACACCTGGCAATAAAAGTATTTTTTTAGTTTCCCTTATGCTACCAGTATACTATGTCCATAAGAAATCTAAAAAAAAAAAAAGTTATCACAAAGTGCTTGGGAAAAAAATGAACCAGGTCTGGCTTTTTGCGTGGAGCACTGTAGGAAGGAAACCTCGCCGATGGACATTGAGCCCACAAGCATGTCACAGAGAGCAGGGCTCGGCAGGAGGAATCAGCAGGCGTTTGCTGGGCTACGGGGGAGTGAGTGGTCTTTACTGCACAGAGCTGCTGACTTTCTTAAGACGTATATCAGATTACAAGGCAGAGATATAGGTTTATAGTGGCAACTTATTAAATTGAAGTAGACAGCTTCCAAATATTAAAAAAATCCTGCCTGGATTTTTCTCATTTTTCACCTGAAGGAAATGCTCTCCAGTCCACAGAAATGGGGAATTGGGGATCTGGGGATCTATTTATTCATGTGTGGGCAACCCAGAGACAGGAGATAAAAGGCTGAAGTACCAACCGATGAGGGGGCAACTGGTCCTACAATAAGGCAGCTTCCACTAATGGTGGGACCTGGAAAGGAGAAACAGCTCTTCAGAGCCAGCAACAAAATTGAACTCCAGTGAAACCCTGGAGGAAAGGGCTGGCTTGGCAGTGACAACGGGGAAGGAAAAGGCTGGATACACATTGATGTTGAAACCTGAACAGAGTCTTATCCCAAAAGCACTACCTACCAACCGGCTTCACTCTCAGCACCTCCGCAGTCTGCGCAGGGTACCAAAAGCTCAGGTTAGACACCAGACAAAGGCTGCCTTAAATTCAAGTACTGCATGGGTATTTCCATGGAGCAGCGTCTGATGTTCTATGTATACACAGGAGATACTTCAGGAAATTAGGTTCAATTGAAGGGGTATTTTTAGTGCATGGATAACCCAGAGAAAAGCATGACAAGACTAACGGCACTATTGACAAAGAACAGCTGAGTCAGGACGGCATGCACCTCTTCAGTCACATCCTGAGTACAAGGACAGCAGCAGGGGCAAGCCACATAAAATACTTAATTAAGTCTGAGATAGGAAATGTAAAATGAAAAATACTTCATCCAAAGAAGTGAAATCAGATTTTGATTTTTACAGGGCACAAGGCCTTGTTCTTTATCTTTTAATGTAGATTTATTCTGGCGAAGAAAAAAAAGAGTCTGATAGGATGACACGGTACTTCAAAATTATGCATTGCCTCACATGCCCCTCACATGCATGTGCCGTGTGCATATGGCACAGGATATATTTAACACGATGCTGTTACTTGATGCTTTCAAACATCTGAATTCCAAATCTTGCTGTGCCTGAAGTGTTAATTGCTGCAGCTGAAGAGTATTTTCTGTTGATGTGTTGCAGCAGCCAGCGTGCAGGAGAATTTTTACACTGAAGGGAACCATGTGAATTAAAATTTGATTTTTGACTTTTTTGTGAGGTGTTTGATGTCCAAGATTTATTTTTTTTTAATGTTAACTTCATCTCCTCTTCCGTGTGACCAGAGTTTGGAGCGATGCCATGTGCCCTGAATGAGCTCAGGCTGGTGCAGAACAGCCCACCTGTTTAAGCAACACCACAAGCTTTTCTCTTTCCTGGCTCCTCACCCAGTGAGCCCAGTTCAAAGTGTCTGGCCTGACTGGGCCAACAGCAGCTGTGCCTTTAGCCAGTTTTTGAAAGGACAAGAGCACCCAAAGCAAGACCGAAGCGACTGATCATCCCAAATCACATGCCGATGCTCTAGATGCAAACTTCATGGAGAAACCCTGTCCAAGGACAGCAGGTTTATAAAGGTGCAGGCATGAGGTTTAATAAAAGATCTTTACAATAGAAAGCTGCAGTATGCTTGTCTCCCCCCCAGATTATCTGGAAAAATCAAATATATTTAATAAAAATATTCTAGCAACTTCAAAGAAATGTGGCAGTCATAGTCAGGCATGGACAGGGTTGTTACACTTTTTCTGAGACACTTAACTTACTAGAAAAGGCACTTCAGCATGAAAGTCACTCCATCTCTGCCGATGAGCCACAGGCAACCTTGAGACAGAAAGAAGTGCTGAGTTTTAGTGCTACCAGCTCAGAAAACCGAGTCTGTTGATTTCCATTCCCGAGGACGGGCTGACTAGGCCAGCAGGGGTGAACAGAGTCCACTGCAGCTCAGCAATGAAGCTGCACCTTGAAACTCCCGTCCTGCTTCTCATTTCCATGAAAAACCACCAGGACGACCTTTCATTTAACACCTGAGTAACCCTCACCGCCAGTGAGCTCTATCAAATCTGCTGCCAGTGATCAATGAAGGAGAGCGACAGCCCCAGAAGCAGGGCTGGGAGCGCAGGGCACAAGCCCGGAGCTGGGACCTGGCCCTCGGACACATCTCCTGTGTCCCGCTGACTGCCGGGCAAGACCCCTCTCCGTCTGGCTTCGTAGGGAACGTGACCTCTGCAGCAAACGCAGGCGGTGAATATCTCCTGTCCTCCACCTTTGCTTAGGAACAGCATCAGATGTGCAATTTGGGGTTGATTAATAGCTCAGGAAGGAGATGTGTGGACCTTGCCAGAAGTCTTTCTACCCATCCATCTGTCACGCCAGGAACCTACAGAAAAAAAATTCGGTTTAATACAGTGCTTATACCCCTGTTATGCAAAACACTGCATTCACAGAGTTAGAGGCAAAGAGCTGGATGTCCCACGCAGGCTCAGCCGCAGTCTTCAGGGCAGAGGGAAGAGCGGGGGACGGTGGCACAGGGACAGTACATCCCCGCCGCTGTCCGTGCGGCATGGGACGTGGCCCATCGCCCATCACGTCTCCTTGGTCGCAGCTCCCGGGATAGTGTCCCCCGCTCCTCGCGTGGCTCCCGGTCCCGGTCCCACTCCTCACCAGCCCCAAGCCCCCGGCTGAGCCTTGAGACCCCGCTGCCCCCCCCGCACCCTCTCCCGCTTGGCTCTGGCTTAAGCAAAGCCCGTGGGACGTGATGCTTGGGACGGGACAAGGGAGCTGTGTAAACGACAGCGCTTCCCCCAGACTTCTTGCTGCAGTCGTCGGTGTGGGAGCAATAAAACCCCATTATTTCTGCAGCGAGGAATGGGCGGCAGCTATTAAAGGGATACCCAGAGCTTTATCCGATGCAGAGTGACACCAACAGGCACGTGGAAAACACTAACCCACCATAACAAGAAAAGGTCGTGCTCTGCAGACGTTTTATTCTCAGTGCCTGGATACTCTCGTTAGCACATTCAGCACACTCGCCCCGTGGTGCACGCTCCTGTGAACTAAAATGCTAGCAGAAACTTGAAATTGATACTTGCAAATTGTATTACATTTTTGCTGTACCTAAAGCTGTTTTTTTTCCTTCAGTTATAAAGAAATTTGAACAAATAATTTAGGAAAAAAAAAATCATTATTTTTCATTCTTTTAGAAAGGGAAGAGGTTCAACCAAGCAGCAGCAAGGAAAGGCAATAATTCAATGCAGGAGCAAATGACATCCTGAGGGACTCCCAAGAGAGCAGAAACAATTCTTTCTCTGCTCTGGAGATACCTCTTTTTTTCAGTCATTGCACTCAGGCCTTTATGGGGAAGATAGTTGGTATATCAGAGCCTTCGGTCCTTTGTCCATGGGTGATTTTTCCACTCCTCTACAAAGCTTTTTAAAAAAAAGAACACTTCTCTTCCTGTGATTTTCGGTACACAGTCTCGGGGGAGTGGTATTGCTCCAGGGATGATATTTTTGTGTGCTCCAAACCCCACAATATGACGCTTGGTTTTGCCTTATTTGCATGTTATAAAGGTGCTGTTGAGTGGTGAATTTAGTGCTCCAACTCCATCCTTAGCGTTTTCCTATCTTCTGTGCACATATGCAATAATTTGTACTCTAAGAGATGTGCAGTGACCTCTTTTTTTTAATGCAAGAAATGTTTTCATTAAAAATAAAATAGCAGATACATCAGGACATTTCCTCTTGTAAAGCCTCATGTTCTGAATATAAAATAGGAATAGCCAGTCTCTACAATGTTTTCTTATCGTGCTATGCAGCTAAAAACGAGAGAGCGAGAGAGAGGGAGATTGGGCTGTTGCATAACACAGATAAAACAAACTTTATAGGCAGCTCTATAACTTCCATAAATAGATAATTAATAGTAATAGAAACAACAACAACAATAAAATCTTCAAATCATATTCTTTGTTTCAACATAGTATTGAAACAATTCGAGGAGCAATTCAGGATTTCCAAGAGCTTGCGGTCACGGCAGAGAAGAGTGCAGCAAAGCCGAGGCTGCCCGGGCTCAGCTTACCTGGGACCCAGCTGCATTCGGCTCCCTTCTTGCCTCCGCTCCCCGGCTGCCGTCGGGTTCAAAGAGAGCGCTGAGGTCTGGCAAGCCTGTTGCTCTCCGCAGGACTAGTGCGCTGCCGTCGCCAGCACACACGCAGAAATAAGGCAATTTATTAAATAAAGAGTCTTTACTCTGAGTATGCAAGAGGCAGCAAATTCGTTCGAAGATGCTGACGTGAAGCAGCTTGCAGGCAGGGTTTGCAGGACAGGGGGACTGGGACTTGGCTCGGTGCTTGCTTTAAATACATGACTTATTCCACTGAGGCCCAACAGCAATACATACATGCCTAAAGTGAAATATTTTTTTATAATATATACCGAATCAGGACCTGCATATGATTTAGGAACACAACGCTCCATTTTTATAGCTATTCACTGCGGGCCTTACATTACATTCCTTTTTAGCTGAAGGTATGTAGTCTCATTTGCACTGTGAATATTTATAACTGTGAATTTAAATGATCTCTCTTTCAGTAAAGCAGCTTAATAGTCTAAGGCTGGTTAAATCATTTGCTGGAAAATATTCACAATGTGAACACAAAATAGGAGCAAAAACTATCAAAACAAATTCATGGAGACATTCAAAAGAGCACATACAGCATACATATCAGTTCATTTGATCAGCTTTTGTCTTACTGGTGTACTGACTAAAGCAGAATTCAGAAGGCATGAAAATTAGTTATTTCCACCATCTTGAGGAGACGACATTAGTATGCTGACACTAAACTCGTGGCTCCTGTAACTAATATGCCTTGTTGGTTACAAATTGCGTTTGAAATATTCTGAAACGTTAGAGTCGGCTGAATTATCAAAAAACAGAATTGTTAATATTTTTACAAATAGAAGCTGTCAGGTTTGTTCAAGGCAATTCACAAATTCATACCACTCTTTATCTGACGGAATTCAGATCACTACCAAATAATGGCCATAACAGCTCACAAGTCCCAGAATTTTCCATTAATTTAGGGTAAAAAATAATTCAGCTGAAAAGTCATACTGCTAATTACTCTGATTTAAAGAGCATTTCAATTACCTAATTGAAGAACAGAAACAGCACACTCAATTTAGGTGGTCAGTCACAGTTCAGAAATAATGAATAGTAAATGATTAATACACAGCACAGAAACAGTCATAATCTGAAAATTATTCCTTTGAATAATCTAGTGGCTATTTTGCAACAATGGACACTTGCAACCAATTAAAGGAGCTGTCTGCAGACTTCACATTGGAATAATGCTCCCATGGAAAGCGCAGTTTCACACAACATTTTACCCAAAATGGTTTCTCTTCCCTCGGAAGGTCACACAGATGTTTTATTGCAGGCTTCTTCATCCCAAATCCATGTGTTTGACCTTTTTTTTTTTTTTTAATTGACAGGAGGCAATTTATCTTGGATCAGCTAGCTAAACTTTTAGTAGCATTTCCCTATCTAATTACTGTCTTGGTGCTGTTGTGCCAACACAGGGTGGGTGCCAGGCCAGAGGATGCAGCTGGGGGATGCCAAAGATGTGATGGGAGCTGAGGAGAGCCAGGCTGGGAAAATGTCCGGCAAGAGGTCTCCTGGAGAGAGGTGACAGCCAGAAACAGAATCCAAATTATGAGGGAAATACTGCAACGAGCAGAGCAGCGGGTGCAGAGTTTCTCCCAACCCAGTGGCTGCGCTTTGACTTGATCTGGGAAAGGGAAACTCCTCTCTCCTGGGCGAAGAGACTGATGCTGCTTTTCTGAAGCATTTTGTGCCAGCGTGCCTCTGGAATACTGAAATGCCATTGCTGTGTTGCAAGACGGTGTTTTGCTTTCTAACAGAGCAGAAACCTGGATTATTATGGCCATATTTTGCCATATGGCATCCTGAACTGGCCTGTGGAAACAGGGGTCTAAAGATCCACTTCAGTTCAATTGCTGGGGAGGGAGATTTGTGTCCCTGAGTGGAGGCGTTCGTGTTTGCGTGGTGCGGTTCGTGGCATCACATCTGGACCGGGGCACGGAAACCGCTCGACGCCAAACACGAGTTCAGGCAGATGGATCTGCCAGCCGGCAGCGTCCTGCCCCTTCGGCAGCGGCGGTTACGGGGGGTCTTTTTTGTCCTTTGAGCTTTGTGGAAGTCGAAGCGTAGCTACTCCGGGTTGCACAAAAAGCAACATTCAACTCAGATGGTATGCTCCAACTTTACACATTTTTGGAGAAGAAATATGGTTTTATGCCAAAATAAAAACCTGCTGCAAGCAGGAGAGGACAGTGCCTGAGGACTGGTAAAATGGACATGTCTCCCCCCGGGCTGGTGAGCAGGGACCTCCCTCCCAGCGGAGATGCTCAGGCAGTCCTGTGAGCCCTCGTGTGCTGGGCTGGTATCGGGGACCGAGCACGAGGACGTCCCTGACTCAGGCTGGAGCTGAGGGGACACTTTTTGTATCTTACGTGCAAATGACAAAATGACCTGCTATAAATAGGTCAAATAAGCATCGGGCCATTTCCACACAGCCCCGGCTGGTCCCACCTGGCCCACCCTGCACAGACAGTCCCATCGCCCCGTGATGGAACACCTTCCCACGAGGTTTCCTCCGTCCCCAGCCAAACCATCCACGAGCCAGGTCACCCACTGTGGCACTCCTGCGGCCGTGAGCCCCAGAGCGGCACTTCCAGGGCTCCCCAGCTCCTGTCTGGGGGCACAAACGCAGAGGGAGCCCATCCAGAGCCCCCCACATCATGAGAGACCCCCTGTCCCCTCCGTGCCCCGATGCCCGGGTCAGCCTCCAGCCTCAGGCAGCAGCAGCATTGCACAGCAGCTGCCGTGGGCACGCTGCGGCGTGTTTAATTTTGGAAACACGGCGTGTTAATGTTTCTAAACCAGCTCTTTTTTTCCGGGTAGTGTTTGCAAAGGGCTGTTTACACAGGCACATGCATCGATGGGATGGGGCTACGGCCACCCTGATGTCTCCCGTGGCCTGGCAGGGTCAGAGCTGGGATGCAACGAGGAGGCAAGGACGAAGGAGCCCGAGCTGCCCCCCGCAACCCCCTGCAGCCCCCTCCCAAGGGGCTCACCATCGTCTGCAGGGGGGATCCCAGGGCTGCTCTGGGCTCAACCACCGAGAAAAGCAGAGAGTGGTGAGAAAGAGCCGCGAGGGAGTCTGCGAGCAAGGTGAGGAAAGTGAAATTACAAAGATCGCAATTGCTGGCGAGCAGTTCCAATTACTCAGCATCAAAATTGAAATAAATGCAGTGTTTATTTGGCATATGTACTAGCTGATGGCTCATGGGTACTTGTGTGCATGTTAAAATGCACCGTGTGTGCTGGAGGAGCAGCCCTTCCCAGGGCAGAGCCAGCCGGGGCCGTGGGGCTCCGCAGCTCAGATACGCACCACTGCTCCCAAGAAGGGGCTATGGCTGACCCATCACTCAAAATACCACGAGAAAGAATTGCAGAAGTGATCATTTTGTAATATTGTGCCATTTTGTAATTGCTAATTTAATTATACTTGTTCCATATCGACTCTGTTCTTAATGTGGTTTAATTAGATTATTTCATCATTAAAAGGACAGAATGTAAACAAAATGCACTCAACCCCCTTCTTTTTCCATCAGTTTGCATTTCCATTTTCCAGTCTAAACATAAAAAAAAAAAAAAGGAACCACTGCCTTTGCTGTGTGTGCTGTGTACAGGGTCTCCTGAACTGGCAGGCCAGAAAACCTCCTTTGAATGTAAAAATGTAAAATGGTGAAAACTGGAAAGGCGGCTGCAAAGCTTATTGGAGAGGGCTGCTGTTATTCACTAGGTGGCTATTTGTTTTCATATAAACCAACACTTTTAAAAAGAATGAAAAAAACAAAAGTAAGGACCACTTTCTAACTCTGCTGGAAGTGATAAATTTTCAAAATGCCAAATATGTTAAGGGAAAGAGCTCTAGGGAAGTGAGAGGAACGTATGCGCTTAAGCCACAAATACCTTTCCCTACAAGCGCTGTAAAATGCTGGGAAGTAATCAGTTTGTCATAATTAATATACTTGAAGCTATAAACCTTTCAGAAAGTGTGAATTGCTGTTTAACTCCAAATCCCATTTAGCTGTTACATTAGCAGACTCCTGAACACCAAAGTCACGCAAAGTGCATCTGAAAAAATTACCCGGAATTAAACCGAGGAGGTTGCTCCCCCCCCCCCGGCCCCCAGCCCCGGCAGACTGCCGCACCATCCCACCCGGATCCCCATCCTCCCCGTCTGGGTCAAGAGCTGCCCTGGGCTGCGTGGCAGAGGGGGCTCTGAGACGTGCTCAGTGCCTTCGAAGGATGACCATGGTGTACAGCCACTTTTTTTAGGAAAGCTTAGTGTCAGTCCTTCAATTAGAAGTGTGAACCTTGCTCCGGGCTCACCCCGTCCACCCCAGAGCGCTGCTGCCGCTGCTGGCAGCCCAGTCCTGGGAGGCTGGCCAGGGCTGGAGGCACACGCTGGTCATCCCCCCTCGTGGCCTGAAACTGATGACTGAACCTTAGTAATGAAACCTTAATAGCTAACTGAGTAATAAACTAAGTCAGTAACCAAATTAATAATTAATTACTTAAGTAACTGTGGTGGGTTGACCTTGGCTGGACGCTGGGTGCCCACCAAGCTGCTCTATCGCTCCCCTCCTTAGCAGGATGGCTGGGGGCAGAAAATAAGATGGAAAAAACTCATGGGTCAAGATAAAGGCAGTTTAATAAAGCAAAAGCAAAGGCCGTGCTTGGAAGCAAAGGAAAAAAAAGATTTATTCCCTACTTCCCATCAGCAGGCGACGTGCAGCCGCTTCCCAGGAAGGAGGGCTTCAGTACAGGTAGTGGTTGCTCTGGAAGACAAATGTCGTAATAACAAAAGCCCCCCCCCGCCTCCTTTCTCTTAGCTTTTATAGCTGAGCTGACATCGTATGGTATGGAAAATCCCTTTGGTCAGTTTGGGTCAGCTGTCCTGGCTCTGTCCCCTCCCAAGTTCTTGCCCACCCCCAGCCTGCCGGTGAGGGGGGGATGCTGGAGAGACAGCCCTGATGCTGTGGGAGCACTGCTCAGCAGTGGCCACAACACCGGTGGGTTATCCACACCTTTCTAGGTACCAATACAGAGCACAGCACTACGAGGGCTGCTATGGGGAGAATTAACTCCATCTCAGCCAGACCCAATACAGTAACATGAATATATAACAAATAAGTGAATAAATAGAAATCCAAATACTATTAATGAATAACTAAGCTAAATTAATAACTAGTTACCATTGGTAACTAAGCATTTATAACTAAAGCACAAAATTAGAGGCAAAGAAATGAGTTAAAATCATTGTGAAAATAGCTTAATTCAGTGAAAATTAACCTTCAGATTGGTCAAAATATATTCAAGAATCTTGCTACATCTCCCAACCCTTCGCAGGGAAAAGAGAAGGAAGGAAAATCTTATAGCAGTTCCATTCCAACTACTCCAAAATAATAACAATTAAAAAAAATTTCTGAAACCACATTTTAAATAAGAGTGTACCAAATTTCCATTCAAAATATGAATATAAGAAAACAAAACCAAAAGCAAGGCACATTTTGTTTCAGGGAAAGCAAACCAGAAACATCCCAGCTGCTCAGCGCTGTGAGCGAGACTTACAATTTCTGTTCTTTTCAGCAGTAAGAAAGATAACCGGGTATTGTTGTTATCTGTGGATATTTTCCCTTCCTTCAGAATTTGTATAAATTATTTGCCATAGCAACTTTGAGTGATAATAAGTTGTACAGTTTAATTACATGTTGCATGAAATTATTCCCATTTGTCAGTTTTCATGTTCCCACATAAGAAATTCTGTTCAAACAAGTCATACCTTCCAGAAAAGGGATTTTTTTTTTTTTTTTTTACACTTTTATCTTAATTACCTACCTAGTTATTGTTTAAAAATTGCTGTAGATACGGTGACATATCTGGATGGCTGTGCCAGGGCTGGCTGAAGCCGTGCGCTTTGCAGGGTCCCCGTGAGCTCCCGGTTCCCGTTCCCGTGCAGCCAGCCCAGCTGGAGCGCACAAGGCTGGCACATGGTGGCACTTGCTAGGGCTCACAGAGGAAAAGACAAACTTTATTAAAAAAAAAAAAAAAACCAAACTCAGAGGTTTTGCAACTTTTGGCCTCAGTGCATGCATGGATCTTCTCCAGGGTGAGCAGAGCAAAGAAGGGGATGGGGAACCCTCTGAAGGCAAAACCACTGGCTGATACCGAGTGATGAATTAAAGAGGAATGAAGCACACTGATGGAATGCAGAATATTTTAGTGAGCTTTCTCTCTGTGCAATTTCATGAAACACTGTGGAAAACACCTACCATAAGGACAAATAGTATGAAACTATGAGACCTGCTCTTTACCCAGCCAGTTTCCCATCCACATTGGTGTCCTTTCACGGCTTTCATTCTGCAGCCCAGAGGTTTTAAGTCCCAGCACCCCAAGTCCCAGCAGGGAGCAGAGCGGTAATCCCTACTCGAGCCCTGCCACCATAGCATCACCGCACAGCATCGGCAGGTGAGTCATGGATCCTTAAATGCTCAGGAGAAGAAGTGCTAAAACTTGAGATGACCAGAAAACAGCTTCTTGCGAAGAATGCAAGAACAAGACGTAGCCGAGGTCTCTACGCAATACATAAAGATATTTGCTCAGAGGCAGCAGTTCTGTGGGTTTTGTCATGATATAAGAATAAATGACTATGAGTGCGAGTGCACTAATCCTTTTCATTCTATTGCTGCTCCTTGGTCTCCGCCTAACCCACTTAAGCAGAAAAACAAATGGACATGACTCTAGCGGTGGTGGCGACTCAGCTCCCACCCTTGCCATTTCTTCCTCCTTGGTGGAGCTTCCTACAGGACGGAGGTGCCTCTGTGTCCCTTAAACATGTGACACCTCTCTGGGGATGACAGAAGTTTTGGCACTCACTCGCCTTTTGGCCCTCCAAGCTGCCATGTGGCCCCATGGATGTCATGCAAGAAGGTTCCTACCTGTTAAAGTGTCACAAGAAACGCAAGTACCATTTTTCACACAGGCACTCTGCTGCCTTTTTGCATGAGTCACAGGAAAGCTGGAAACGCACAGTATTCAGAAATCTTTTTTGTCTTTGAGGTACCAAAGGCCCTGGCAGCACTCATGGCATATCTTAGCTCAGTTCTGTAAAGTTCAGGAGAGCCTGGACTGCTTGTTCCTCAGTATTATTTAGAAACCAGCACAGCTGATGCTGGAGGTGCAGGGGTGTTATGAGTCGCTGCATAAGGAAAACTGATCTGACCATCAATTTGGCTTTTTCTTTGCTATTTACACTGGCATGCCAGAGACAGGTATGCAAGGAATTAAGCAAAAAATATGTTTTAATTTAACATGCTGTCAAGAAAATGACTCTGCCCTCCCCTACCTGCAGGCAGCAGGGCTCTGCCAGGACTCCCCTCCCTGCCAGGGGAGGTCTGCCTGCTGCACCCCAAGCCTGGCTAAAGGGGAAGGTTTCTGCTGGGGCTGTGCCAGCCCCCAGTGACTCTCAAGCAGCCCCCAGAAGTCCATACATCTGTGCCTAATATAGCCAGTGCTTCCACAGGGCCCCTTCCAGTCATTTAGTAGAGTATGTTGTTAGCCATCTTAACAATAAAACTCCTTTTCTCTTTGCCATCCTGAGCCCCCTCAATTGCTCCCAGAGATGCTGACTCTCCCCAGCAAAGCAGGATGTCCCGAACCTCAGGCACAGGCAGAACACGAGTCCCTCCCCAGGCAGCAATGTTTGAGCAGTTTACCAGTTTGGATAAGAGTGGCTCCCAGCCCCTGAGCAGAGGGGAGGTCAAAGGGGGATGAAAGGCTTCCAGCCCCTTCCTGGTTGTCCTTGGCTTGGGGCTGAGGGCAGTGACCGTCTGGGGCACCAGTTCACCCATTTCAGGGGGCTCACAGCTTCTCAGTGGACTTATTTATGGAAGACTTAAAATAGTCTTTCCCAGCTCAGATTATTCAGGTTCTCATTGCAAATATTTACCTTTGCACAGGCACTTTAAATTCTCCCCTCTTCTTTTCCTTCCCCTAAAGTTTTTATTTTATTAAAACACAACTGTTCTTACTCCTGATTGTATCCATCTAACACCAGACCTTGCAACTCAGTTCTGAAATGAACCTTATGACTAATAATTCTCTAGTAACTAATGACTACATGGTTCTTGGGGTGGGTTGCTCTCCACGATCCAGAGCACTGGTTCCGTAGCTCCTTCTGCTTTTCTAGTGTAAAGACAACCACATTAAACCACAAAAATTAAGAAAAAACAGAGATACTGATTGAAACGTATGAGCAAACCCACCTATTTCCAGCCTACGGTGCTGTACAGGTCACTTCTGCTCTAGAAAAACAGAAGCCTCTTGCCATGCCTGAGTGGTGCCAAGCATGTCAGACATTTAGATGAAACGGGATGGACAGACCATTAGTACCTTCAACCTGTGAGATGCTCAAGGGGAGTCTCGGGCAATGCTCCTCGCTCGATAAGAAGCAGGAGCCCAGCCAACCTGCTCAGCAGCTGCGGTCCATCTGGACACGGGCTGGGGGTGCCAGGAAGGGCGACCCCTCCCCAGAGGCACCCACAAAGTGATGGGCGAGCAGAGGGAGCTGCTGAATAAAGGGTAAGAGCCAGTTAATTGAATCCAGTTCTATTCTTGACGTGTTGTTCTTCCATCTAACAGCTCTCCTGGTTCCCGATTCACCACCATGCTTAAACTCTAATGACACCGGTTGCTTTGAGACTTCAAGTAAGGAAATTTTAATAAAAGCTTGACTTGATGTTATTCCACTACAAGCTCTGCACTGAATTAAACATAAGGCAGAGGAGATATGTTGACAGTACATCAGCATGAAGTCCTGCTGGCCACTACTGAATATGGGTAAATAGTTTTATGTCATTTTCTTTAAGGCTCATTTCCAGCTTTCAATCAGTCTCACATATAACATGGCTGAAGTGCTGTGCAAGGCATCTTATCATGGCCAGTTGTCTGAAACATGGGGATATGGCTAAGTTTGAAAAATGAATCACTTGTCTTTCCCATTTTCATCATTACGGTGTTAGCCTATACAGAAACATAGGCATTCAGCCAGAGTACACTGTGCCTAATACACACAGAATACCACAGAAAATAGCTATGTGATAAAAAAAATAGCTAAATAATCTGTGCAGTCCATTACTGATGTACAGCTAAGCTGTAACTTTCTCTAAGTGTTCATCTCTAATACCACAACTTTATTCTTTGATAAAACACATGTTTTCCAGACAAAGCAAATGCCACAGAGTGGGTGTACTTGGAAGAAAGTGTGTAAAGGGTGCGATCTAGTAATCTATCATCTCAGCGAGAGCGGGTGGACACAATGCACAGGAGGGTAGGACTCCTGAAGACCTACATGCAACAGCTGCTCATAAACCACAGCTGAGAAAAAACAAGTATTTGCCTCGGACTTTTCCACATGGTTGTGCACAGAGCAGCCGCAAGTCCTCAGTGGAAACCATGCAGAGCTGCTCTTGCCCGCTTACAAGAAACACAAAATTCAACTTGAGCAAGGCCAAAACACAGGGAGTGAAGACCTTGTTGATAATGGGGCAGCACGGGAAGAATGGCAGAACAGAGACACGGTTATAAGACGGGGCTTACCAGCCTGTAGAAAGCATTATATTTCATGTTGGTCCGTAGCAGCGTGAGATTGCATTTGGCTCAGGCAGTCTTGCTGCTACCCTAGTCCAGTTAATTTAAGAAATGTATCGATTTGCACAGTTGATAAATCTCTCCCAGTACAGCAGCATGTACTGTTTTAATCCAGCACATAGGGAGCAGGTTTTCATTGCAGGGGGACAGTCACTGGGCAAATGGGGCAAAATCCCTGCTTGCTGCAAGACAGCAGGAAGTTTATTTGGATTTTACCCAAGTGTTATGTCCTAAATAGGAGGAGTTACAGTCAAACTCAGGGCTGCATGTACCTACCTCACCCGGATCTCTCACCTTGCACGTGGTCTGTCCCTAGGATGCTGGGAATCAGCGGGGGCTGGCAGCGCCGATTGCTACAGCAAGAGTGATGTGCAGCACACATCATCCAAGAGAAGAGTAGCAAGCAAAGTTCAATTGCCATTTGCTGCTGCTATGGGAACAACTGGTCTCTGGATAGAGGAAGAGGTCACCTCGTAGCAGTGAGAGAGGCTCCTGCAGCTCCCTATCCCCGCACAGTGCCTGGGAAGGAGGTGAGCGCAGCACAGGGCAGCATCAGTATTTCACACCCAGGGGCTGCGGATGCCCGGTGAAACGTACTGAAAGAGGCAGAGTTTCCCCTTTGGAAGGTCTTGCCCAAAGATGACTACCAGACTGTATGAAACACAAATGGCTGTTACCACTGCACAAAAAAAAAAAAAAAAAAAAAAAGGAACAAAAATCCATTCTGAAGGGTCTGTTAATTAATAAATATTCACAGTGCAGGCTGGAGGCAGTGCAGTGTATTAACTTGTTAAGGTGAAAGTGGGGAAAGAAAGGTGCTGACAGCTATGACTAAATTAGGAAAAAAACCCCAACAACATGAAGGTTTATTAACATTTTCCATTGGACTTAAAAGGTTCTCTCCTCAAGGATTAGATTAAAATTGGTTTGAGGGGACAGCTTCATTAAATTAAAAGTTACTTTTAAAAAGTTTATACAGTAGCATTTTTCTGGAGATAAATATTAGCCTGACACTTTCCTTTGCCTGCAATTGCCCCCAAAAAGTATTGTTCTGGCAATGGCTTATCACTCTGGGCAGGATTCCCAAAATATTTTGCATCCGTCAGTAAAATGCCCATGTCACAGATACTTACTGTGGTGTTAAGATGAACAGCATCTCTCCAGTTCCCCGAGTCACTGAGGAACTGTGCAGCCAGAGCCTCATCCCACCGGCATTCCGCACCGCAGGGAGACAGACAGCCTCTCTCCAGCCATCTGGCTCTGGGATTTTCCATGTGCAGCCCCAAATCCATAGGAAGCTGGCAGTGGAAAAGCAAGCCATTTGGATCGTTTTCGTCAGATGTTAACACTCATTAGACAAATGTCTCCTTCACAGCAGCCCTAACCAAGCAGTGCTCTTCAGCAGGAGGACCAGAGCACGCTTTGCTGGACCCAAACTCATCACGCTGCATCTTCTCAGGAGGTTTTGTCACCCCACTCCTGGCTGGGACCACCGGAGCCCACAGCTTCAGTGCTGCCTGGGCAACCTCCCCCACCTAGAAAAGCAGCCCCTGCTTGTGACGGAGCAGAAGGTAGGAGGTATGGAGCCTGGGGAGAAGATGGGTGGTCTTCTCCTAGACGGTGAGGGGACAGCCGGCGTGGAAATGGTGGCAGTGACTCAAATCTCGCTCTCATGCAGTCGGACTCCCAGGATTTGTTTTAAATAGTGGGGAAGTTCCTATCCAACTAATTAGAATTTCAGGTTTCTGAAAAACAGGGTTTTGTTTCGTCTTTTACAGGGAATGACAGGACTGTGATACACAATTGCATGGCACCTTTAGTGCCACCCAAATCAATATCTTCCTTTGGCATCTGTGTCCTGGTAGTTTACTGCCTGTCTTTAGTAGACGGCTCTATTTATTTTCAGAGGTGATAAATTACAATATATTAAGATAATGGTGTAACATTTGTTGTTATGAAAATGTATATAACCAAAATTTAAATATAATTTAATTTTAAGTGGAAAATAATGATCACTGTTGAGATGCCCAAAGACAACTTATTGCTCATCCCCCATCAACATTTTATTAAAGAGAAATTAAACAAGAAAAAAGCTCAGTAAAAGTATTTTGAATGCATGTTATATTAATGGTCAATCATAATATGAGATATATTGAAGCTTTTAAAAAAAAAAAACTGCACGAGTTTATCTTTAGCTGCTAGGAGTTTTCTGTCAAAATGATTTGTTCATTTTAAAGTACATTTCCTGTAAAAGTGACTATTGAACTGTATTGCAACATTTTGATTCAATTTAGCAAATCTAGAAATTCTCTGCTGGAATTATTACCATGAAAGCAGCCTTAGCTGGTGCATCCAGAGTCTCCTCTGCTGCCCACGTGCTAGACGGCTCTCCCGGGCTGTCTCCTGTGATGGTCCATGCCCTCAGACCAGAAAGAATGCCCCAAGGGACTCCGTGATGCCTCCTGGAATCTGCACTCGGTGCAGGTAGAACATCAATAGAGAGAAAGAAGAAAAGTAAAGCACCTAAAATACATTTCTACTGAAGAGCTATGCTCGTTAATGTTTTTAACCATTTTTTTCTGAGTTATTCAATACATATGCATACAGATGGAGTATTTTGATATTGGAAATAGCCCAACAGAAGATGGAAACAAGAATTGTATGTTTTGCTCTGCTATTAGTATTGATTGTCTTTATATTAAGTAACATAGCCTTTTATCTTCATTGATGAAGTCACATATTCACTTACAGTGTGCGTTATGGGGGGATTTATGTGGAATGGCTGCAAGACCCAAAATGTACTGCTCTGGCATATGATCGAAAATTTATCTAGTAAACTGAGTATCACAGTAGGACAGCAATTTCTTGACTACCACTTCTAATCTGTCACATGGGTCACACTCACCCAGTCCAGCCCAGCCCCTCCAGCCCGGAGAATAATCACCTGCACCCGGGGAGCAGGAAACTCAGCCCCAGCTTTTATTTGCCAGACCCAGCTGGTGTCACATTTTTACATGGAACAGATCCACCCCCGGCTCAGCCACTTCTCCTAAAGTAAAAGAATAAAACATACTTATAAAAACCCCTAAACCTCATAAACATACTTTACTCATAGATATATTTAACACCAAGCTTTGTGATGCAGAGATGTTTAGCATCTATTTCCTTGTGATCATTTACATCATTTAACAGGCTCCAGCCATAGCCTTTCATCTGTGCCACCGCAGGTCCTTGCTCACCCCCTCACTGAGCTGAAGTAGTTACAGGCTGTCATGGTTTAACCCCAGCCAGCAATTAAGCACCACGCAGCCACTCACTCACTCTGCCCCCCCACAACCCCCAGTGGGATGGGGGAGACAATTGGAAAAAAAGTAAACTCGTGGGCTGAGATAAAGACAGTTTAATAGGACAGAAAGGAAGAAAATAATAATAATGATAATAATAAAACTACAATAATAATAAAAGAATTGGAACATAGAAAAAAAAGTGATGCACAATACAATTGCTCACCACTCGCCAACCAATGCCCAGTTTGTTCCTGAGCAGCGATTCCCCCCTAGCCCCCCTCCCCCCAGTTTATATAGTGGGTATGACGTCACACGGTATGGAATACCCCTTTGGCCAGTTTGGGTCACTGCCCTGGCTGTGTCCCCTCCCAACTCCTTGTGCCCCTCCAGCCTTCTCGCTGGCTGGGCATGAGAAGCTGAGAAATCCTTCACTTGGTATAAACACTACTTAGCAACACACTGATGGTTTCAGCTGTTATCAACATTCTTCTCATACTGAACCCAAAACAGAACACTGTACCAGCTACTAGAAAGAAAATTAACTCTATCCCAGCTGAAACCAGGACACACACCAAATGGCAACAGCCAGACCTTGAAATGCAGAGAAGGGGGAAGTAAATGTATTATTTAGCTGCACGAGCAACTATTTTTTCAAGAGGCAAAACCATGTAAAATCTGAATAGAGAAAAACAGCAATTAAAAAGACCCGGTGTCTTTACTTGATTTGTTCATTTAGTACAATTCCCTGGTTTCTTTAGTGGTATTGCATCCCCCTGAGTTTTGGGATGGTGAAGCAGTTTTGTGATCTGGAGTCACTGTTTCTTTCGTCAGTTCCATGTTATGTTTGACACAGGCGAAAGTCTCTTTTATTTTGTGTGGTTGCCATACCCACAGCCAGTCTCCAAGTTCCCAGCCAAGACTTTCCGAAAAGCAGCATTTGTGAGATCTTAAGACACTACACAAAGCACAAACCGTTCAAGCGGATGTTTCGAGTGGGCTGTATGTGATGGAAGGACATGGAAATCATTCTTCAGGCTCTATGTCCTGATCTTCTTCCTTAACGGCCACTAAAGGCTTAGTCATTTTATTCTTCACTGTTTAAGTGGCATAAAAAAAAATTAACAAGCCAGTATAGTGATACTTCTCTTAAAAAAAAAAAAGTGAAAAAGGACTGGATTTCATACTCCACATGATAACTGCAGTCACCAGGGTTGCAGGCTGCCTACAAAGGACTGGTGCTTCGCCAGGGTTTGCGACAGAAGCCGAAGATACCGCGAGCGGACCACGCTCACGGCACTGCCGTCCCACCGCCACGCATGGCTCCGCGCCCCTTCTCAGCTCCCAGGGCAGGACGCTCCACGCATGCCACTGATGAACCATTAAGAAGGATTACTCGTGGACGCTCAGCAGCAGGTTGGGTTACCTGGTCTGTCGCCCAGGAGGTGACCCGAGTCCCCGCCGGCGCTGCCCGAGCGGTACACGTGCCTTCTCCATCCGCGGGTGCTGCTGCAGCAGGGCTCGCCGACAGCACGCCGAGGAACCGCGTGGGGAGGACAGGAGGGGTTGTAAGCGAGTTGTAAGGAAAGCCACACCTCGTAAGTAAGAGGAGAAAATAGCTCAGAGCGCGCAATGAACTCACAGGGAAACAACGAAAAAGGTAAATAAATTTTTATCCAGACACATGGGGGAAAAAGCTCGCCATTTTTCAGACTGTGCTGCAAAACCTGAAATTCAGATCCTAATTTGTAGCCAGGGGCCCTGCAAATCTTATTTGCATTTTCCTTCTGACTCCATCCCTGAGGGACCCTCAGAAAGAGGCACATGCATGCAATCGCAGGTGCTTTAGCAGAACTGCTAGAAGATTACAGGAGCCACAGCAGAGCATTACAGGCAGGGGTGTGGAGAGCTGCTCCTCCTGCCAAGAGGAGCTGGGAAGGTCTAAGGTGCCTCTCGCTCAAATACCTTCACACTATGTTTGGTTTGGCTGGTTAGAGCACAAGCAGCTAATATGCAGAAGATATAAAGGTACTGTCAAATAAGAAATTATTTGCGTTTCTAATTTAACAAACTAAGATGCTCAAGAGAAAGGTAAAGGATTGATGACTAAGACTTACAAGCGCAAAAATGAAGGAGGCAGCTTTCGAAAGCCTGAAACAAGTTTGTGAAGGGCACAACATGGTTTTTATGCAGTATTCGCTTCCCCCCAAAGCCTTGCACCTCTCATGCATTTAGATTCAAACCAAGTTCTGTGTCTGGGATGCAAAACAGGATGGGAAGTCCCCAGGTGAAGACCGTCAGTAAATTAATGTTTGGTTTCCTAAGTGGCTCACAAGCTTTCCACAAGTAGGTAAAAGGGACTCAGTGATTGAAAAGACTGCTAATACCCACATAAATAAAGAGCCTGTTCTGCCCTGAGCAAACCTGCTCATCTCACTAAGGTATGACACCATTAGCCAAGAAGGCTTGAGGAAAGAGCAAAGTCCCACCTGGCTCATTCATTTCAGCTCGGTTGCTAATTAGTCACTGCTGTCTCTCAGTCCATATATTAATGGAGAAAAGGCAGAAGTATACATTAGAGCAAAGGCCAATAAAAACATTTAACAACAGTTTGATTAATGTGTATTTGTAATGATTTAAATGAGGTCCTCTCATCAGTCACCCCCTGTAATGGACAGGTAACATGGTCCGAGGACTCCTTTGGCTCATCACAGCCGATTATATTACTCTAAACTGCCCATCACTGCTCAGGGTGCCCGACCAGAGCAGCGCAGTCCCCACGCACCGCAGGCAGCATCAGAGCCTGAGCACCAGATCACGCTTGTGACAGCAAGTGCAAAGGCAACTTAGTAGTTTGGTGACACTCGTGCTGCAGGTCACGTCATTGCTCATCAGACACTTTTTTCCTCACCTGCAAACATTTACGTGATGGACTTGCAGTGGCCTCCGAGTACAAGTTATAACAAATTAGCATGAGTGATGCTCCGTGTCAGGCAGCGTTCCCAGTGCCACCTGTGTTTATGGAGATGTACGATGTGGTGTGGGCAGGAGCGCCCAGAACCAGCCCTGATTAACGGCCCCAGCAGAGCAGCACGGGAGCTGGGAGCACTCATCATCGCTGCCGGGAGACAGGCTTAACTTGCACGCTGCTAATTGCTGCTTGGGTTTGTTGCATTTTAGCCGCGTCTTTCCAGAGACACAGCCACACAGCCCCTGCCTGCCCTACCAAGAACAACACTGTAAATTGAGCATAATCGTTCTGAATTTCTTCCTCCTGGTGACATGCTCTTTTGGGGAAGATATATTATATGACAACTAGTGAAAATTGAGCGGTACTTAGCCCAGCCTGCCATTCAGGATTTAAGCCCCTGAAGAACTGCAGATGAAGAATCACAACTCAGCAAAAGAGCCTACTTTACTGCAGACTGATTATGCTGCCTGAGTTCCCTTCACCTCCCAGTTTCTGGAGGGGGCGGTGGGGAGACAAAAGCTCCGTTTGCATGGCTAGCGAGAGGAAGAACTGCTGCTGCTGCTCAGGACACCTGGATCTCAGACTATGACTTCAGTACTTGCAGCTCATCTCCTGAGGGAAGGAAGGTGGAGAGCCTAAAAATTGAGGAAAATATCATTACACACAGATACAGTATGCATTTCAGTTACTGAAACCAAGGAGGTCACAGAAAACAGAGGTGTCAGATCGTTACTATAGCCAGTCCATTCAGCCTCCAATAGGCCAGGTATGGCTGCAGGTATAAGCTGGTCATAAATTTTGAAGGTACGCAAAAAAACGTTTTAGGTTTTTTTTAATCCAACAGCAGAAACAACAGTACTGGCAAAATCTGGAATAGCTGAAGTAGTCACTCCTTTACAGAAACCAGTCCTTATTTTCTTTCAAAATTGGAAATAGAGGAAATTGGTTAATACATAGAAAGTATTACTGTAGATATATTTGATATAAATTCTTCACTTATGAGTAATAAATGTACTCAGTGTTGCAGCAGAGCTGCACTGTATACAAATATGTCAGTTTTGGTTTGGGCTGTTGACAATTCTGAAATGCGAACAATTTAGGAAGGTGAAAATAGAAAAGTTCTGTTGATTTGTAAGCAAAAAGAAAGTTATATTATAAAACTCAGAGGGTAAATATGACTGAAATTCTGATATAGGAAAACACCCATTTAGAGAAAAGCTTGGCAAATTAAAAGTGTTGTTTCTATAGAATTTCATTATAATATAGCAGGTACAGCACAATACTAAGCCTCAGTTGCAATTGCACTCACATCATATGGATGCGTAATACACAAACTGCAGCTGTTTAATATTTACAATTCTGAAATTGGGAGCATCTACTTTGAAATAAGCATTATCCTACAAAGTATTTTCAAGGACTGGAGTGATAATAGTATCATTTTGATAATAGTATCCTTTTAAGCAATACTCTTCAGTAATATCATTAATTTTTCAGCAAGAAGACTTGTAATATTTTCTTGCCGATAGTAACCCCGATTTTAAATATTTGCAAATCAGGCCTATAAAACCATGCACAGAGAAATTTGGGGGGCAAGGTAGAGGCTAAACATTTTCAGGGACTTTATTCTCTCCTGCAAATAATCCCCTGGCTGTGTGCCCAGAATCAACCCATTCTGGTATTGAGCTCAGCATCACAACACTTCCCAGCCAGCTGGTAATTTAGGTTTTACTTTATCCCAAGGAAGATTAAAGGCTCCAGTAATGTGTGAGCCATCAGCCTGAGATATTGTCATGGACTATATTATCAGGGTTTTTTTTTTTTATTCCCCAAATAAACTATGCTTCTCCAGCATGGAGAAGAGAGTCGAGGGGAATAGGATACAGGTCAACTGCGAAGGGCTGGTGAGGTTAACAAGGAACAGTCCTTCGTCTTTTCCAGGCCCTGGAGGCGGACTCCGCTCTGGCTCGGAGGTACCACGCTGAAGTTCACACGCCGTGCAGCTGCACTGCGGGGATCCTCGCTGCCGGGTGCGGGGGATTTTCGGAAGGATGTACTAATGAAGAAAAATGAACTAACGGCTGTTGAAGCCCACAGTCACAGCACCGCAGGCTTTTGGAGGTTATAATCTGGAGAAAAAACACCATGTGCTTCCCCAGCTCCTACACTTCTGTAGGCATCGGGTATTGGCTGTGCTGAGGACCTGGGCTGGGGAAGGTGTTCCCTCTGGTCACTAATGTTTGTATATGAACATCAGTCCTTTTAAAAAATAAGATACACTTATGTCATGGTTTAACCCCAGCCAACAACTAAGCACCACGCAGCCGCTGGCTCACTTCCCCACCCAGTGGGATGGGGGAAAGAATTGGGAAAAAAAGGTTAAACTCGTGGGCTAAGAACAGTTTAATAGAACAGAAAGGAAGAAACTATTAATGATAATAATAATAAAATTACAATAATAAAAAAAGGATTGGAATATACAAAACAAGTGATGCACAATGCAATTGCTCACCACTTGCCAACCAATGCCCAGTTTGTTCCCGAGTAGTGATCCCCCCCAGGCCAACCCCCCCCAGTTTACATACTAGACATGATGTCACATGGTATGGAATACCCCTTTGGCCAGTTTGGGTGACTGCCCTGGCTGTGTCCCCTCCCAACTCCTTGTGCCCCTCCAGCCTTCTCGCTGGCTGGGCATGAGAAGCTGAAAAATCCTTGACTTGGTATAAACACTACTTAGCAACACACTGATGGTTTCAGCTGTTATCAACATTCTTCTCATACTGAACCCAAAACAGAACACTGTACCAGCTACTAGAAAGAAAATTAACTCTCTCCCAGCCAAAACCAGGACAACTTAGTAAGTCTGACAGACAAAAAACCCCCACCTATCTCCTCCCTGTCTTTATACAATTATGAAAGCGTGATGGGTTTATTCCTTCACTCAGTTCCTGGGCATAACACAGACCTCAGTGACACCCAGGACTGCACTGAGTGACAGGCCTGGCAGGCAAAGAACAAATCCTCCTTTGCAAAAACATTCAGGGTTTACTTTTTTTTTTTTCCCCAATCAATACATTAGATGAAGATAAGACTTTTCATAGGAGCAAGGAAAAAAAAACAAACAAACAAACAAAAAAACCACAGACCCAAAACAGAAGCAGCAACCCTCCCAAACCAGGCATTGCTCTGGTTTACAGATACTCCCTGGCTGGAACCACTGCTCTCACACCAGACAGACCTGAACATCTGCAAGAAAACTCTGGGGCCTGGGCTGTTCTACTTCACATGAAACAATAAAAATGCCTTTTGTATCCAGGAGGTTTAAAGAGTTGATTGTGAAACAGAAGTACTCCCCTTCACCCTCATCACTGCTTGGCAGTCTCGTGTCCTGCCTTCCCCATCCCCTCTTCTAATTCTCCTTATTCACCCCACCAACCAGTTCATCTTCCACAAATAATAGTTTTCAATGAAAATTTCACTGCACCTGAAAATTTCACTGGTACATTTGTTTACACATATAGGGTTCTCCAGTAAATGGAGCCTGCTACAATCAAACCCTTCAAGCCATCATTTTAAAAATTCTGCTTTCTGGCAGCGCTGCACTTGAGCCTGGACAAGACAGTCTTGAACAGGAACAACATCTCCCCATAACAGGGGCACCACTCACTCAAACACCTGATATTGAGGGCCTCACTACCCCAAGCGTGATTTCAGCAAATTCAGTTTCTAAAACATTAGCATGGGCTAAGCCAAAGCAGGCAAGAGAAATGGATGCCAGAATTTTCTATGCACAGAGGTTGTAAAGACATTTCTGGAAGTATATTTTTACTGATAGCAATCACAAGCGTTTGTTACAGCTTGGTGTCTTTTCAGTGGTAGGGTCACATTTTCAATTAAAGCTTTTTTTATTGTTGTTTTGCTTCCCCGGGTGTTAGCCACTCGCATTTGAAGCTGGCCACTGTTACTGTGATGTGTGGGTGAAAATATCATTAACTTTGACAACATGCAATTATTGTTGTAAACTAATTTTAAAATGGAAAATTGTCTTGACTGGAGTATATATTTCCTTCTAGCTCATCAAGAACCTACATAAAGTCTATAGCTTTTTTTTTATTAGAGATGTAAAACTTATCTTTATGGAGCCCACAGTTTCAGGTTTCAAATGTTCTTCTATCCAACTGATAGAACATCCTTCGCTCTCAGACACCATAAGTGTATTGCAGCAATAATTAATCTCTTAAGGGTTTTTTTTTAATATATAAAAATGAGTGATACTTACTATGACATTGCCAAGAGTGGCTTTTCCTGGGTACCTGTAACCATCAGACTACTTCCAAGTATTCTGGAGTAGCAAGCACAGCTTGCACAGTACTACCAACAGAAAAAAATTGGAAGAGATCAAAGTTGCATAGGTTTTTTTCCTACAGTGAAAACAGCTTGTTATTGTCCTTTTTTATATAAAAAATAAAATCTAGTAATGATTTCTGAGCACACAGGTCAGATACAGAGCTGGAGAGGCAGAACTTTGATCTTGTGAGATCTGAGGGGTGTTTTCCACCCCGGGGAGGCAGCGGGACAGCTTCTGACCTCCTCCCCAGCAGCAGCAGCACAACTCTCCCAAGAAAAGTGGCTCCTCGCTGCCGGCTCCCCGGGACACACACGCTCCCCCCCAGACTGGTGGCCGTCACCAACACCAGCTCTGGCCCCGAAACCTCTTTGGCACAGAGGTTCCCCTCCACAGAAATGGGGTAAATGCCCTGGAGAAAGGGACCAAACCCAGGTTTCCTCCAAGTGCCTAAATCAGCGACAGCCAGGTAGCATTTGCCTTTAAAGGCTTCTAGAGCTTTCCCCCCCCACAAAAGGGAGAGCCACTTACTACCTCTTTTAAGAAATCCCACTCACAAATTCTGACAATTATTATAAAGTGACTTCTTAGTCCTTATATTTGCTTTTGTAACTTGCAGAAAACCTACAGTGAAACCAGAATTTAATCATGTGCCTACAGCTGAATTAGTTCATACACCAACAACATATATCCACTAACAACAAAAAATGTTGATAGTTATTGGTTTGAATAAGATAATACCATAAGCTAAGACAAAATAGGCACTACTTAGCAAAAAGAACGACAAAAAGGAGAGAGAAAAACAAACAAAAGCAAGGAGGAAAATCTAATTTATAGTATATACATCTTCCCAAACACCTCTGTGCTGGGAGCAGGTGAAAAGCAGGTCAAGCAAAGGGTGATGTAGACACAGAATATAGCAATAAAAGAATTTCAAGGTTTCTACTTTGCCAGAATTGTCTGGTTTAGGTTTGTATTTCTTTTTCTCTTTAAATGAAGAGAGGGAAGAATGAAGGACAGTTGGGTTGGGGGGCGACGGTATTAAAATAGTGGTGCCAATCTGTCTTTGCTTTAGGAGCTCTCTAATGACACTCAAGCCACCTTGACTGGCAGGGGTGTGGAGGGGAACAAAGCACACGAGCATTCAAGAAATAGCTCTCCCTTCTTGTACAGCCCAAGCAGGCATGGTCAGAGGGGAATCAGATGTCATTTCCAACACACTGCTGATGTGTCACAATGGTAGATAACAACATTTAAGAGATGTATTATTACGAAAGGAAATTCAAACAGAAAGATATTCTAAATCAATTAGCAAACTATCCACCAAACTCCGCAGACAAGCTCTGGTCCTTCCTCCTCCCTGCCATCACGGTTCATTCAGACCAGCTCCTTCCTTTGGGATGTGCTGATCCTCCTCCTCTCCCTCCAATTTTCACGTTAATGACATCCCTGAAGCCTCACACCTTTCTAAAGATAGCCCTTCGTCATTTCCCTAATCCCTGAATAATTCTCATACTGGCTTATTTTCTTGCCAGCTGAACTATTAGTTTGCAATCAAGTCAAAAGAGTAGCTGAAACCTCAGTACTTAGAATCAACCACAGTTTCTTCACCAAGAAAAGCAGTTATCTGACTAAATAAAGATGTCTTGTCAGCTCTGCACAATTCCCTCTGGTAAAACAGCCTTACCGTTATCTCACTTTCTATTGATACACCTATTTCTTCCATGACTCTTACGTTAGATGCGCACCAACACCTTGCAACACCAGAGACACAGTTCTGAGCCTGCAGCTGCTCACAGGAGTTTCCCTTCCTTAACTGAAAGCTCCAGAGTCACAGCACCATGACATCAGTTTGTAGATGCATGGATGAACCTTATCACTGAGTCTTCAGTGTTGGGTACCAGTCCATCCATTCGCAGGCTGAGATAAGACTACCAGTTTTCTCACTGTTGCTCTGCATCTGACAACTCTTTTTTGTGTGTCCCTTCCCATTAGCTGTTCTGGTTTTGACCATTTGCTCAACATCTCAGTCAGACCTACCTGGTTTCTGCCAGGTCAATTTATCTGCCATGGATGGTGCAGTGTCTTGTTTCTGCAGTTCGCATGGACTGCACCAGGCCTGTGGATTGCCTGTCTGATCCAGATCTACCTGTGCAGGTAGAGACTAGGGACTTCTTTTTTTTCTGGCCACATGTGGAATTACAGGCAGGACACAACTTCTCATCAGAGCAACCCTACAACCTCCTGAGGAACATGCATCAGGTTTTCATGTGTCCTAAGGTGAAACACAAATCTTCAGTCCTTGACCTCAGTATCAAACCCTGATCTGGCTTTGCTACAGTCCCAATTAATTCCCAAGATGGGAGCTCATTCACTTCGATCATGCCAAATGCTTTTGATAATATTGAACAACAACAAAATCTGTATTTCCATTATTTTGAAATAGTTTTTTCCCTTTCCCCATGAGAAATTTCATTTTTCCATTCTAAAAGTTAACTCTTTCGCTAGGTCTTGCTGGTAGTAAGTTCTGGTCAACGTACAATGCAGATTTCTGGACTATCAACAGTTTAAGCAGATTATCGCTGTTTATCACCAGTTCCCTCAGTCCCTCTTTGCATCCAAGAATGTGCCTTTTGCACAGCTTAAGTCAAAACTGAAAAGAGTGAGAGCCCCTCTGTGCAAAATTTCCTTTCTTTCCCTCATGAACAGACAATGAAAATTGTAGATCAAAGTTTAGTTCCATGTAAAATTGATCTCTGTGAAAGCTAGATTTTTCCACTTTAGCTGTATCTGCAGACAGGGTGTTCTAAGAGAAAACATTAGCAAGAGTCCTTGGGCTCTGAGCATTTTTCTTGCTTGGGATTTCCCTCTGCTTTATTCTCTCGTGAGTTGCAAGAAAGGATGCAGAGACCTGGAAAAAACAGCTTTTATTATTCAATTTCTTTAAGTAGACTATACAACCTAATGTTTGTGGATTTCATTCACTTGAAGAAAAAGAGGGTTATATACTATGAATGCCCTTGACAAATACTTAGGGGATGATTGCAAGAGTTCCAGTATAGATATATATTGCAAGTAAATTTTGAATAACACCTTGAATTTGGAGTGCTCTATTCATTAGAGAGCTAAAAATATCCAAAGATATGTTGCTTTGAAAATTTGTTGCCCAAACTGTTTAAGCCTCCCTATATAAGTATTTGGGAAAGCTTATCCACAGCTGCCCAGCACACACTTACCTGCTGCAGATGCGGTTGGGAACCAGACAAGTAGAACTGTTGACCATCTCTGCTAAAAAAAAAAAAAAGAAAAAAAAAAGAAAAGCATGTTTAGACAAAACTAGAAAACATCCACTTTAACACAGGCTCTCTAGAACAAACTGGGAAAGCTACCTATGAATCACAGAAAAACTTGGAAGTGGGGAAAATTTAAGTTTATGACATTAGTTGGGGGTCGTTTTGTTGATTACTGGGTAAGTTGTGCTTTGGGGGATCCCCCTTTGGGTTCCACCCCATCTTCACAAAACAGTTTGTTTCCCATGTGATGGCAAATTACTTCTTTTTGCCCTCAACTCTTGGGGTATAAGAAACCAAAATGTTTTTCCCTGCAGCTATACTAGATATTTTCAGTATTTTGACAAAGTTGTTCAGCATTCCCCTACAGCTAGAGAAACCATTATGCAAAATTTTGGAGTCTCTGAAACTTCCTTGCTAAGCAGAGCTCTAGCTTGAAAATGTGCCCCTCTTCCAGACAGCACACGATCCCTGGAGCACCATCAGCTTCATACCTCTGATGATGTTCTTGCTCCCTTTTGACTCTGCAACTGCAAAAAGCCATCTTGTGACCTGGTCTGTCATCCAGCACAAGGGAACCTGATCTTCACTGGGACCTCATGTGAGTTCCAGGATACCTGAAATCACAACAGATACTCTATATGGAGATATAGATACTGTTCCATGCATCTAGTACATTACATCTACCTCCCACCCTCAATTTGTGAAGTTAATTGCTCTAGCCAAAACACAGTTTTCACATTATCTTGAATTCATCTTACTTTTACCCCAAATGTACCCTATTTATCAAGCTCATTTTTAAGTCTAAAGGGCCCAAATCTCCCCTAAACAAGGCGTTACATTTGCATTTGAATTCTTAGGTAGGCTATGTAGTTCATCATGTGTACAGAATGCTTAAAAATCAAGCTTACCAGGATCCATGTAGAAAGATGAATTAAAAATTACAGGGCCAGAAAACAGTTACTGAGGTGGTCAGGGAATGGAGACCTGCTCAGACAAGAGGAAGCTCATATGGATGAGCAACATACAGGCTGGCAGTGTGTGTGATGGCTGTGTATAAATGCATCATGGATATCATCAGGGAGAGAACAGTTGTGTTTAGGTTGAAAAGCAAGGTTGCATCGGTGGGCATGAATATATAAGGCTGAAAACTAAAATATAGTTAGCTTCTGAAATGCAAGTATAACCAGCGATGGGGGGGACAAACAGCCAAACTATTTTTCAGATGCAGGTTGAAACGAGTTGTACATATACACTCAGGTTGCTTGTGACAAAATAGACAACGCAGTGACCTTGCACTTCCCCCCTCCCCGAGCCCTGCCGTCACGCTGCCTGCTCCCTCTTAAATTTCTCAGAATTGACAGGTTTCTGCTAAACACATCACTGCTGATGGAGCGGCAGGTTTCTGGCAATAAACTCTCTTGGCAGGATACTTCTGACCTGCTGCGCTACTCCGACAGCAGCAGGCGGCTGGACCCGTCAGAAACCGCATCCTTTGGCGGTGCGAGCAGCGGGTACAGCCCTGGGAGGAGAGGGGATGGGGAGCAGGGGCACCAGCACCGCCTGCTTCTGCCCGAGGGGACACAAGAAGCCTGCTCTGCTTGTTTTACTGCTGCAATATATTTTCATTATGAAACTAGGGAAAGCTGCTGTTTTGCGTTGTCTGTAGAGCAAGCAAGGGCTCAGGAAGGTTTGCAGAGAAGTGCCCTTCGGGTGGCAGGAGGCAGCAGTTGGTTTCGCTCTTGTTAATCCAGAGCCATGGCGTAAGCAGTGCTGGAGAGCTGGTGGCACACGTACAATGGGCACAGAATTCAGTTTGCTAATAGAAGCACTCATCTCCAAGTGGGCTGATGTCCAGAAGGGAGAGAACTTATACACACCGGTGGAAAAGCAGGAGTTTGAAGGATAGACACTTTCTATCTTTTAGACATTTTTTCTGAATACAAAAGTTTACTTGGAATATTTGTCAATAGTCTAAAAGAATCTCTTCCACAAATTAGTCTGACATTAGAGTCAGTGAAATTACTAATTCTTAAAAAATATTTATTTTTTCCTTTGTATGCAAGTCATACAGAGAAAGCTCTAGTTTTGCAGAGGTTTCGCGGAGCAGTATCCTGAATTTTAAGGCTTTTAATATCCCAAAGATTAAGCCACTCTATTTGTATGCTATTTATACTGCTATATCTCTCCTACTGTCTTCTTAATTCTGGCTTTGACAGCAGGAGAAAGGATCACTTAGTTTTCCCAAGGTTTTTGATCTGTGATGACAACTCTATCTTTGTGGAGTGCTGATGTCTATTCTGCCCAGGAATCAGCCAGTATTACTGTAAAACTTACTGTCATCGAGGTCTGCTTTGATGGATGACCAAAGTAGCTGCTATTCTATTCAAAGGTAAGCAGGAAACTTATAAGAAATTACTCAAGAGAAAGTGAGAAAATAATGTGCAGTTCCAAGTGGCATGACAAAGTAATCTGCTTAAGCTCAGCACTTACCTAGCTGAGAACAGTAGTGAAAAAACATCTCATCCATATTTGAATAGCTGATCACATAACTCTCTTGACAGGCCATTTATATGGAGAGATTAGATCATTGTATCATAAACTGTGGGCTCCGTTCTGCCCTCAGCTACACCTTGCATATCTCAGCTTCATGGAGCCATAAAATGAAGAAACAGGACAAAGTGTCTCTTAAACTGTGCGCACGTTGTATTACTACTCTTGCATTACTGCAAGAGTCTGCATCTTCTGTTAAATAAGAAAATAATGCAGCCAGAGAAGTTTAATGGTTATTTGCCAGGACAATAATTACAAACTAGTGTATGTTTGTGTAACTGAGATACCATTAAAACATGAATATCTTAAGAAAAAGGAAAAGGGGGGGAACATATAATTACAGATCACCTTAGCTTCAAGCATAAGAAATTAGGAAGAGACACACAAACAAGAGCTTGCAAGCACCAGGAAATCACAACGTGATGAGCAGCAGCCAAACTAGACTTGTCAAGAGCAAGTCCTGCCAAACAAACCTGACATTCCATAATGAGATAGCAGAACTGCTGGGAAGGAAAGTAAATACCCCATAGCTTGATTTTAGCAAGTATTGTGACCAGTTTACGAGAATTCCTCCATGTAAACTTGAACTATAGGCTGGGTGAAAGACTGGCAAGATCTTTCTTCTTCGAGGTCAGGTATCAGTAGTGTGGTTGTGCAGGGGCTGGGTTCAGGTCTGCTCCATGTGTCTATCACGGGTGCAGATGATGAAAGAGAGCATGCTTTTTTGTTGATGACATCAAGACACTAGTTAAGAAGGGTGAGATTAGAGTGCATAAGTATCTTGAGAAATTGGATAAATCAAAAAAATTGGACAAATAAGAAAAAGCAGGATAAAAAAAAAAATCAGTAGTACTGAAACAGTGGAAGAAAGAAAACGGTAAGGCAGCACTTTCAACAGAAGAGATCCAGGAGGTAGAAGGGATCACAAACAGAGCCTGTCAGCACCACCGCACTGCTGTGGGGGAAAAAAAAACAACAAACAAACAAAAACCCCCTTAATCCTCCTTAGATGTGTTCAGTAGAGGAAGAAGCTGCGCATCGGAGGAAAGCATCACGCCCAGGAGAAGCAGGGAAGCCTCAGCTGCAGTAGTGTGTGCAGTCTGAGCACAGCCTTGCAAGAGGGAAGAACGTCCAATGGAAAGGGTGCAGAAGAAGAAAGGAAAAATATTTTTTTTTTTTAAAAAAACCCAAGGATCAGTAAATATCTAAGCACCATGACCCATTTGGAAGACTGAAAGTTCTGAGATTTCTGGCCTAATCATAAGAGGAGTGAGCAGTTCTGGTAACATAATTCAGGTATGAAAGTGCAGGTTTAATGAAAAAGAGAATGAGGATGGAGGATATCCATGGAGGATAAGACAAGGTAGTGACTTAAAAATTGCACAAGAGAAGTTTCCTATACTGGGCTATCTGTTAAGAGCAGATGTCAGGAAGCGTGGGGACAGACTGCTGGAAAGGGGTGAAGGCTGCAAGACAAACCTGGACAGACATCTGTCCTTCTGCACTTTCAGGTACAGAGGAGGCACCGACCAAGGGAGACGAAGGGGATGAACTGTTTCCAGAGGCTGGCAAACATCCCTGTCTCCCAGTGCCACCGAAGAATGTGGAGCTGCACAGGCACTGCTCCTCCTTGGGCAACATGGAGCAGCCCCCAGCCCACACCAGTGGCTAATACTGTTTCAGGGTACATCCAAATATAAGCGTGCAGCGACAGTAACACTGCCGCCATCCCTTCCCACTGCTCTGGGGCAAAACCAAGGTAATGAGCCTTTAATTTAAGGCTACAGATCAACATTTTGTGGCAACAGACAAGACTAGTCACCTGCAAGGATGCAATGGTGGCTTATCTTCTGGGCCCTTCATCAACATTTTCATCTACTACTGTTAGCTTTCTCCAGGGAATTAATTTTCAAGCTTATTTTGCATAGTTATGGACACTTTCAGCCTTGCACCTGAGCACTATTTCCAGTGGGCTGAAGGTGCTGGCCAGAGCACGCAGCTGTACAACAGCATCTCTGAATCTGTCTGGTCTGCTCAGCAGCTAAAGCTCCGGGTCCTGAAGTCAATGAGCATCCCTCTGGCTCTCACGAAGATTCAAAATAGACTTCCCCAATGAGGGATCCCCTTGGATATAACTTCATCCAGGTCCCTCCTTGGATCTGGACATAGAATGGTACAAGGTTATGAAATGGACCTGCCTCTCCCCAAATAAATGTCAATGAGAAGAGTTGTTATGCTTAGTTTAAGGGTGTCTTGAACTGCCTGTTCTTTGGAACCAGCAAAGTTTCAAACTGGAAAACTAAAAATACTTGCATCTGTGTGATGAGGAAAATCAGACTGTGCTTGTATGTGCTAGGTAAATTCTGAATTTTATTATTTTATTACATTAACCTTGCCATAATGAACAGATCCTCAGATAGAACATAAAATGCCTTTATGTAACAACACATGTGTATGAGTACAAATCTCACTGAGATAATCAGGTACGTAGAAATATGTTCATCTTGGGCACAGAACAGTGTGCTAAAATTCAAGTGTAAGTAGTCTGATAAAGCAGCCAGCACAGACACCAAACATTTTCTGTATCCAAATCAGTTCTACAGCCTTGTTTAAGAATTGCCATTTAGAATTTACTTTAAAGTATCAACACTGCCTAGTCTGTAAAATTGTACCATGTAATTAGGAGTTAAATTCAACTACCCACAGCAACAACAGAGAAGTACTGAGAAAACCCAGACCTGCGTACATGCTAGGTTTTTAATTCCTTTTTTATCCAAGACTAAATGACTGTGTTCTATTACCAAAGGAATATTGAGACAGAAAGTAAATGCAGAGGGACACTCACAAGTAGGCAGCTGTTCAGGAAAACAGTTTAACAAAAATAGCTAATCTGCTGCTTGGATATCCTCCAGAGTCAAGCTGGAAAGCTTCATGTGCACCTGATTTAAGAAAAAAAAGGCACAGCTCCCACCCATCATCTCTTGCAGGACCACATTTCTCTTTGCTCTCCCACTCTTCAGCGACCTCAATATTCCAGTTACATACATCATCTTCCACTCTCAAGGAGATTAAATAGCAGAAAGATCTTTGAAGAAGTTTAACACAAATCAAATGCATTTTCACCTAATGCATAAAAAAATCTGTGAAACCCACTGCCATCAGATGTCAGAGATATATGAATTAAAAAAATCATTTGGGGATATTTGTGTAAGGCCAGTCGACTGGTGGCTGTTAAATCCAATGGTCAAGAAAACCCCTTACCAGTATCTGCTGAAAGCTGGGAATAAGAGCCAGAGGAAGGACTATGCTATTTCAACTCTGTTTCTCAGCCATCTGCTGTCAACCAGTAACCAGTCTCAACTACTTATTTAATATGACATAGTAAGGCATTAATTTCATTTCAATATGAAATAGTGGTTTTATTTGTGAAAACGCCCAAGAAGCCCTACAGTGTCTAGGTCACCAAGGGAAACCAAGTCCTGAGGTCTCAGGACAAAGTCTTCAGGTGGTGTTTAAAAGCCCATGCGGGAACCTGACCAGAGAGCCCAGAAGAATAAGTGCGGAGGAAGGCTTCACTCATTGCCCAGGCAAAGGGAAAACTCTTGAGCAATGGGTTTCCCTTTTATTTTTTCCCATGGTAGTGCTGAGTCCCCACACAATACTCAGTCCCCATTTATGATGGCACATTACATCTGCCTCGTTCTTTTGCCCTTCAGCATGGTGTGCACCCACCAGGCAGCCCCTGTGCCCCTGCAGCTCGCTCTCAGAGCATGGTGTCATGCATTTCAGTCACAACAGGAGGCACCATGTATTGCAGCAGCTCTTGAATTTTGTTCAAAAAAGATTTCACAGCCTCTAAAATTTGTTAGCTACACTGGCTCTTCAGCAGAGGGGAAATGGTTTCCACCGGTCCAAAGTAAAGCAACTCAGCTGCACGGAGAAGAGCCTGTTTGCTTTTGCTAAATTCAAAGGCTTTTCAGGATTACCTCTGGGACTGGATTCCTCCCTCATTACCCGAGTGGTCCAACTGCAACTGACGCCTACACACGCTGTGGGCTCGCTCCTGTATCCACAGCACTAACACAAGCTGCAGCAGCAGCACACCTTGTACGTGCACCAGGTTTGTAATCCTGAACCCCTGCGAACTAAGACTGCTCCCACTCTGGGCCTTACCTGCTGGTACTGAAGCCACCCAAGTAACTCAGCTCTTGTGAATAATCTCCCCATCCTGCTGCTGGATAAGACCTTTCCAGATCAGACGTTATCAAGAAGACTATTACCAGGGTCTCATCAGTTGTGCTGCGTTCCAGCTAAATCCACCCACCTCCCAGCCAAAAGAGAAGCCAGCCCATCATTTAGGCAACTAGGAAACACAGTAAAAGCCCCAGGAATAAGTAATCTATATTTTGTACTTAATTAACACAAGCCAGCCCAAAGAAAGATAAAAACAATGCTCAATCACCTGTTTTGCAAGACTGTTTTCTTAGAGAGCAACACAGCATTCACACCAGAGACGACAGAGCCCAACGAACCACAGAGCACCAGCCATGACTTACCTCCATAGGCAGTAACTGATAATACCACACTGGATGTGGCACCACCACTTTGTTGATGTTAAGCTGGAGCCCATAGTATAAATCTGTTTCATACTTTAGCAAACTTGGCTCACCTCAGGCTGCAGTCACACGGAGCTTGCACGCAGTGAGCACTTGGGCATCATCACCATGCTCGGCACCATACCCTTGCTCCCAGTCCAGATGTTTTACCATGATTTCTTGTAACACAGAACAGCTGAAGACATCCTCTCAGCACCAGCTTTAAGGCTGAATTGGAAGGTCAGCATTATAAAGACAATGAGATGAGCACCTCCTGTGTAGCCACCTAAACTCCCATCAGTGTCAGCTGCATAGTGTTAATGAGCCACTAAACACAGATATTATTAATCGATGTGTGATCAACATTCACTACAAAATGGCCCCGGGAGCAGTTCTCCTCCCCTTAAAGTGTTAGATATTGTAAGGGCATAAGTTATAGCAATAGTTGACTTGAACTATTATCAAATGGTAAGATCTAGTAATTTCTTTTAAGTGTGTCGGAATGCTATTCTGCTGAATGAGACTGTCTACATATGAAAGCTAAAAGCAGTGGTGACCTATGTGCCCAGTAGGTACTGTCTGAATAGCACATCCATAATTCACTCAGCTGAATGCAATTTAATTCTAGTATTTCCCTAACAAGTTGTTTCTCTCACACAGATTTTTATCTTCAGTCCATTTTGACATCTCAAGGAATTCATCAAATCACCATTTGTAAGTGCTGTGAAACAGCTGTTTCTAGTGCTAATAGCAATGGCTTATCTTAAAACCCCCAAAGCCCTCCAAACCACCCCAATTCTGTAGCTGTTTCAGATCAAATAAGGAACCGTTTGAAATGGGGTTTCAAATTATTATAAGCTCCAAACATACGCAGTAGCCAGTGATGTATTTTACCCAGAGCTATGGGGGGGTGAATGCATTGGGTGACACCCAGACAGGGTGCTCCGAGGGGAATTTCAGGATGGGAAGACCAGGATGCGGGAGGATGCTGCCCCGTGATGCAGCTATCCCAGCTCAGGGAGTCCCTGGACAGAGGTGCCAGCGCACCGGTTGGCATGTCAGCTGTGGAAACTTCCACCCAGCGTCGAAGGGACGGTTGTTAACCCTGCCTGCGAGGCCAGCACTGCTGTGCAGCCAGCTGCCGGTGCCCGGGGGCCATCGCAGCCCCGGCCCCCCTACCACCCACCACGGCTCTGCAGGACAGCGGGGCCCGAGCTGCTGCATTTGCTCAGAAACACACTGGAATAAGTAAAAGGGCACCAACGTGTGCCCTCGTCGCCATCCCCTAAACATGCTGTGCCCATGGCGTTGCCCTCTGGGCTGCGGGTTTAATTGTCCTGTGATTGCTATGGCCCGTGTTGGCCATATTTTCTTCTTTCCCAAAGCAAGTGAGCCAGGCTGGTCCACGCATGGACAATTTCCCTGGGCAGGAGCATCGCTGGAATCTCACTGTCGGCAGAAGAACTCTGTGCCATCTGTGCCGAGCAGTTTGTTTGCAGAGCACGGCTACCTTCTGTTTGCTACCTTCAGAAATGAAATTGCACAATGCAGGAACAATCACAGGGAAACATTTCTGTCATCTTTGCTGGTACCCTCAGCTCTATGGCCTCCTGAATGTGAATTAGTGTCTTAAGCAGTTTATTCATTCATGGCAATCTGTTCATTTATTTTCAAGAGATTGTATAGCTCCGGGAAGCCTTGCATGTTTTTTTTTTTTTTTTCCTTTCTAAGCTCTGACTACAAGATATTCTTTCTTTTTCTCAGATCGTTTCTGCTTCCACTCTGCTGAGCTGATGCATGAGACAGACAGCCCTGGTCTCAGCAATGGAAAGGAGGAAGATGTAGGACTTCAGTGAAGAACGCTGAAGCTGATGCGAGTTACCCAGAGGTTGCACTCAACATCTGCACAGCTCCGAGGGGCTGGCAGCTGGCGGCAGTGCAGGATGCGGCCATCTGAACACCCTCATCCTCTGGGTCATCCCGCCCCACCGCTGAGCACCACAGCAGCGGCTGCACTGCAGGACACGCTTTACCCCGCACGAGAAGGCACGGGCAGCCAGCCAGTGGCATGGCTGATGGACAAAGGATGAACCCCTGCCTCCTTTGAAATAAACTGCAATAGGAAAACTGAATTGGATCTCTTGGGAAAATAAACTTTCCTGAAAAGCTCTCAACGCTCCCTTATTTTCACCACACCGAAGCACTGCAGGAGCAGTCGCTTCCCTTCTGTAGCAAATCCCATGAGCAGATCACAGCCCAGTTTACTGAAATATTCAGCTTTGGTTTTCAAAGCAAAAAGCACAAAACAATGTAAATCTTTCCAAAGCCTAAATAAATGTTAGTTTTACAGAATGGACATCATCCAAGTAGGGCTTTTGTTTTGGTTTTTTTTCTGGATTGTTTTTATTTTTTGAGATTTTTGAAAAAAAAAACCCCAAACCAAAACCAGCTCATTAGCACAAATGTAGAAAGGTATGATAAAGGAATAGCATGGCAGCAGGATTACATTCCAGCCACAGCTGAGGGTAGCACAACATTTGTCTTTGTGCAGGAAGCCAGAACAGAGCTTGGCATCATCCAGGTTTCAGCTGAATCCTATTTTGCAGCTTTAGTAGGACGAAGCAGGGCTGCAGCACAGTGCTTACCTTGTGCAAAACAGTCTATTCCTTCTCTGTTATTTTGGATCTGGTGCCACAGTCTTTACAAAGAAAAAACTCTCATTAAATGTGTTCTTGTTTTCTGTTCTTTGGGTTTTTTCCCTCCTTGCTGGAGCTCAGAAGGGTTGTACACCACCAAAGCAGGTATAATTAGTTGGTTTGTCCAGAACTAAGTATTAGTGTTACGAAGTGGAGATTTGGCAGAAAGCTTATCTGTGTTGCCTTTGAGATCAGTGTCCCCAGTGTGGTCACCTAAGACTGCAGCAGAGACCTCCAAAACACATCATTCTGTTTCTAAAATACAAGGTGTTATTTGTGCAGAGAAGACAGTTCTCTAGTGTTTTTCTTCCCCTGTGACTTTTATTTACTGGCAGACAGTATGAAAATGTGCAGCTGCATTTAACTTCATATTTTCAAATAGACATTTCAGGTCTGATTTTTGCTATTTGATCCATTAATCATATATTTCCCTGAGTCCAGAAATTATGTTTAAAAATTCTATATAGTTATGGCTTGTTAGGGTAAATTGGTTTTCACAATGGCTTTATTCACTTCTACCATGTTTTTCTGAGAATAATCTGGCTGACTATTATTTTCCACTGTTTCTTTCATCTGCTAGTTCCAGCAAACTAAACTGGATATTCCCCGTGATTCCAAAGTGTTCTTGCTGGTTTTGTGGAAGTTATTTTTATTTCACAGATACTGAAAAAATATGAACATTTGATGAAAATACCCACGTTCACTTGCAAGTCCAAGAATTTCCAAATTGTTGCTGTTGCTGATTAGTTTCCTATGAAAAAAAGGATTGTTAGCTTATGAGGTATCAGATTATAGCACCGCTCTGTATCGTCCATGCCATAAGTAGCTAGTAATGAACAGCCAAATTTATCAGCTCTTAAGATACTCAGTAGCTAAACCATTAGCTCATGTTGAAAATCTTCAACTGTTTTAATGGATTCTAGCCATAGAATATTCACGCATTAAAAAAAAAGTTGATATTAAAACCAAGAGTATCAGAAATGTAATATGAGATTTAAAATGAGAGTCTTGTAGGAATTAGATTATTCTTGTCTAGAAACACAGTCCACAAGTTCTTTAACATCCTTTCTAACATGAGACAGCAAAACCCATTTGAAGAAATGAAGAACAGATGAGGAATAACCCAGGAGCAAATGCTGAATCCCCAGTGAACAAAGATTTCAACCAGTTCTGCTGAAAACTGTTGAATGGGACGTGTGCTAGGGAAGGGAGAAGAAACGCAGCAGAAAGAAAATCAGGAAAGCTGAAGGCCATGTTTGCAAGTTCCCTCGTATTTGCTGTGGAAGTAAAATGATGGTAATGAGGACAGCCTCAAATGAGACAGCGGGGTAGACAAACTTGGAAAACCTGAGCTTCTGGGTCATTTCTAAGGCTCTGGGAAGTACCTTACCTTCCTAATATCAATGAAGTCACTTTGTAAGTTTATAGAAAGTTCTGGGGAAACAAAGTAAAACTGCAAACAGAAGCCTGAGTGGGAGACTCTCCTTGGGCACTCTCAGCAGGCTGCATGCAACAACATGCAGAAAAAACACTTATTGCTTAAATTATGCATCCCCATTTATCTCCAGGTAGACTTTGAAGTGCTTTTGCTAGAAGAACTCTGTCTTCAGAATGAATTTCTCATTTTATTGCTGAGCAGATACGAAGCAAAAGGAGAACCGCACGTTCGTTTAAAAATTCCTAGCAATGCGCCGCATGCTGCTGTGGTTACAGAAATTAATTTGATGGTTCATTCGAGCAGCCTGCCTTTGAACTGGGCAAATCCCAAATCAATGGAGAGCACCGGCTGAGGCTGGCTGCTCCATCCCGCAGTGCTGATGGGTCCCTAACGAAGCTTTGCACGTGATGCCTTTCCAGCTATGGGTGCCGACGGACCCGGGTGTCATCTGGAGGTTTCTCCCGTTCCTGGTGACCTGAAGCAACTGGGACACGGCCACGATGAGAAAAGGATCTGCCAAAAACCTCACTGACAGTCTCTTCCAGGGATGCGAGGCCCTGACAAGCACCCTCACTCCCCGCATGCGTTTTAGGCTCCTGCTCGCAGCATGGAAGCAGAGTGCTAAACCGTGCGAGCCAGAAACATCACCTCTGCCGACAGCATTCACACACAAGAAACAGCCAACCCACAGCTCCTCTGCCACCTTTCGGTACCTGCCAGCCACTTTGTAGATGCAAATGACGTTTTTTGCAACTTAACAAGCTCCCCACTAACATTTTGCATATTCAGTTAATGGAGGGTTCCTGAAAAGTCGGATTATTGTGGGGCATATGGCACATCCACATCTTGTTACATCCATGTGGCATTTCCCAGGGTAGAAGTTTTTGTTATTGATGCTCTCTGTCAAGCTCAGGACACAAAATAACTGCAAAGCACCAATGTTTTCCACAGAAAAAAAAAAACAAACAACATTAAAAAAATTTTTTTTTTCAAAGTATAGAAAAAGTAACTATGGACAGAACAGCAACTTGCATTTCCATATTACTGTGGCTCATCCTCTTCCTGGGGCAAGCACTAATGTGAAGAGTGGTGCAATGAGGGATTCAGCAGGTATGTGCAAGAGCAGCTGTAGGTTGTGCAGTAGAGCACCAAAGTGCGTTGTGAAGCAGACATTAGTATTTTGGTGATGAGCACTGGCACAGGTATCCTGAACTTCTCAGACTTCTGCAAAATGGACATACTTAACCTGTTCCTGATGTACTGAAGAAGCTCAATTTTAACATTCAGCTCCATTTGATATCACAGGCATGGAAGCCAGAAGCCCAGATCTCCAGATTATCTTTGGGTGACAGAAATATAAAAAAGCAAAATTGAGTCCACCCCAATTTTTAAAGGGCAATGCTGCAAAATAATCATGAGCAACGTTGTTCAGATCTTCTTGTACCCTTCTTTGGCTGCTATTCAGTTACCCTCTCAAAAAATACCTCCCCAGTTACAAGCAGCCTGCCAAATTTCAGTGTATGAAAATTTTTTCTGGGTTCATGCTAAACTTGGAAAGAGAAGATGCCAGAGTATGCTGGGCTCCTCCTCCCCACACTAGCCACCAAGGATTCAACCTTCCTTTCTTGTGCCTGCAATTAATTTAATGATACAAAAGTGCCATTTTGATGTTCAAGGACCTGATGAATTGGTGCTAGCAGGGACGCAGGCAGCAGACCAGCCTGTGAATGCAAAAAGGTAGAGGAGATGGAAGAAAAACAAGCCTCTTGTCAGCAGACAGTCATAACATCCTGGGTGCTTTCAGGTAGTCTTTAAAATGCCAGGACAATTATTCCTCACTCTACCCAGCTTTGCTGCCTTCATTTTTTAATGACCCAAGCTACAGCTTCTTCTTAGCTGAACCTGCTAATCTCAGGCATCGCTGGAGGGGAAGGTGCTGTTTATTAGGAACAAGTCACATGTGCAGCCTCTTCTTTTGCTGACCTCTCATCCTTTCAAGTAGAAAATACCCCTAATTTCCAGTTCCCTCACAGCAAGCATAAATCCCAAGCCCACCGATGGCAATGCTGTACGATGCAATGCAGGAGCGCAGGTTTCACTGTGGCTTCACAGTGCAGGGAGTTTTAAGCACTGGCCTTTGCCTTCCTTCCCGACTATATTATCTGAGTAACCTTTAAAAAAAAGACAAAGTCATTTAAAGTGCTATTAAGCAGCGTGGGTGCATAGTGCATCCCTCTGCCAGGCTGTGGCAGCCGTGGGGCTCTGTCATACCTTGCAGAGCACCACAAACAAGAAAAGATCATCAGCTGTTCAGAAATGATCCCCAGGGTCTCAGTTTGCATTAAAAAGAGTATATCCTTAGCTCAAATATAGGTATATCAAACAAAGGGTAATATAAGCTTATCAGCTGGAGAGCTGTCAATATTGCTTAACTTCTGAGTTGATTCAAATGTTTCAAATTATAGTCATCACAGGTAATCTTTAATTTAAACCAGGGAGCACTTTCTGAACACTGACTTACACTTTCTTTTGAAATAGGAAATACTGATAAATAGAAAATATAACCTGAGAATCTAGAGACAGAGGTTATCATTGACTTTGGTTATCCTCACTGTTGAGAATTTGCTCGTGTTAAAGGGGTCAGTACTGAGCGGCGCAGGGGCATGCCCTGAAGAAATCCAGGGTCTTACTGAGTGAAACAGGTTCTGGGCAGGACCGCGAGCCAACTGGTTAGGTCTGGGTTTAACCGAGGTGGAGCAGACACCTATTACTCGTTCACAGGAGGGGTCTGGCAGCCAGGATTTGCCGGGGAATTGTTGCAGATGAGGCTTGAGGGCTGTCTGACGCTGGTTCCCCTGACTGTCCCATCTCGTCTTTTCCTCCAGAGCACCAGCCAAAGCCCCTGCAGAGACACTTGAGGATCACATGGACGTGGTGCTGCTGGCACCTGGCTCCTGCCTTTCTGACATCTCGCAATAGTCTCACTTTTGTGAAGAGAGCAAAGTTTTTATAACCTACTCGTGCTCTCTAAGAGCTTACACATTTTGTAACTCCATCTTTATTGACAAAGTTTCTTCTGGGATGCTGTAAATCTGCAAGCTGGGTGACAGGCGAGGTTATGAATTAACAGATTCCCAATACGGAATACGCATCACCTGCAGCTGGTGACAAGTAATTAAACCGTCGCTGTTATCACTGTGGGGATAAGCACGGCAAGTTGGGGGGGGAAGGCACAGCTCAGTGCCTGCTCCGTGGGTGCACAGCACAGGCAGCTGGGGACCTCTTTGCCCCCACCGGGCAGCTCCTCCAGTCGCCTCCTCCTCCTCGCTATGGGGTAAGAGCCGGCAAAGGGCAGTGACCGCGCGCTTTCTGTGGTGCATGAGTTTTCTGGGTGGTACCTTCTTTGCATCACCTTAATGCAGCTTTTAAAACTGCACGTGGGCAAGATAAAAATGGTCCAAAGCATCTTTGCTTTCATCCGGTCCAATCTGGCCCAATTATCGCCTTGGTGGCTTAGGCTGGTGGCTGTGCTTTTGTGCTGCAGCAGGCGTGGGGGTTAGCAAGCAAGGCCAGCAAGTTGTCAGACGTCTGCCGGGTCTGCCAGCCTCCCCCTTCCCCAAGTCATTGGGCAACCTCCTCCCAGGTGGGGTGGTCGGCGGGGGACTGCTTCCACGGGGGAGAAGCTGTGAACGGCAGCTCCGCTCAGGGACCGCTTTCTCGTGGGAACTGCCTGCACTCAGAGCTCGTTTTAACCTCCCGGACCGAGGTCATTAGCTCCCAGGAGGAAGGGGGCTGGGCAAGGTAAATGCTGTAAAACTTCACAATTTTAAGGTATAAAAGACTCAAAGGAGTTGTTTAGACTCACAGAATAAAATTACATGTTTGTTCAAGCCTGGGAGAACTTCACCAGAAGGGATGATAAGGTGGAGGTGAGTCCCGGGGAGCACAGCCAGCAGCCCGGGCTCTCCGGTGCACCAGTTTCGTACTAACAAATACAAGCAGGAGCAGAAAAAGTCATCTGGACAGAGTCCTAGGGTTACGGCAGCCGAAGGCAGACCTGAGTCATGCTGCTTCCCATGTGTCAGGATAAGGCAGCAACAACAGAGGACCAGAACGCTCTTTTGTCACAAAGATCAACCTCAGTTTATCTTGTGCCTCCAGTACGTTGCTGCTTTATATTGGCTTTGGCATTTTCATGCATGAGAACAAGACAGTCTGACAGTCACGGGCAGCAAGGACAGCAGCCTGGGCTGCGGAAGGATCCACCTGAGGAACATCTTCTAGAACGTGAACAAACCACTGCTCTAGCCCAAATGGAGCTTGAATTTAAAAACGACCTTTGCCAGGTCCCCCCCAGTCAAAGCTTCCGTAGTTCACACCCACTCTGGTGTTTTCTCTTTAAAACACTTTTCTGAGATCAAAGCACTACTATTGATGATCATCCTGAAATACCAGGCAGAAAATAGAGCCCTGTTTTGCTGAGTTCTGGGCAAATCCATGTCAGACACGCAACCCAGGTCTAAGGATTGGCTCTGAGAAGTGGTTACAGAAACAAAAATGAGCCTCAAGGGTTCACGGGTGCTGACGATCCAGCGCTCAAGATGATTCCTCCGTGAGCACCAAAGGGGCAGAACGAGCACTCCAGATCCATCCTGCCGGGAAGTAAATTCCATTTAGCTCTTGACACGACCTCAGTGCAGTTACACGACGCAGAACCGAAGGCCTGTGTCAGAAGAAACCAGCCTCCACGCTGCTGGCCTGCACTTCCCACCCTTCACTACCGACTTCTCGGGCTTCTGGGAGCCGTGCAGCTCCGGCAGCGGCAGGGCTGGCGGGCGCGAGGCTCGTGCTGGAAGCAGGCGCATCCCAGATGTGGGATCGTCCCAGATGTGGGATCATCCCAGATGTGGGATCATCCCAGACATGGGATCATCCCAGATGTGGGATCATCCCAGATGTGGGATCATCCCAGGCAGCGGCTGCAGCCCCGGAGCACGCCGCCGGGCACGCCGATTCACCGGCGTATCCCTTCGAGGCTATTGGTGCTGAGCAGGTTCAGACCATCTGAAATTCCTTGCTTGATATTTTGATCGTCAGCATTTTAGAAACCATCTGTGTATTCTCTGATGATTCAAGTCTACTTGCTTCCCAACCATATTTAGCACAGACCTCGTTAACTTCTTCCCTACCAGAAGCTGCATTTCCCAAGCCAGGCAGAGCCCGACCCCGCGATGGCAGAGCTGAAAACACCCCGAGACCAGCTGTGCCTTTTGCTCTCACAGACCGACAAGAAAGCAACGCAATCGGTCATACAAAGCAGATCCCAGAATCTCCTTTTTGTTGCAATTATTTTTAGCTTACCCTGTTCATGAGCCCCCAAACACTCCTTCCTTACTATTCTGCATTTCTTTCTCCATCACTGGTAATGGGTGCTGGGACGCTTTCTGTAAAGTCTGTGGCAGAATGTTTAAGATAATTCCTCCTTCTCTCCTACCTGCACTAAAGGTCTGGGAAGTCAAGTGCTTGCAGCTTTAAAAATAACACCCAGCTGCTACACAGCATTTCCAGGAGCAGCCCATGCAATGGAAGAGAGCGTTTTATTTATCTGCAAAATCCAAAGCGTTTCAGGTTTGCAGCTGGCATCCTAATTTCCTGAGAGAAATAATCACTTTATTTCTTTGCATGGGTGGTTATAAATATTTGAACACACGACAGATAATACTATAAAGTTATCTATTGTTCAAAAATAAAAATAGAAATATATATCTATGTCATGGTAAAAACTTAAGGTCTGTACAACTGCAGCTTTATTAAACACAATTGTTTGGAAGAAAAATCTTGGTTCAGTGTATTAACAACATACAAAGAATTCTGCTTCTCAAACGTAGAAAAGATTTGGCAGGTAAATAATATATTCAATTATCAAGTCATAAATAACAACGTAAGTTACCATTGTCCTGCGAACCACTCTTATTTAACAGAGGAAAAACAAATTTTACCTTCACTTTATTGCCCTCTGGTGTAGAATCGAGGGCATGCACCGCCGCCACCGCCACCATCACTACCACCATCACCATCACTGCCACCACCACCACCACCATCCCACCACCATCACCATCCCACCACCACCACCACCACCACCACCACCACCATCACCATCACCACCACCATCACCGCCTCCACCGCCACCGGGCAGCAGCTCCCTCCTCTCCGGCGCCTGCAGAAGCTGCGGGGGGAGCCCTGCCCTCCTCACCTGGGGGTGACAACGGGCACTGGAGGATGCCACAGGAGGCAGATGAATATTTTCATAGGGCTCTTTTGAAATAAAGAAATAAACGGGATATTTATAAAAGACAGTGAATTAAAATGCATCTTGTCTTTAAAATATAATGCAATCTTACCAGAAAACCTGTCATTAACAGTTTTAAGGACAGAAAAAAAAATCTTTAAAATTAAAAATAAAAATGGCTATAAATATTCAAATGAGATTTTTACAGTTAGATAGACCCTTGGGGGGAAAAAGCCCCACCAACTGATTTTTTTTTTTCAAATGAATTGTTTATTGTGCCTTTGATCAGCATCGGTTCCCCAAGTCTAAGAGCCTGTCAGATTCTGTTATTTGGTCATCTCTGGGGGAAACGCAGCCAAGTGATTTAGGGCAACGAATCTTTCATGACATATGCTGCCTGACGTAGACTGTGATTAGAGCCGACACAAAAATATGGAACATAGATGAAAAGTAAATGTTGTTCCCTATAATTTGATGGGAAGGACTTTTTCAAGTATTACCATGTTTTGTTCAGATTAACTTATCTCTGCTTCTCCACAGAAACCCGAAGAGCTGGAGGGAAGCAAGAAGGAAACTGAGTAAATAAGTAAACAAGTAAACAAATAAATAAACACAAGATGATTAAGTTTTTGCATTCAGATTTTACCAAGAGCAAAAACAAAAGGATATTTGAAATGTTGTTATGCACAAACAGTTCAGTTAAAGTAAAGAATATATATATAATATATTTTTTTTATATAAATATATTTTTAAATAGATATTTTTTGAATGAGGGCGCTGAGGTCCAACGCTGCAGCGGCGCTGCGGGGCAGGAGAGCTCCGCGTACCGTGAGCATCTCCCCGTCTCTCTGGGAAGCGGGTGGGCAGCATCGGCCGCGGGGGTCCCCTGCCCGGGTCGGGGCGGTGGGGAATGGCAGCGGCTCCTCGCGGCTCCTGCTTCCCCCGCCGCGGCCGGCCCGAGGGACGTCCGTGGCACCGGGATCGTTTCCCTGGGCTGCCCTTAGCCGACCTGCGGTGCGGAGGTTCGGCAGCGAGATGGGTTAATGCGGATAGCTCAGCTTTTGGCAGAGCACTCGGTATGTTTTTACGCACACCCAGCGCTCGTGCTGCACCTATGTACGTACCCACACAAACACGCTTTGGAGGGTTTGTTGGAAAATGCTACACGTTAATGATGTACTAGTGCGTTAAATACCTTGATGGATCAACCAGCTCTAACAGATACACCAGCTTTACAGACAGTGATGATTCTGCTATCAAAAATCATGTGTTAAACTGACCTAACTGTATTTTTACTGCGTGACTCTCCTGACCTACATCAGCGGGCTGTTTGGCAATCCATTGAGTCAGTTTAGTAGCTGTGCCCACACGTTCCTGTATGGATTTGAAGGAAAGACAACGAGGTCTAAAGTGACGTACACAAAGTCACTCTACGATGTATGCATACATTCCGTAACTTTGATTTAAGCTAAATCAGTGCCTTCATCTTTTTTGTACCCGCTATCCCCCAAACCTTTTTCCAGCTGACAGTATGCTCCATATTCTTATTTACCAGTTTCTTTAAGTTAATAAAATTAACTTTGTTCTTCTTTCCCGGACAGTCAGAAGTAGGTGCTGAGTCTGTCAGCAGGCTGGAACCCGCCCTGCCACAGACTGACGGGGAAATGCATCCTGTCTTTGAGCAGAATTCAAGTGATCACCTTGCTGATGATGATATGATGGTTTCATTTGCTCAGTATTAAAAATGTTGTTTTCTTTCTGTTTCAAACTTGTTTAGCTGCTGCTCCCAGGCACTGGACCTTGTTGTACATTTGCTTGATAAATTAGAGACTTTTATTATCAGAAACCTTCTCTCCTGCAAGTGCTTAGGTAGTGATGAAATCATTTTTTTTCATTGGGTAAACTAAATAGATTGAGCTTGTTTAGTCTTCCACTGTAAAGCAGGTTTTGTGGACCTCAGGTCATTCTTGTCACCCTGAAACTTTTCTAGGTTGTCAACATTGTCCCAGGAAGGATTTGCACTTTCCAAAAGTGTGTATGAGAACTGTAACTACAACAGCTGTACACCAAACTGCCTCCAAGCCCATGTTTGGATTTATGAACCATTTTTGCATAATATCTCCATATCAGTGTACACAGGGATTCTTTGGTTACTGCTGAATGCAACAATATGTTTATTTTGTAATAATAAGACATTTTCAGTATGTCCAATACATCTCTAAAACACCAGCCAGGATATTTCTGCAGTGCAGCACTTCCAGTACTTTTTCAGTGGGGAAGGGGCAGCCCACATATCATTTAGGAGCTTGAATGTTTTCCCAGTTCCAAAAACACATCTTTGAGGTTTCATCATGCAAAGGTGCCTGCACAGCTCTGGTAAGCCTGCCCTTTCCATGTCCGGAGACTATTCCAGTTGCAGACCAGTGCAGAGATAGGTAACTGGGCAGGTACATGCACACGCCCAGTGTTAACAGTGGGTAACACTGGATGCAGGGGAAGTGTAACAGCACGAATATTAGTGATGGAAGTCTTTGAGAGTTACGTGTGTAGTGCTTGTGAATAATTACTGGCAGATTTTTCTAGCTGTCTCTTTTGATTTAGTAGCTTCAGTGCAAGAAGCAAACAGCCTAATCTGTGGAGCCAGTGGGTTTGCTGGTATTTGTGGGTTATAATTTTGCAAGGATGTGAGCAGATTACAAATTTCTCACCTGAGGACAAGTTTTCTGTTTCTGTTGCTGGGCTTCTGCAGGAGCACGTTCTGCATTACATGGAGCAATGCTGGCAGGAGAAGCCTCTGTGGGAGAAGTAACTGGGTGCATGGCCTGATGCATCTGCATCAGCTGGGAGCGGTAACTGGGTGCACAGCCTGATGCATCTGCGTGCATGGCCTGATGCATCTGCATCAGATCTCTGCAGCCGTGCCCTCCCGCCCTGTCACCTTGAGCAGGGCACTCTCACGGGCCTCCGGGAATGGCCAACAATTCTGGCTGCACCCGCCTGTGAGGTGCCAGCTCCAGTCAGGAGGTACTGGGTAACTGGAGCGCCCAACTGCTGTGCTCCAGCCAGAGGAACCTCCCGTTCCCGTAGTGCAGAAGAGCCCCGGGGAGGCCTCCTGCCTCCTCCTCTGCAAGCACACCCATACAAGTTCTCAGTTTCCCATTTCTAAAAACACAAGGTGTAGAAATTACAGCAGTAACTGTCTTCTGTGTGAGGCTCAAACCCCCGAAGATTATAAAACCCCCTTGTGGTCTAACAAACATTATATAATCAGATTTTTTTTTTTTCCCTAAATATGTTTAGAAAAACTTCTAAGTGCCTATGAGGTACAGCTTGTAGCCTAAGAGGAGGAATGATATAGGGGTGTCAAACCTACATTGCTAGCAGCTGGTATCAAATTAAGATATAGATTTGCAAATCTTCCAGCACAGAAGTGGTCCCATGGGGGAAGTCAGTAGCAGGATTGTGTGAGATAACGTGTCAAGGGAAAGTGTTGTCATAAATTTCAGGGGGGGGTGCACTGGGTTCTCAGCATGCTGCTGTGCTCAGCTTCAAAATATATTGGGCTGATAAGTGTATCCCTAATGTAACCATTTGGCAGCGTTGTCAGAGTGCTGCAGATGTTGGTTTATACTTAAGAATTAGGGAAGCGGCATTACGAAGTACTGCCTACCCGCTCCATTTAGACGTTTGGGGGTTTATTTCTGAAGCTTTAGTTTTCACATCTCCAAGGTATTTGCACCCCTAAACGGGTGCACACTGCAGTGCCGGACTGCCAGAGGACTGACAGTGCCTCCTCGCCGCGGAGAGGGATGCTCCCGGATCCTTTGGAAAGCAAACCTCGTGGTAGGGCTCTGCCCTATCAATGTGTCATGATTTTTGGGAAGGTTAACCTGCACAGTTGACTTTCCCATCCAGACATCGAGGACATACCTAGTCACCTTTCCAGACTCCCATCACTCCTTTTCCAGGGAATTAGGTGGATTCCCCCCTCCATCCCCTGTAAGACACAACCCAAAAGCTATGACTGCCTCAACAGCTTCCTCTCTGAGCTGTGTGTGTGAAGCAGTGGCTAAGATGACAGGACGTATATCGCTGTGGACAAGCACACAATAAAAAAAAAAAATGGCAGCAGTTTGCTTTTTTATGCATGGATTAAGCGTATACGTGCAGATATTAGCACATCTGCTATTCAAGTGTCAGCATAGGAATAGCTTCACAATCCCAAACTCGCCAGAAATTAAATGAAAGGAAATACAAAGGATTTGTAAAGCCCAGTAACAGAGAATTAGAAACTAGCAGAGAAGAACAGATGAAGATACTATTTTTTTATAATGGGATTATATTATCTTCTATCCTGAGATATTCAAAACCCAATTCATTTTTTTGTATGGCTTGCCATACTAATCATGAGTCACCGAGGCTGACAAAGAGCTTCTATGCTCTCACAACACAAGGATCTTTGCTAAGGTACAACGTGAGGAAAGGGCTTGGGCAGCAGAAAGCTCAGTCTTTAAGGCGAACACAGAAGGATGCTTACTTGGTGACATTGGTGCCATGGTAAACTGAAAGGATGCATATGGGCCACTTAAATGAAAGGATACTTTCCATGCGCTTGGAGGAATATGCTATTTTTAGTCTCTAAATATCAAACAACAGGATTTGGTTGTTGATTAGGGATTCAAACGTGACGCAGTGCATTGACGCAGCCGTTAGCTATTTCCTACTTCACATCCCTGCAATTAATCCACAGGGTTTGGGAAACGCTGTCCCAAACCCTGCACAGCAACCCTGCCGCGCTGAAAGCACCTTACCAGAAACCATACACCAGCGCTGCTGCGTGCAGGAGCCTGGCATGACACAACACTCCTCTAAAATTGTCATTTGATGTAGCATGGCCATGTGCTCTGTGTTGTAGTCAAAATCTATAGTTGCATCCTGTAACTCTAAATTATTTCTTCCTCCTCAGATCATAAAGAAGGGACTCACACAGCCATCTTGCAGAAGGGGCCCTGCCAACAGACTGGTTTTATCACGTTTTATCAGTAGCTTAGAGCACAGGGGTTTTGGGGGACGGGGAGGGTGGGCAACAGCCTGCTCCACCCTGCCAGGTCCTCCTCTGAAGAGAGACAGAGGGCTGCCAGGGCAGCCCGGCTTCCCCGCAGAGAAGAGGATGCAAGAGACAGTCATGTCAGTCCCCAGGCTGACCCCCCCGCCTCACAGCACAGGGTCTTCAGCTTGCTTTCTGAGTCAAGGCTCTCAAATCCTTGCCATGTTCTTCCCTCAGCTGAAAGACTCAGAAGAGCCAAGCACAGAATGAGGCTTGTCTGCGACAGTCCCAGTATGCGGCAAATCCAGGCTGAGAGGCAGGAGTTTGGCTCAAGAGACCTCCTGTATCGACTCAGGCAATACAGAGAGGCTCCAGAAGACAAGGGGGAAGCAAGAAGAAAATGCAGGACTTGATCAGCCGCCTGGGATGCTGGAAAACAGTAGGTAGGAAAGCACATTATCTCTGAAAGCCATCGGAGGGGGGAAAGGCAGGAGATGATGCAGTAGCCACACTATTTTCCCTGGGAAGCTGTTGAGGCAGATAAACCCACCTGTAGGCATGAGTGTGCTCATAGCCCATGCCCAGTAAGGATGCCCCTGCAGCAGCTGGGAACTGGTGGGGCACAAGGAGCAGCCAAGCAGGTTCCCTCTCCGTGCCCAAGGCGGCTGGAGAGGCAGAGCGTGCAGAAAAGGTGCCGGAGCACGGCCCCACCGTTCTGCTTCCCGCAGCTTGGGCTGGGGGCACAAACTCTTCCAGGCTGCGTCCGAGCATCGGGTGCCGTGTTGCATTGAAGGGTGCCGGTGAGGGGAGGTAACGCCGTGTCTACCTCCCATCCCACCTGCTAATGGTCCATTTACCTAATGCCTCTGCAATAACTCCAGCCCCTGAAGAGGAGAGTTGGCCTCGGGGCACGGAGAGGGCTGCGTAACACAACGGTGTGGATGCAGGAGTCACGTTCTCCCTTACTCTGTACCATCAGCCAAACTTCAGAAGAGGTGCTGGTGACTCTGGGCTGTTGTTGCTTCTTTTTGCAACAAGCATTTACAACCGTAGGCAGAGAAAAGGAGCCCATTCACGGTGCCATGATGTGCTCTGTGCCTTAATCATCTACTGCCATAATTGCTCAAGAAGATTTTTCCTGATGCATTTACGTACTCCACCTGATTAGTAGTCGTATAACAGCAAGCAATTTGCCATAATATTCTGAGAGCGCTTAATTTTCTCTTTGATGAAAGAGTTGTAAATGTAGGCACCTGTACTCAACAGTTCATCTGATTACTTACTTCATTATTGTCAAACTTTCCATTATTATTTGGTATTTGCAAACAGCACTATTAGAGCGATACACTGCCTAGTGCCCACTGAAGGAAACACAGGTGCTTTTCTCATAACTACATAGTAATGTATTTTCCATAGATCCTCCTTATGCCAACGTTTTATTTAAGATGAGACGTGGTGACCAAGTTTCTATGGGAATGGGCTCCTGACAGACAAAGGAGAATACAAAAGCTGAATTTATTGCGGTGAGGTAACCTCATTGAGATATACAAGACTAAATACTCTGATGAAGGACTACTGGTCATCACATAATAGCCTCTATACCATGAATAACTGTTTTCTTCCAATTTTTATTGAAACCAGACTTATTTTTCACACAGTGAAGCCCAGCTGACAGCAGGAAAAGTGTGAGTGAACTAAATGACATGCACATCCACGTACCAGGTACTGTCTGAAGTTGTGGATATTTAAAGTTCCAGCCTTCCCCAGTCCAGGTCCCCACCTGGCAAGTGCTTTTGATAAGAGGAAAGGTAGAGTGAACAAAGCTACATTTTCCTTACAAGCCTGAAGAATCTGCTAAAAAGTCAAAACAAATCATCAAGAGCAACATTTGCTATTTATGGGTCCAATTAAAGTTCTTGATTTTGATTTATAAACCTAAGTCCAAGCTACTCAGGAGACCCACATAACTTCACAGCACTCTGATAGCTGCCATCAGCCTGGGAACTTTTCTTTCTGTCCTACCAGCTGGCTTTGGGATGCTGTTGAAAGGAGAATATTCCCAGGCTACTCAGTCTGTTATAATTTGCTCAGACACTGACCAATTTACTATATCACACACGATATAATCTAACAAGGGATTTTATCTCTCCTAATATTGAGTACTTCAAAGCCATTCAGGGATGCAGACTCCCCACGTAGCCAGACACATGGCACTTGCAAACTGCAACATGCACATAAGGTATGTTAAATAGTAGGGCTCTAGTACGGGTCTTGGCATCCCCTGCTATGCACCCTACAATTTTTTACTTCTTATCTTGCATATCTCACAGTCCCATGCTTCTGACATGCTTTTAGCATTTACCTACTCCTCCAATTTTTAAGTAGCGTATAGGTTTTCAAAAGCTAAACCGAATATTTTGCTATGTTGGTGCAGAATGTAAGTACCAAGGGCGATTTAAAATCTCCTGCAGTACCGCTTACAATGACAAGGCTAAGGAATATGCTCACAGGTTGCTCAGAAGTTCCTCATCAAAAATTCCCTACTACATCTGTATACAAAGCCCTTCAGTGTTCCAGCCTCATGCAACCCTTAATGATCAAATCCAATCAAGTCAAAAAGCATATATTGGCACAAGTCATTGTGCTAACCTCTGGAGCATCCTCTCTATTTAGGTAAAGCCTGAGGGCTATCCAACTTGACTAGCACAACATCATCTGATCTGACTTTCTTTTCAAAGGCATCTTATTCACCACTTGGCACCAGGAATGCCGTGCTGCACAGCTGATGTTTAGAAAGCACCACAACTCCACAGCAGAAAAATTTGGTGAACACACCCAAAACTCTTCCAGGTTTGGAGCTTTCTGAATTGCCCTAAAATTCCTGCCCATGGAGGTACTTCTCCATTCCCCCAGTCACAAAGACTGGATGTGGTTCCTGGTGGTTCACATAAGCCTGACTGCTCGCTGCCATTGAACAACAGAGCTTAATTCCTCGCCTTGCTGTGCTCTCCAGAGAACCCAGAATTTGCAAAGTGAGTTGGGAAAGGAGGGAATTTAAGATTAATCAGGCACTGAATTATGCATTAGTGGGCTGCTTTATCAGCGGTTTCTACTACTGGCATCAGGCATGGGCCGTTTCCACATCATGCGGTGGAGAGTGATGAAGTGACGATGCCTGGGCTAGAAGTGAACGGGTCAGTGGTCCCGCGCTGTGAAGGCACAGCAGAAGCGTCTGAGCTGAGCTCACACAACGCTGACCCCGCTTTCTGCTGCGTGGTCCAGGGTTGCCTCCAGTCTTGTGTCCCAGAACAACATAGTCCCTAGGTCCAAGCTGCTCTGATGTATAGAAGGTTTGTTCATTTAACTAAAATTTTACCTAAATTTTAAATTAAAAGAAATATTTTAATTCTATGTTGATACATGCATATGTTTATCATATAAGGGAGTGAAGCCACCTGCCAACAGAAGTCACTCCTGTTAATGATACTTGTAAAATGCTCAAATTATGTGACTTTTACATATGCCTATTTCAAAATTTAAATTAGGCTAGGTTTTGGAGAGGTGGAGCCACTAATTTTTTTCAAAGGAATGCAAGAAAGGTGTTTCTTTAGTTATCAACACTGCTATAAATTCGTAACAAATTTGTCGATTATAGTTACTAATGGCTTGTTCCCTGTGGAGGTTGCTCAGTACTGGTTGCATCTCTGACTCTACTGTCTATTTTCATCTCTTTAGCCTTTTGCCATCTTTTATTGACAGAAAAGCACACAGATTTTTTTAAATGTCTCCATTCGTATTGACTAAAATTTCAAGCTGAGTTATTTCAAAGGCTCGAGCAGTTCAGGGAACATATAAAATTCATTCAGATGTCTTGCTTGCTTTTCTATTAAAGGCATTCTACAAAAGAGAAAAAAAATTACATTATAAGCATATTCTTCCCCAATATAGTTGTTGGTTACAGGCATTCAAGTTATGTCTCAAGGTTTTGATATTTGGGTTCTATGGGAAAGTATATAGCACAGCCAAAGCACAGGAATATTCATCTGTTTCCAGCATGCATTGATTCAGAGCTTATAAAACTCTGTGATACCATAGAAATGGCTCCAAATAAATACAACACCACAAAAGGTTTTCTTGGCTGTAGTGCCACACCTTTACATGGAAGGATGTTTTTAGAAGGAATCCCATAAATCAAAATAGCTAAGATGTTCCCATTACCTGAAGTACAGGGTTTCCCAAACTAATTTCATGAATTCTAAATGTAAAATTTAAATTGAAAATATTTATAGCATTCTGTTTTTAGTTTTAAAATATTTCTTTCATATTTGATACAAATAGAAGTATATCTTCAGTGGTATAGTATGTGTATACAAAGGTACTAACACATGTAGTGATTATCTATTGCTCTACAAATGTCTAGAGGCTGAGATCAGAAGAAAATCCTCTGGCTTGTGGGATTACAGCTTTGTCAAATACACTGGAACGAGGTCCTGGACTAGCCATAGATCCTCCATCTCTAAAATTATTCACCATCCAAATAGACAAGCCCTGGAGCAACCTTACCTAATTCTGAAGCTCATGCTGCTTTGAGGAAGAGGTTGGACCAGGGACCTCCAGGGGTCCCTCCCAGCCAAAATTATTCAAGGTTTCTGTGGTGTTGTCCCACGGCCACTTGGGATCCAGCTCTTCCATCCTGGAAGTTAAACAGCAGCAGGTGAAGGATCCCTGAGCCCAACACACCCATGACGGAGCAGGTGCACACCAACACACACATCTACACAGCCCAGGAGGGACCCTTGGCATGCCACATCTCCGTCCCCTCAATTAAAGACCAGTGACAGAAGAGCTAACATTTACTTTGGCCAAGCAGGGATATATTTGTTCCAGGTGATTCAGCCTTTTATCCTACTGGGATGCTGCTAGCAGGGTCTGAGAACTGAACTAGAGCTCCTCAGAGGCACCAAAATCCTCAGCTCTCAGAGCTGCTCTTTCAGGCTTACTGCATCCTCAACCAAAGCACCCCATTAATTACTAGAAATGGATGTGAAAATTTGTTGGAAAGCTTGGGGCAGGGGGGTGGAGAATACCTCCTGAGCTAGGGCAAAGAAAGACTAGAGTATAGTTCTTAATTAAAAATTGCTTTTAACTTTTTTGTTATTTGAAAAACTCAAGCCATCAGATATATCAACAATCTTCAGATGGGATGCCTAGCATGAGGTAAGCTCTCCTCTATATTCAGGTTTGCTTTTCTTTTGTTATTTATCTGAAACCTGTCAATGCTTCAAAAAAGGGGCACCACTGTCAGCTGTTGTGTACTTAAAGCATTTCTTAACAACCAGGTGAGAAAATACCAAGTACAATGCTCCTTGGTTTGGCAGAACACCTCTGGCAGCTCTTAGGAGGAGTTTGGCAAGGTGTTACCTCACGTTCATCCAGGCCATAGCTGCTTAGTTCCCAAGTCACTGACTTGGACTGCACCCTCAGCCGCTTCCCCCACCTCTGAGCCAGTTATCCTGTCGGAGCAAATCACACTGCTTTGTCGTGATTTCTTCCAGAAAAATCCCTGTTGGCGCTTTCTTATTATCTTAATATCCTCCGTATACCCACAAACTGATTATTTAACCATTTGCCCTAGTACCTTCTCAGGCACTTAATTTAGGCTTCCAGCTCTATAATTTTCCGAGTGCCTTTGAGGGAGAGGTGCTCTCTTTGCCACCCTCCAGCACTCTCTGTGTATTCCTCACCACCCCACCTCTCCACAGATAATCACCACTGATTCAGGGGGTTTCTGGGGCAATTCAGCAAGTATTCTAGGGTGGATTTCATCAGGCTCCCACGGCTTGGAAACATCTGATTTATCTAAGTACACTTTAATCTTTTCTTTCCTTGTTAACCCCTTGTTAAAATTAATTGCAGTAAGTGTCTGGTCACAATTACCTTTTTCTGAAGGCTGAAACAATAAGGCATTGAATAGTTTAGCCTTCATTTGCTTCCCTTGGCTGCTCAGTACTGGGGCTATACATGCCTTTGTCTTCCTCTTATTTCTGATGCATTTATAGATGCCTGCCTTTTTGCCTTTTATATTCTTTGCCCGTTTTATGCCTTCTGCTTTCTGATTTTATCCTTATAGACAGGAGTTTATTCCTTTGTATTCATCCTTAGTCATCTGTCCTTATTCCTGGTTTTCTGGAGGATTCTTTTTATTTCTCCACGTCCTCAGAGAGCCAAGAAGCAGCCTCGGGAATGCCTGTCTTTCCTTTGCAACAGGAGGTTGTTGTCGTGCCTTTAAAGCAGCTTTGTTCGGTAACAGCCAGTTCTGCTGCAGTTCGTTTTGTCTTTGAATATCCTCCTGGGAGGCCCTTGCTGCTGCTTCCCTGACTTCATTGAAGTCTGCTTTTTTGAACTCTGTTATCATTATTCTGCCGCTCTCCTTCCTTCCTTTCTTTAGAATAACAAATTCCGTCATTTTGTATTGTCTTATGGTCATTATCACCCAAATTACTTTCTGCCTCCAGATTCTCCAGCAGCCTTTCTTTTGGTAAATATCGAATCTAAGATAGCTGTCTGTGCCCTTTTATAATGCTTTTCCAATAGACCTTCAGGAGATTTTTATTAACTAAGTCAACATACGTTCCCAGAGCTGAATACAAACATGTGGGATTACCTGCGTAATTGGGACTGAAGTGCGGGTGACACTGTCAGACCCAGCTGCCCTGAAGACCTGTTGGTCAGACGGCCGGCAGAGCTGGGGAGCTGAAAGCACATGTGTGCGGGTGGAAATGGAGTAAATCCAGCCTTCCCAAATTCAGCCATTGACCCTCAATGCCAGAAAAACACATACAATCATTTTCACTCATTTTTCAAGTCCCTGCTCTCTTTATGATCTCTTCGACTGATTCCAGCTCTTCATGCTCTCTGTAAGGTATTTACATCACTCATATAAACTCATCCTTACTCATATTAAACCAAACTATTTTCTTCCCTCTCAGAGCATGCTCTGTCTGTACAGGTTCCACTTTGGCAATCAGAATTGACCTGCAGATGTTGTTAGCCCTCACTCAATGAATTTAAAAGCAGCCTCTCAGTTCAGAATTTTTCATTGGCTCTAATTACCTTGTACTGAACATTGCCTGGCTTGGGTCCCAGAAGGGACAGGCTAACACTTAACTGTTGTTTCTGGTGTGGGATTGACAGATTTCTTGATTCAGTTGAAATGTTTACATAACAGTCTTCAGATGAGTCATGCAACAGTTCGGATGGATGCCTCTTGATGTTCAGCTTGTTCTGAAGTTCTTAACAGAAGAAAGATAAACTTCACTAGGTGCTCAAGCACGCCGTTGGAGTGGAGACTCAGGTGTTTGAAACACTTGCTTCTATAAAATAAAACACACAGGGTACAGAGCATCCCAGTCTTTTCTTCTTCAGGGGGGTGTTGATTTAATTTATTAGATTACATTGCCTTCCATCTAGTCTCCTTCCACTATCCTGATACACTGCAAATCAGATTGAAAAGTTGTAGTTCTGGGTGAGAAGTGTGTGCCGCTGTTTTCCAATGTTAAATATGAAGTATCTCCAGATGCCTTGCCATATCATGCTGTTTTGTGATGTACAGTTCATAAAGTTCATAAATCAGTTCAAAATCAGTTCATAAAGTTTCCCAGGGAAACAGTTCTGAGATTTTTCCCTTGGTGTTTTCCAGGGAAGCTAAGGAACTTTTACTCCAAGTAAATCATAGCCATAGTTGCCTCCTCACCACACTGCCGTGCGAGAGAAACTAGAGCCCAGGAAGGCAAGTCACACACAGTTGCTTCCCCCTCCCAGCCATGCCAGTATGAGACCCTTAGAAAACACAGGAGCCCTGTTATACCACATTTCACCAAATATCTCTACCGAGAGACAGGTTCTGTGGCAGCTGCCGATGTCAGCGAGCATGCAGGAGGCAATTTGGGGTGGCTGTGTGGTGCAAAGGTCCTCCCACCCCAACCGAGCTCAGGTAGGAGGCTCTGGCTGTTGCCTCCTTGCAGGGCATGTCCCACCTCCGAAAGCACAGTGGACTCTGCTCTCTTCCCACCCCTTACATCCAGGAGATGGTGCGCAGGATGCTCAGGAAGGAGCAAACTCCACCGGCCTGAAGCAGAGCATCGTCTACCGCCACGAGAACGGTCCCTGTGTCCAGAAGCACAGTGTCAAGATCCCTTTTCCCTTTGCTCTGTGGGGATTCATAAAGTTGCCTGCCTGAACACACGCTCCCCTGCCAGCCGGCGCTGAGGGGACCCCAAAGCCTCACCTGCTTTCAACCACCAAAGGTGTTTTAAGACCTCTCCCTCTTGGGTACGAATAAAGTGAAATGAGAATAAGACTCATTTCGCTCCTGCATAAATGCTGCCTGACACAAAATCTTTACAACACAAGTTGGGAACGTCAAACAAATCACGATATCCTCGTACCAAATGATTAACTTCTCCAGCACCGAGCCAGTCCACCAGCAGCTTTTCCTAATCATAAATCATCTCCATTCTCTAGAAATCAAGGTGCCTGCCAGAAATAGCACTTTCTCCCGGGGCTCTGCCAGGTGATGTTAATGGCATCGATCACGTCTCGGTCGCAGGCGTATCTGACTAATACGGGTTTGTCTGCCTGTGATTGCTCATCTTCTCCTGCACCAGCTCCATCAGCACCCTGCCAAGCACTTCGGCTCTCCAGATAACTGGCCTCCCCACTGCCAGAAATCAACCATGCACCCTGGAAAACTAATGAATACGTAGATTAGGTCAGTGCAATGGCAACATCCATGCCTATAACATCTCCTTAGGGGTCAGATTCTTTCCTTAGCAAAGGGAAGCCTCCTGTGTCCCAAGGAGTCACAAAGGGTCTCCTGGGAGCAGAAGGGTCAAATATTTTCCAGGCACTCAGACCTTAAGCCTGGCATTTGCTAGGAGTCTGCTGCCTGACTACACAGCACTTTAACGTGCCAGGGGTATGGATGCTGTGCATTCATTTAGAAGAGATTAGTTCATATGGCTGGTTTGGACTGAATCATCTCAGCACGTCAATGATCCCATTGCAGAGTTCTGCCAGCAGAAACGGCCTCAAAAAAAAGAGCCTGATTTAATTGGCAAATATTAAACCAAACCTAATGTCCCACCCCAACAAGAAAAAAAAAAGAAAAAGCGGCTCTCTGAAGTGCAGACTGTTTGCTAGAAAAATTCAATTGTCTGGTCTCAGTCACGTTGGATTTGCACAGCATCCAGGAACAGCCGCTGCATTTCCAGAATGGAAAGTAACTCTGGTTTACCCTCTTTTCCCTTCAACACATTTGCACAGAAAAGCTGGCTGATGTGTCATGGTTGGCTAATATAAATTAGCGTTACAACAACGTTCATTAGGTTTTTTGGTTGCATTTGTAATAATGGTCCTTAGTAATTAGAGTTACCAAGTGATCTATTCCAGTTTCATCAAACAGTGCTGAATCCACCCCTGAAATGAAAATGGGCTCTGTTCTGGATTTTTTTAGTTTATGTGACTGTTATTTAAAAATCTATTTTTATTCAACAGTGAAACCAAAACATGTTGATAGAATGAGGCAAAATCCTTAATTTTTCACACAGCAATTGCCCAGCCAAAGCACTTCCCTGATAAATTCTGACATGAAAGAATATATTACACGCTGTACTGTTACTATTTATAGAAAAAGAGAACTAATGAGAATAAAATAGGAATATTACGCTGTATTTCCTCTTTGGCCCAAAATGCTTAATTGTATCATATTACCAAGTCTTTGAAAATATCAGTTGGTACTAGGACCATCCATTATTTCAAGCTAATGTAAAAACCACTGAAACTTGAGGTACATGAACTTTGCGTACTTGTAAAGCAGGTCTTTTGCTCCCATGGATGCACAGATTGCAGGGCCAGGAGGGACCATCCGAACCATCTGCTCCAGCCTCCTGCAGAACGGGGGCCACAGAGCCTCTTGCCATGATTCCTGCTCTAAACTCACCACTCCTGGATGAGCTGTCACACAGATCTTTAAAGCCATCCTCTTCCCATTTCAAACTTCTCACGATAAACAGCTTCCCCAACCTGCAGTAATCTCATCTTTCAACTATTTTTTTTCCCCTAAAGAATATCCATGCATGTCAAAAATGAGTTCTACTTTCAATATAATGAGAAACTAAACTTTTTTTGTAGCAGCATGTTGTCTATGATCACAAAGAAACGAACCACAGACTACTGGAAAATCAAGTCTCAGGAGTAAAACATGGAGCACTGTTGGAAAGTAAGGTTACTTCGACGGTAATTAATTTTTTTTTACTTGGGAAAAGCAAATGAGATCTGCAGCAGACTCTTGGGGCTCATACCATTGCTTGTTTATTAGGATGCACTTAAATAAAAGCTGACTTTTGCTGGAGGAGCCCCGAGTCTCTGTCAGTTATCCAGTTTGCACTTTGGGTTAGATAAATTCCACAACAGTTTTTTCCAACCTATTTCAGATGTGCTTTGCTGCCCACAGCAAAAGACGAAACACAAAGGTGTGCTAAGGAAGTTGATTCAGCCTTTAACAGTGGGTCACATTCAACAAATACAAACTCAGAAGGAAAAGCTGTGGATGGACAAAATGAGACACAGAAATTTAATTATCTGAGCTGTACAACAAGCCCTTGGTAGAGACAAGAACTTTAGGTTAAACTCATCAGTCATGGTTCAGTTTCTTGATTTCTAAAAACCTCCTCCTTTATCATGAAAAATGTGCCTGTTCTTCCTCCCATTTACTTGTCTTCTAATTTCTTATGGCTTAAAAAAATGTTACCGTTGTGTGCAGTTTTGTTAATAAAGAAAACAGACATTTCAGCACTTTCTAAAAATTAATGTCAGAGGATGTCTCATAATTTGAAAACAAACCTATTTTCTTTAGCAATTTTATTTGTCTTTTGTTAAACTGAATCATGTATCATTACCACCATAAACAAATAGAGATAGAAGGATGAAAAATCAAGGTGGGCTAGTAAATTGAGGTGCCCGTTTTACCAGTATTGGCAATACCACCCAAACACAGGACTAAAGCTTTCTTTTCCCCTGAACCCTGTTGTCCAGCATTTTTCTTCAGAATTTCCTATGGCAAAAGGAAAAAAGAAATTAACTGAAGCACACTCATGTGAGTCAGCTCTTGCTGGAAAGTGGTCCCCAAAGGAGAAAATACAATGGTGTAGAGCTATCTTTGTAGGACAAAATCGTTAACAACAAAGTAATCGCTATTTGCATAGCTCCAAGTAACAAGGGAGTTTTGTTGCTGTTCTCATTAATATCCTGTTAACACAACTGGCTGTGTCACCATGTGGAAAACGGCATTAAAGCGACAGAGGAAACCAAAGCCAGGCGGTGACCCGATGCAGGGAAAACAGCGATCGGTGCCGAGGGAGGCTGGGAGGGCACTGCCGGTCCCAGACCTCTCGCGGGCATTCGGCAGCACGCCCAGCCCTCGGCATCCCCAAGATCCAGCACGAGCGTGCGCCGCGTCCGCGGCATCGCTGGGTGCGTTGGGCTTGGGGACAGCCGGCGTGCACGTGGCTGTTGCTCTCCTGCACGCTCAGGACCACCGTTACCACCGGGGTCTGCGGAGGGAGGCAGCCTCGTGCCTCCCCCCAGCCCAAGAAACCTGCCCCTCTTTTTGTGCGGCGTCCAAGTACACGCATGCAAGCTCCTCTCACTCCCCTAAACAAACAGAAAGTCCCAGCTGTTTGCATGTAAAAGCTTGTTGTGTTTACTTAGAAACTAGCCAAATTCTGCCTTCATCATTTCTCTCCAGCCTGGGGAAAAAAAAAAAAAGAAAAAACAAGTTGTCTGAAATCTGATTGAGATGGAAGCTTTTTCCCTTTAACTTTCTGCAAAATATTTCCTCTCTCCCCCCGCCTGGGAGCTGCACCTGCGTTCCAGGAGATGCCAGCTTCAATCAGGACCAAGTGAAAAGCTGCGCTATAAACGCAGCATCATCCAACGAGTAACAAGCGTCACATGAATTATGCTAATATGTTTGGTCCGTAAACTAGATTTGAAGGGAGAAAGGGATAAAACCAGGCTCGCTATAGAGAGAAGCCTGGGGGCAGCACGCCAACGTTTGAGGGACGAGGTCTTTCGGTCTGCTGTCTCAGGGGAGGTAGGGGATAGAGATCCATGCGGCAGCAAAGACGCAAGGGTTATTTTTGTGTTAGAAGCCATGGAAGCGCCTAAGAATGGTCATGTAGGAATTAGGGCTTCTGCCCCAAAAAAGTGGCAGGATCAATAGCCCGACTGAAGTGTATCTACACCAATGCACACAGCATGGACAACAAACAGGAGGAGCTGGAAGCTGTTGTGCAGCAGGAAAACTATGAGATAGTTGCCATCGTGGAAACATGGTGGGATGACTCGCACAATTGGAGGGCTGCAATGGATGGCTATAAATCCTGAAGAGGCAGACAAAATATTCTATAAGCAGCTGGGAGAAGTCTCGCAATCGCTAGCCCTTGTTCTCATGGGGGACTTCAACTTACCAGAGGTCTACTGGAAATACAACACAGCAGAGAGGAAACAGTCCAGGAGGTTCCTGGAGTGTGTGGAAGAGAAACTCCCGACAGAGCTACTGAGGGAGCCAGCTAGGGAAGGCGTTCTGCTGGACCTCTTGTTTGCAAACAGAGAAGGACATGCGGGTGATGTGATGGCTGGAGGCCGTCTTGGGCACAGCGATCACAAAATGATAAGAGTTTTTGATTCTTGGAGAAGTAAGGAGGGGGGTCAGCAGAACTGCCACCTTAGACTTCCAGAGAGCAGACTTTGGCCTGTTTAGGGGCCTGGTTGACAGAGTCCCTTGGGAGGCAGTCCTGAAGGACAAAGTTGTCCAGGAAGGCTGGACATTCTTCAAGAAGGAAATCTTAAAGGTGCAGGAGCAGGCCATCCCCATGTGCCAAAAGAGGAGCCAGTGGGGGAAGAAGATGGGCCTGGCTGAACAGAGAGCTTTGGCTGGAACTCAGGAAAAAAAGGAGAGTTTATGACCTTTGGAAGAAGGGGCAGGCCACTCAGGAGGACTACAAGGATGTCATGAGGTTATGCAGGGAGAACATTAGAAGGGCCAAAGCCCAACTAGAACTTAATCTGGCTGCTGCTGTAAAAGACAATAAAAAATGTTTCTACAAGTACATTAGCAACAGAAGGAGGGCTAAAGCAGAATCTCCATCTTTTATTGGACACAGGAGGAAACACAATGACAAAGGATGAGGAAAAGGCAGAGGTACTTAACGCCTTCTCTGCCTCAGTCTTCAATAGTAAGACCAGTTGTTCTCTGGGTGCCCAGCTCCCTGAGCTGGAAGACAGGGACGGGGAGCAGAATGAAGCCCCCATAACCCAAGGGGAAATGGTTAGTGACCTGCTGCACCACTTAGACACACACAGGTCTATGGGGCTGGATGGGATCCACCCAAGGGTACTGAGGGAGCTGGGGGAAGTGCTCGCCAAGACACTTTCCATCATTTATCAGCAGTCCTGGCTAACCGAGGAGGTCCCAGTCGACTGGAGGTTAGCAAATGGGACGCCCATCTACAAGAAGGGCCGTAAGGAGGATCTGGGGAACTGCAGGGCTGTCAGTCTGACCTGTGTGCCAGGGAAGGTTATGGAGCAGATCATCTTGAGTGCCATCACATCACACACACAAGACGACATGGTGATCAGGACCAGTTAGCATGGGTTTATGAAAGGCAGGTCCTGCTTGACTAACTTCACCTCCTTCTATGACAAGGTCACCTGCCTACTGGATGAGGGAAAGGCTGTGGATGTTGTCTACCTGGACTTTAGTAAAGCCTTTGACACCATTTCCCACAGCATCCTCCTGGAGAAACTGGCTGCTCATGGCTTGGATGGGTGTACTCTTCACTGGGTAAAAAACTGGCTGGATGGCTGGGCCCAAAGAGTGGTGGTGAATGGGGTCAAATCCAGTCGGCGGTGGGTCACAAGTGGTGTTCTGCAGGGCTCAGTATTGGGGCCAGTTCTGTTTAATATCTTTACCAATGATCAGGACAAGGGGATGGAGTGCACCCTCAGCAAGTTCGCAGGTGACACCAAGTTGGGTGGGAGTGTTGATCTGCTGGAGGGCAGGAAGGGTCTACAGAAGGATCTGGACAGGCTGGGTCGATGGGATGAGGCCAATTGTGTGAGGTTCAACAAGGCTGAGTGCCGGGTCCTGCACTTGGGTCACAACAGCCCCACACAGCGCTACAGGCTTGGGGAAGAGTGGCTGGAAAGCCGTCTGGTAGAAAAGGACCTGGGGGTGTTGGTCAATAGCTGGCTGAACATGAGCTGGCAGTGTGCCCAGGTGGCCAAGGTGGCCAACGGCATCCTGGCCTGTATCAGAAATAGTGTGGCCAGCAGGAGCAGGGAGCGATCGTCCCCCTGTACTGGGCACTGGTGAGGCCGCACCTCGAGTCCTGTGTTCAGTTTTGGGCCCCTCACTGCAGGAAAGACATGGAGGCGCTGGAGCGTGTCCAGAGAAGGGCAACGAAACTGGTGAAGGGTCTGGAGCACAAGTCTTATGAGGAGCGGCTGAGGGAACTGGGGCTGTTCAGCCTGGAGAAAAGGAGGCTGAGGGGAGACCTTATCGCTCTCTACAACTACCTGAAAGGGGGGTTGTAGCGAGGTGGGTGCTGGTCTCTTCTATCAGGTGGCTGGAGATAGGACGAGAGAAAATGGCCTCAAGTTGCGGCAAGGGAGGCTTAGGTTGGATATTAGGAAAAATTTCTTTACTGAGAGGGTTGTCAGACATTGGAATAGGCTGCCCAGGGAAGCGGTTGAGTCACCATCCCTGGAGGTATTTAAAAGATGTGTAGACGTGGCACTTAAGGACATGGTTTAGTGGTGGACTTGGCAGTGCTAGGTGTAACAGGTGGACTCGATGATCTTAAAGGTCTTTTCCAACCTAAACCATTTTATGATTCTGTATTTCGCTCTTGCTGATATGTCCAAATGGCTTGCGTGAAGCAAAACACTTCAAAACAGTCTAAAGACTTGGCTCATCTGATTTTCACCCTGTACTACTAGAAACTTCTCCTGAAATATTGCCTGAGGGAATCATAAAGAAGAGCAAATTAGCAAATGTCTCCAATTCTGGAAAAGAAATGCAAAAAAGACAGTTCCAAGAGGTCTTCTCAGAGACCTTCCTGGTCCCGCAGGGAGACTGCAAAAGACACTGAAGCTGAAACACTTGATATATGATTGGCATAAAAATTAATAAAAAAAAAAAAAAAATCAGTTTCGTAGCACATTGTGGGATAGAGGCTCTGTAAATGAGCCAGACCGCTTCTCCCAGGCAAGGGAGCTAATGGGCTGGGTTAGAGGCTGGCTGGCACATCCAGCAAAGCACTCAATTTAGCACCAGAAGGTTGGGCTCTAACAAGAACAACGCAGTTTAAATTCAAACTCAGCAAACCATAAATAAGTTGAAATTTTGCAGCCGGGAGCAAAGAGAAGTTTGTCATTTTGCTCCCCCTTTCTTAATTGCCTGGAAACCAGAAAGCAAGCCCAAGGAACCGAAACTCATGCCAGTGTCCCTGGCGGGACAAAGATGCCGATGGGGACATCGGCACTGGCTTTCAGCCTGCTGAAGGGCAAGGTGGGGGCTGCACCCAAAAGCCTCTCCAATCTCTTCTCCAGTTACTGAAAACTGAGACATCCAGGACCTTGAGTGGACACAGCTCAGCCACGGTGCTAACGAACACCGACCCAAACGACCTGTGGGCTGGACAGGGTTTGGAGGCCACCCAAGCAGCGGGACAGCAGCAAGAGCTGCTGCTTCACCAACAGCCTCTAGCACGGTGCAACACATGGCAGTACTGGGAAGAGCCTGGCAGCCCTCTGATTGAGTCACATCCAGGTTTAAGACAAAAGATCCATCACTAAATAAAAGTAACAAGTTAATAGTAGCAGCGCTGAAGAAAAGGAGATCTACTTGAAAGCGATGTTTTCCTGGATTTGAAAGAATTTTAAGTGGATGAATTTCACATGATGGTGGTCAATTATTTTTCCCCATTCCTTCACAGCCAAAAAGTATATCAAAGATACAAAGTATGGAGACTGAAAATCGTTAAAGCCCACTTAAGTAAAAATCAGTGTTAGGATGGTCAATGAAATAATTTACATGCATCCATGCACATATACATACATATATTTTTTTATATATGTACACATAAATATTAATTTAAATACTGGGGGAAAGGCAAAAGATTGAAAATGTGTCAGTGTTCAAAGGATGCAGACTTGAGTAGACATAGGTTTGTTAGCCTGAAATAAATCCCAGACAAAACCAGTAGAAAACCAGAAATAAGATTGAATGAAGTGAGGTAAGGGTGTGGTTATAAATAAGCCTGCAAACATGGTTTTAAAGGAAAAATATATCTTGTAAAAAAAAAAACATGATTTTATTGTTTCATGGCACCAAAGACTAGCAGGATGCCTGGGTACATCTAAACCAGTATCCAGACTTTTACAAGGCATTTGGCTTTGCATCACTGGGAGCCGAGAAATATCCATTAAGGTAAATGATACAGTGAGAAGAAAAGGGAAACAAAGGGAGTCAGGGAAACCTCTGTTAGACAGGAATCTGCACGCGTCAGCACTAGCCCTGCAGCCTAGTCACCAGTTTTAATCAGTGAATAAACCATGAACTCATTGTTGATGATGCCGATGGATAACAGAGACGTTATCAATGGTAAATACCATGGGGGATGGAGATGTACAGGTGGCATCCTGGTTTGCAGTCCCAGAGTGAAATGAGTTTGAAAGATGTCTGGGGCAGTCTGGGTCAAGAACTCGGAATACGGAAACTCTACCACTGGCATTTAATGTCGGGTCAAATTAACATCTCCAACAGGCTTTAAATGGGTTTGACCCGGCTTTGGAGTGAAATTGCCCAGCTGCTCCTCAGGGTGCTGCCAGTCCTTCTGTCCATGCTTTGTGGGGCCACCGGTACGGGACTGCAGCAATGCGGCCCCTGGGGTGCGAACATGGGGCTGGCACGGGTGGGATTGCATCGGTGTGTGCAGCACAGCAGTGGCTTGCTGCAAAACCGCACAATCTGACTTTCCCAGTTTTAAAAAGCCTTCCACAAATTAGAGAGAGGGCAGAAAAGAGCTACAAAAATAATTTGACTATTAGAGAAAGTTCTTTACCCAGAGAGATTTAAAGAGTTTAATCTGTTTAGTTCATCAGAGAGACGATTAGGAGAAGCCTTGATTACAGTGTATAAGTACCTTCACAGGGAGAAAACAACAGGTATTAAAGGTCTCTCTAATCTAAGCGAGGCAGGCATAACAAGAAGCTATGGGCAGAAGCTGAAGACAGGCAAATTCCGAGAAAGCAGGCATGCAGCCTGAGGAGCTGGTGTGATTAACCACTGCAAAGCAAACATAAAGGAAAACAGCAAATTTACCTTCTCTCTCCTTTTGAAGAAATCTCCAGGTAAAAAACCAGAATGTCCAGCATTCACCTTCCATAACATGGCCAGCAAAAGCGCATCTGCAGAGTTATAAAACTCTCTTGCTCTTTTGATGCAATTTCTCCAGGACCATGGCTGGCTCTTCTCCAGGCACTGTGGAGGGTCCCCATTCCCAGGTGCGTGCCCCCCCAGGAGGCCTGCCACGGGTCAGACCTGCCTTTTCAGTACACCCCCTTGGCCTTTTGCAGAAAAAAAGCCCTTGGTCCCTGCTCGCCTCTAACCAGTAGTGCTCGGAGGCATCGCTTCAGCCCATGCCACGTCTGTGCCCAGGAGCGGCTCGGGGACGTGCCAGCCAGCGAGCCCAGGAGTGTGTCTTTTCACAACCAGCCATCACTGAGGCAGTTACAGTTTGTTCAACCTCTGAGGGAACGTATGACAAACAAACACCAGGCTACCTACTCACAAATAGCAAAGTTTTCAATGCGTTCATAAATTGTCTTTTATTTTGCAGCCATGGGTGGGCAATGGCTTTAAGCAAGAGCTTCCATAAGGATATGGTGACATTCTTGCAGCATTCGCAACTACAAAGCAACTACGTTGGCTCTCTTTATTATCATTCGGCAATTACGTATGGAATTTATTTTCTTCCAATTGGAAAATTCTCTGTGAGAAGCAGGAATAACTTCTGAAAGATCAGTACATGGTGTCACAGAAACCACCTTGGCTCCTTGACTCTTACAGCTGCTGCTGTGGGGAAGTAACATGGTACTGATTGTTTCTACAGCTCCACTTTGAGGCAGAAGTAGCTAGGATTTGTCATTTGGGACCCTCTCTCTTCTCAGACTATCTCGGTGCCAGGAACCTGAGGGTGAGCTGGGTCCTGCAGCCCAGGAACCTCCTGCACTGGCAGCCAGGGAGGTGGTTTTCTTGCTCAGCCCTGTGCACTGGACAGCTAGGCTCAGCAGAGACCTGCCCATAATCCCACCCCAACCGATTGTGCCATTCTTCTATAATTCTGTTAAACTAGAATTATAATTCACTGATTAAATAATATATCTGGAGTACTACTTCATCTTTGCACCGGAAGAGAACTGAACAAGGTGGTCCCTCTCAAGGCAGGTGCTTTGAAGGTATGAATAGCCAGTGAACTACAGCAACATCCCACAACACCAGTCAGATGGTGTCATCAGGTACGACAGGCCAGGAAAATTACTGCCATCTCAATGAGACTCGTGCTTTCCTACCAGCAGGAAGCCCAGACGAGTGCTCTCCAGCCATGTATCGTAGTCCTTCTGGCTGCTGAGAAGATATGTGAAAATGTCTGCAACCGTCCTAGGATTTATCAGCTGGTGACATGAATAGCACAAGGTCATTTCAGTCAAGCCTGCGTATTTTTTCCACTTCTGTTAAAAAAATAAACAAAACCCCAACACAATGCAATTAACTGTGCGTGGGAAAACTTGGTGGTGTTAGCAAAGAAATGACATTATATTTCAATTTTGTTATATCAATGTTTAGCAAAATTAAGCTCTGAGGTACAAACTCTATAAAGCTTAATTGGTATTTTGGATGATAAGACAAATTTAAATATATTTATCAATGAAAATGCACTATCAATTTGTTTAGGTTTTAATGATCCTGGCTAATAAAGAGAAAACAATAGAAGAGGGATGGTATTACAGTTACAGCTGGGTTTGATTTAACAGTTTATCAGTAGAGACTTTAGCTCACAATAAATGCTGTAATACAGTGGGGGAGTTTAACAGATGCTTTCAGGGCGTAGGAGAAGACTGAGGAGTGCAGGTTGATGGAAGACACCCGGGAAACAGTAACTACCAAGTCTGTATGTCATCTGTGTAAGCCGTATCATCTGTAGTCCGTACGGAAAGCTAGAATAAACTTATACGTGGAGTTAAGTGCGTATATATCATACCTCTTATGGTATATGGCTTATTAAATATAGTGAAAATCTTGTAAATGTTTAACTGATGTGAAAAGCACTTCAGCTAGAGGGAGAGAGCTAATTAAGGGACACATCACAAGTGCGATCCTTTCCCAGAGAGCGAGGCAGGGAAAAGTGCATGATCCCAGGGAGCTCTGTGCCATAATGCCTCATCCCATAGGATGGAAGAGCAAGGAAAAGCAGGGAGGAGGAAGAGGATGGACACAGGCATGCTGCAGGGCACTAGTCTTCAGCAGGGGTAGAAGCAAATCCAGCCTCAAAAAAAGGCTCTAGCAGGAGGCAGCACTGGAAGAAGGAGGAGAGAAATCCACACTGACATCTCTTGGGATACCAATGAAAAAGCAGAATTGCTTCTCTGGCTTGTAATTTTCAGCCTATGTTTATTTTTTACCACTTTATAATCCTCTTTTCAAACATTATCCTCTTACATCCTTGTCTACCAATCCTGGTGGCTCTGTACACAGAAATGTTATCCTCATGGCTCATTGCTCCAGCAGCCTTGAGAAGACCTTCGGCTCCCTGACAGCCTTCGCCAAGACATCTTGGGAGCACCTCCCAAAGCCAGTTTGGATTGGAATTGTATTTTCAGGAATCCAGATCGCACAGAGCTGGTTTTTGACTATTGACTGTTTTGTGTAACTTCCATCCTGTCAGCCTAGAAATGCTGCACGTAATGTATTCAAGGATCAGACTTCTGGTTCATGGTTACCCCAAGATCGATAGAGATATCTGTGTTCTCCTCCACTTGTATCCAACTAATCCACTCTCAGCTGGTGGCGTGAAGATATCATGACTCCTAAATTGGATAGTCCTCTATTTTCACTATTAACTTCCATCCCTTTCTTAATCCCTAACTTCTGCGCACTCCCTTCCCTCACCCCAGTGAAACCTCTCGGTTTTCCTACCTGTTATCGTTATGTGCTTGAGTCACTGCTGAAAAGCCTAACCCAGGCTCCCCCAGCCAGCCCAGCGGTTCCACTCAAGGAACAACCTAATGCCATTTTACACTTCGGTGCCTTTGCTACCTCGCATACCAAGTCTTGCCTCCCCCAGGTTACCTACCAATTTCCCTCAGGACACAGTACCAAATGCTCTTCTGAAGCCTCAGAGTAGATCTACTGCATTTCGTGTGCTAGAAAATCAGTTAGGTAAAGATATCCATCCAGTTCACGTGCCCCGGTAAGCGTTAGGCGGAGGCAACAGAATATGCAGTGTGTAAATACACATCTACAATTAAAGAAGGCTCCATGCAGCAGCTTATTGGCATCGTCCTCTTTCATCATCCTCAGACATGCCTTATAGTATCATTGACGGTAAATTATTTTCCTAGGTTATTATAGTCTGTCTGGTGAAATCTGAGGCAGATAACACAATCACTCTGCCAATAAGCAGTCAATGCAGGCACTGTGGGAGGTGTAATAGCTTTTCATGGCAGTTCCTAGAGAATTGATTAGCACTTGGCTCATTAGCTCAATAGCAATCAATGACTCTAAACAGCTTAGATACCATTCTTGCACATCAGAATTGCATAATAAAAATCCTTATGACAGATTTACTTAGTACACAATTGCAGCACAATGCTCCACATAAGAGAGAAGAGATTTAAAGGGTTGAGGTGTTGGAGAGGTAGGGGCAGAGCAGGGAGCACGGGCAGTTCGGCCGATAACGGAGGTGCTCAGCACCTTTCACAGGCAAACCCCTCGCCGCTCCAGCTCTGACAGGTCCTGCAAGTGCTGGTGCGTGGCACTGCTCCCTGCCACGTTGTACGGCAGGAGAGGTTTGTCTTGCTATGGAGGAGAACGTCCATAGTACGTGTCTTTGGCACAACTTTCTTCTTGCACGGGGCCAAGAAAACACGACCCACAGATTCAGACAAGTCCTTTTTGAAAAGGTCGATGTACTTAAAGTGGTTTAAAGCTCGAGTGCTTCATGTTACACAACCATAGTTCATGTTACACACCATCACCATTCAGATAAATTAAAATGCTTTCCAAAGGTTTTTGAAAACATTAAACTAAGACACAACCACTTTGAACAATTCTAAATTTTCACTTCCCCTATGGAAAATTCTTCTCCCTAATAAAGAAAACAGGAGAGTGAAATTCAGGAACACTCAAATCTCATAGCTCACTCCCATGGAGAACCAGTATCAAATGTATCACAATAAGGTCCAACAGAGAAGGACTGAGTAATTTGGGAAAAAGGTTCGGAGGCAGAAATGCACCCATACCTTACCCACGGAGGCAGTGGGGCACAGCTCCCCATGGCACAGCCAGCACACCATATGCCTGGGCTGTGGACAGCCCCCAGGGCAAAGCTAGGGGAGACCAGAACCCCCCCAGAGAACTTGAGGTCAGAGCACACACTTGGTTTATCTGGCTTTAAAAAACAAAAAAACAAGCGATCAACAGTCTCTTGGCCTGCATACGCATTCACGGTTGGTAATGAGGCACAGCAGTAAAATTAATTTTAAACTTCTTGGACAGTTGGACTAGACGATCATTGTAGGTCCCTTCCAACTTAAAATATTCTATTCTATTCTATTCTTGCAGGCGGAACTGTGCCACCTTCACAGCAGGTCGAGGATATTTGTCTAGAGAGCGGTGGGCTCAGTGGGAACATGCGAATGACACAACCTGTTGTAAGGGGGATGATGGGGCAACACACACGGCAGTGATTCCTGACCCGAGTGGGGAAATATTTTCCGAGTAGGAGATGAGCCCAAAGGGTGGTACCAAGAAAGAAGAAAAAGCACAAAGGACATCCCCAGGTCCCCGCATGGAGAGTGGTAAAAACAGGTCTGAAGAACAAGGGTACCAGCACTGCTGGGATAGGTTAGAAGCAAGCAGAACTGTGCCATGTTAGTTAATTTACTAAACAAATAATTTAATGAAAAAATGTTATGTATGGCTTGAGTGTGGTTGTACCTTTATACTAACTGCTTAATGAGAACAGCTTCTACAAGCTTTCACTGATGTTTATAAGCTGGGCCCTGGGAGCTAGGCTGCTAATGAACTTCTGAGCTGTAAGTGATAATTGGGTAAGAGATTCAGCAGAAGGCGATGTTGTTGGGAACCGTTCAATAGCAAACATGGTACTCCTCTGCTAGAGACCAAATCTTGGGTTAATGTTTTTCTAAATGACACCACCCATCAACTCCCATCAAGTCTTAGAAATCCTGAACTTTCCCCAGACCTTCAGCCCTCTATCTATTAAAACATTAATTACATAACAAGGAAACATATGGACAAACACCTTGGTGAAGGAGAGACTCAGATACCTGACGCATCCTTCATTTTCCCATTTACATGAAAAAGAGAAAACAACAGGAACCAAGTGAATGATGTTTTGTCTTTTATAGCTGAATTAATACAGCTGTGGCAGTAAGGTCTCATTGGACTAACTGAGCAGTCACCCAGCCGTTTGATGAGCCCTTGATAAAGTGCTTGATAAAGGGTTGAATTTGTCTGGTGCTGGCTGATTAACTGCCCAGTAAACAGTTGATAGATAATAAGCAAGTGGCAGCAGAACTTGAGACAACTCAGAAGACAGTACCCGTGAAAGCAAGATTCATTATAATACAAGGACATTTTAAGACTCATATACTACAGTTATGACAGTTAAAATATTTCCTTTAAAAATTAGACAGAAATTCACACATGGTTTTAATTCCCTTGATCTCTTCCCCCCACAAAGAACTGTAAAATAGCTATTACGCAAAATATCAGCCTTATTTATTTTGAAAAATATTCCTGATTTTTCTGCAAATGTGTTTAATACTGAAATTAATTTTAAATCATTAAATTATGAGACTGCTAAAATATCAGTGGAATTTCAAGACAGATTGTATAAGGAAAAAATTAAGTTTCCATAATTGTTAATACACTTAGATGTAAATAACATTTCATTTTGGAGCAATTGCTTTATAAATCTCTAAGTCTTATTTAATTAATCAGTACACTTTGCGTCAGTGACAAACCACATATTCAGCAGATTTAAAGATGCATATTCTATTACGGGAGCATTAAGTGTAGCTTTATCAGGGATTTAATAAATAACAGCAATATTCTAATATGAAAAACTCATAAAGAGCTGAGCTCAAGGGGGCATAAATTGTGACACAAGGGCATTTTTAAATCAGAGCATGCATATGTCTTAGAGTCTTAGAAGACAAGAAGTAGTGCCTACTTTGCTTTTTAAAGCCAAAAAATGCATTGTTTTTCATAACCCAAGGTGGAACAGAATGAGCCCCTGGAGGGCTGTCTTGGAGAAGGTACAAGAAGGGGAACTGGTGTCATGTTTTGACCTTGCTCTTCCTTACCTCCATGGAGAGCAGTGCCTGGCGCTCCACCTATGTCCCAAAAGCAATGAAACAGCAAAAATGGCTAAAAAATGCAGACTGAGAATAGTGGAAGCAGATTAGTGTAGCAGCAAGACCTCTTTCAGCAAATGAGGAAATGTATCACAGAAACAGGTGACAGATTTGCAGGAAATCAAAGCAAGCTACCAAATTGAGAGACAAGAGGGGCATTGCTTATAGTGGGAACAGAAGTGTCAGGATCAATTATGTATCTCTGATTTAGATGCTTTTGAAAAGCTCAGATTCTCAGCATGGTGCAACCTCAAAGAGAAAACCATGAATGTGTGTTCATCTCGTTCACACTGTCGTTCACCTCAAAAAAAAAGTGATGGAGTCAAGAGCGTGTAGCTGTGCAGGACATCCTACACTCACCATGAATACCAGGAGCAGGCAGCCCATCCAGCCCCACACTTCGCATCCCAAGAAATAGAGGGCAATACTAACAGGGCATAGGATCTCTGAACTACGAGCAGTTTATGTTCCTTGTTTGTACTGTCCCAGTTTTAAATACAGTGAGCCACTCAGCAGTGCATTGATGGCAGTTCAGATCATACCCCACTCTAGGTGTTGACCTCCAGCTGTGACAGACAACACAACACACAGTGTGTTCACAGGACACCAAACCCCACAACTACACAGGCTCTTATACAGCTTTCCTTCCTTGCTACCTGAACAGCTCACAATTACAAACTCATGTGTCTTTGAAAAAAAAAAGGCAACGCAGTTTTACAGGAGAAAATTGAGTTCATCTTGGGATTTCTTAGCCATCGATACCGGGTATGGCCACCATCAGGTCACCCAGCAAATCTGTAACGACATATATTAGAAATGGGCACTACATTTAATTTCTGGAAAATTACCCAGGGCACACAATGTGGAATACACCCAGGCTTTATGCTAGCTGCACAATACCAACAGCTGATTACCTGGCCGTGGCTTTCTAAGACTGTCCACTGCAGAGGAAACTTTGAACAAACAAACAAAACACCCATCCCTTCCATCACTGCTCCATACGGCAGAGACATCTGGATCTAGAAAAGAAGATTATGTATTTTAATCAGCACTGATCAGTCATAGTTGCTGATTTTTATAAATGACATTAAAATAAGAGAATGTTTCAGCAATAATGTCATATTATGACAAGTCATTGGTTTGACTGCTATCATAAAATACTGCATGAATAACAAAAAGCATATAAAATGAAGTGTCTAAAAGACTAGAAATAATTTTTTAAGTTCTGAAAATGTTTAGAATAGAATTCAGACCTTAGAAATGCCTCAGCTGGTTTCAGTCTCCTTGCATCCTTGGAGGTCTCCTGTGAAGTAGGAAAAAAGAGATGTGTTTGATTTCCTTCAATCTACCAAACGGATGCTGGGACACCAAACCCCATTACGGATGAGACCCCCAGCCGCCGCACTGCCAGGATCCTCAGGTCACCTACCCTGAAGGAGGAAGCAGCAATCCAAAATATACGCCAAAAGAAATCCCCTTGGAAATTCCCCTGAGCTCCACCTGTAGGTACACCCCACCGGGTGTTGGCATGGGTGACTGATTCCGGGGTGAAGGCTGCTGACAGTATTCAGTAATACCAGCAACACCCCTCCCCTGGAGCAGGGTTTTCAGCAAATGCCATGCACGGGAGGAAGGCGCACGGGGGTGGTTATCTCTGCCTGGACACCGGAATGGCGTGTTTACAGGATATGTATATAGGTTATATATATATTCAGATCCACCTTGCAGGTCTGAGCAGAAAATTGTCGATTCCATCTGGCTCCCATATGTGCCTTCAAGGCAGCATTAAACACTCAGCATGAACTGGCCTCTTCTTTTACTCACCGGCTGAGCAGAAGTGTGTTCTAGTGCCATTAAATAATCCCTGCTTAACCCTAGTTTGGATGCAGTGAAGTGTGGCCAGTTATTCAAAGCCCTTTCTTTGAATTTGGGATATGCGCTCCAAGCTCCCACTCACTGCGCTGCTCTGATAGCACCAAGAGGCTCCAGGACAACGTACACAGCACATCTGAGAGAGAAAATAACTCAGACCTACAGGACAGTCGTGTTGTTGAGATACAGGTGCAATCACGCCAAAATCAGAGCTCTTGAAAGCCAAAGAGTACAATTATTCGGCAAGCTTTTTATTGTTGCTGGCTTTGTTTTTAAATTTTAAAGTTCCTAGCCTGGAAGCTGCAGTTTGCTGTCAGCACTTTGCTGTTAAAAATATCAACATTTGCAATGAATACTAAGCACACGCAACAAACCGCTAATAATAACGTTCCTCCTGCTCGCTGCAAGAGCCTTAAAAGCAGCATCCACAAACGGTGCGTCCACACAGCTGGCAGGGCTCTGAGCTGCTTTTCTAGGGGTCTAGATCCAAATCCGCAGGTTTAGTCAATTCTCTGCCAGTTGTTGTCATGAAAAATTGCCTTTCTCTGGATGGCAGAGGGAGTCAGAGCTTGTGCTCCTCCTCCTCCTAGGCAAAAGACAAAGGAAATGTTAACAACCTCGAATTAGCTGCATTTTAGCAGCGTTGGCATTTTCTGTGCCTTTTGGCAAGATGAGGGAGCACACACTGGCAGATTAAAGGTTATAACTCTATGGCCATAAAACGTTCCAAGACAGGAGAGACATTTTTGGCACCGACTGCCGTTACGCTGTTGTCAGAAGGTCAGTGAAGCACCGTGGCAGCAGAGCCCGGGCACGGCAAGGCAGGCACCGCCGGCGTGGCTCAGCGGTGGCACAGCCGCCGGTGGCTCACGAGCCTTACCGGTGAAAGCGTCGTGGTGCAGGAGAGCACTGGAGTGGCCTTTTGGTCAGAGGTTCGGTTACACACAGCTATAGGGACCCCTTAAGAACTGCCGTGAGGTGCTTGAAATCTCACCGCCGCCAAAATCTTCAAAAAGGAGAGGGGAAGAAACTTTCCAACAAAACACAGAAATAGGAATAGAAAGCTTGCTCAAAACAAACTCTGATCTCTATTCTTCGCTTATAATGCACGGCACAACCTCAAATTAATCAGCCAAGCGAGTTCCTCCAGAGGCCCCTGCACTAAGCACATTGGAGATGGGCTTGGATCTGCTTGTCTTTGGCCACATTAATGCTTTTAGGTAATTTCGTGGAAGTGGGTCTCACAGCACTGTACGTCCCTTTGTGTTGGGAGCTTCGTTAGGTGGTAAGATGTAGCTGCAGTGAGAGTGCTCCATGTCTTGGCTGAAAGCTTTGGGGGACCCAAAGGTGCCCGGCATGGCCAGCACAGGTACGGAGCACGCCGGGAGCGGTAGTCCCCTATGCTAACAAAAAATGCTGTTCATTTACAGGTTTAAATGTGCCAACGCTAGACTACCGCAAATCACTTTGTATTTTTTGCCAACAACAACAAAAAAAAAAATTATTTGAGCTGACCCAAGGGAAAGCACATTGGCATAATCACTGCCCTAAAATCTTCCCCCATCACTTGGCACCTGCAGCGCAGAGCCGTTCCCTGGCACTGTCCAGGAGGGCAGCGGATGAGGCAGAGCCCGTGGCTGAGCACGACCGCTCACCGCTGTGCCCAGCCCAACCGCAAGGCTCTTTGCTGGGGTCGGCTCTTCATTTGTGGCTTAACCTCTACACAGGTTCCCTCTCATTCTGCATTTTTGGATGTACTAAGGGTTTTCCTACCACTGAAAAGCTGTTCTCCATGCAGTTACTGGTAGACTGCAAACAAGGTACATACTAAATATCCCTCGGACAAACTACTGTGTAGGTCAAGCTTTATAAGTCTCTCCTTTGAAGATAACTTCAGGGGCTGCTTTTTTATGAGCCTTGTCCAACTTACAAACAGCGCTTTTAAGGAGGAGCAGCACTTCTGTTAGACCAGCCAACGCAAACCCTTGTGCACATGTCCACAATGCGTTCTGTTACAGATGTGACAGCAGTGGGGAGAAAAGCTTGCAGGGAGAGGCAGTAAGTTTTGTTAGGCCAAATGATGCAGCTGGAAAAATCAAAAAAGCTTCTGGATATACAAACCTTTTCTTCTCACATCGATGTAACAGATCTGAGACTAATAAAAGATACTACCTTTGCCTATAAACCTGGCTTCTTTTACAGCCTTATATCATCGCAGCTGCAGCAGCAAATTACAACTATTGATGTGGTATTCAGAGAAAATAGTTGCCTCCGTGGTATCATTCAATATTTATTTATACACCAAACATTACCTCTCTTAACCACAGTTCGTGTAGGACACCTGCAAAGCCCTATTGGACCATCATGCCTCCCAGACTGCAAAATCAAAATACGTATTTGCACACTGTGACTCCTACACCCTAGATTCACAAACTCCTTCAGTGTTCAAGGGTGGGGAAGACTCTGGAAACCTCCAAGTACAAGTCAGTATGAGTCTTTCCAAAATGTTATCCCCAGCTTGTCAGCCTCACCCACATCCCTCCTTTCTATATCTAGTGTCTTGCAGTTTCCCATTAATACAACATTGATCAGAACCAGACCAGTTATCAAGGAACAGAACCTTTCCCTTCCTTTCCCTCTGGAGGATGATTAAAAGAGGATTCTTATTCTCAGCAGATGTAAACTGTTTCACTTTTGGTCTTGCCCTGCAGAGATCTGTATTCGAGGTGATTGCTGAATTCACTGGATACGAGCAATGTTCAGCATCATCGACTCAATGAGAGTTTGGTCAGTGACTCCTGCATCGATGTCAATTTTTTTTCTATATAATGCATACCTATGGGTTAATTTCAAAAATTACAAACAATAGCTCTAGCCTTTCAAACTACATAGTTTAGTGCATCAGTACAAATCCTGTACCAAATCATCTCTGCTGTAACGAGGAATCCGTGTTTTCCAAAAGGACTGTCAGCCCCCAAGTTTTGCAGGGCTGTTTTCCAGATGTTTTTTCCCAGGCTGCAGCTATCAGTACTACCACGTAACACTGCTCTTTTATTTCCTATTTCCTCAGTTGCACAAATTCTACCATTTATTTTGGTCTGTCTCGCAGCCAGACCTATATGTTTTCTTTCTATTCTTCAGAATTTCTCACTGCTTTACTGCAGAGGCTATTTTCACAGAAGTTATGAGTTATTCCGCACTGTTCATCTCCCATGGAGGAAAACTCTACTCTAAAGGTAGGTCCCGGTGATAGGTAGTCTATGTTGCTAAAACAAACAAAAGTCTTACAAAGAACACCATAAATACTCTACCATTTGATGAGGAAAAAGAATAACAGGTTTGAAAAATGGACTTTTCTATTGTGACTTAAAGGCTGTACCCACTCCCCCTCATATAATTAATACGCATGGGAGGCACTGAAAAGCTCTATTGTTCCCAACACAGCAGCATCACAGCCAGCTAGGAAAAACAGTGAAATTCCAAACAAAGCAAATCTGGGCTCCTTTTTAATTCCTGAAAAGAAAATGCAAAACAATTATTGCTGCTCCTCTGAGCATAGTGTCTTGTATCAAGAGGTAAGTTTGGCAGCTCCTCACTGCAAGCACATGGAAACTTTTCTTCTTTTAAAGCATGAACAACCCCAGCCAAGATGATTTCTCTCCTGAACAGTAATTCTACTGCAGGGAAACTATTTGCAAACAAATACCATAGAAAAGCCACTCTCCAGGTGATGAATAGGAAACTTAGAAAGGTGTGTCATGGTCACAGAGGGATGACATGGTCACATTTTTGACCTCTTCCTATGGTATGGATAATGGTGTATCTTACCTTCCTTGAATTTGTCATGTTCCTTAGCCTCTGAGATTATGCTTGTCGGCTTTGTAATAAAGAGCAAAAACAAGGGGCAAAATGCAAAAACTGTTAGTTTCAAACACACCACTCTGAATTAGAAATTAGTCTGAAAACATCCTCGTCCAGAGAAGTCTAAGTCCTGCTTGCTCAGTGTAAATTACAGAAACTCTGGCCATCCCCTCATCCTTCTGTTCTGTGAAGACACAACTGAAAAGTGAAAGAACGTTTGGAAAATTTTATGGGCAACAAGATAATGTGTTCATAGACCTTTTTAGAAAGTCAACACTGATCTATACTTACATTCACCGAGGACACTCAATCCATGGTTCAATCATCTTCCCAGATCACTCATGGAGGCTTTGTCCTCGCCCTTCTCATGGCCTCCACTCAGAAGACATTAGCAGCTTATCTTGAGAAATAACCTATCTCACCACCACTGTAGTCCTCGTTCTGGATTCACATAATCCAAATCAACTTCACAAGACAGAAATTGGAGCAACACCTCTTGGAAACTCACGCATTACCAGGAACTAACAGCACTGTCCTGAAGTCCTGTCCCCAGCAAAACGCATGCAAAACTCCTGCTGCCCGGCACTCAGAACTCCATGAAACCCCCACCTCCATCCCCAATAGCATCCAAAACATAGAATCATAGAATCATTTAGGTTGGAAAAGACCTTTAAGATCATCGAGTCCAACTGTCAACCATGCCCACAAAACCATGTCCTGAATTTCCTTGTCTATGTGTTTTTTGAACACCTCCAGGGATAGTGACTCAACCACTTCCCTGGGCAGCCTGTTCCAATGCCTGACAACCCTTTCAGTAAAGAAATTTTTCCTAATGTCCAATCTAAATAGCAACAGCAGCTGGGGACTGGGGCACCAGGAATGCTTATCCCAGCTCATGCTTTCAGCTGGATATATTTTTTATTTGCCATGAACACCTTACAGGGAGAAAGAGTAACAAGAAAACAAACCCAGCACCTACTTGGACACCGAGTGCATCGAAGCTGGCCATAGCTAGCCAAAGGCAGTGCTGTCTTACACTTATTTATTCAGCCCACTGTCCCACTGGCCTGGCTGTCCATATGGCTTGCCATGATGGGCCGGAGTGCTCAGGCAATGCAGGAGAAAAGAGGCTATTTCTGTAAAACTTTTCCCTTCTTCACCATCCAATTATTCCTCAATATACGCTTTTTGTGTGTAAGGGGCTCTGAGTCCCTTATCCTTCCCTTGGATCTCTGCAGTCATAAAGATTGCCCCAGAACTGATGCAAGCAAAGGAGTGGGGCCTCAGGCTGTTGAAACTCTGGGATTAGAAAAAAGAAGAATGAAATGACTGTCACAGATGTAACAGTAATGAATAACGAGACAAGCATGTGATAAACTGACCTGGGTAATACCATTAAGATCAGCAGCCACACAAGATATATCACTAATCCTATTACAGTCACGCGACAAGGAAAAGCACCTATCTTTTAAACAGGGTGCTTAATTGAAAGAGAAAACCAGACACCTCAGACAAGCAACTCAGCGACAGAGACGAAGCCGTGCTGAAAGAAAGAAGAGTGCCCCAACGTGAGCTGAGTTGCAAGCGGTACCCAGGAGGTGATGCTCATTCTCCAAAGCTTTGAACGCGCTGCCAGCGCTCCCCCACCACGGCATCCTCAGGGAAGGCTTTGCAAGCCAGGCACACAAGAGGTTTTTTTACTGGTGTTAATGCAATTCACAGCTGCCCCTCGGCCAAAGGTGTTGCAGTGCTTCGCCCCTGATCCGCAGGCAGGAGCACCGTGCCTGCCCCAGGGTAAGGATGCTCGGCCGGAGCGAGCAGCCAGCCAGCAGTGCTGATGCCTCCCTGCCACTTTTATCCAGGCTTCAACAGGCACTTTCAGTGGAGCTTTGTAGTGGAAAAGATGCTGCAGCTCTGCTGCCGTGTCCCCTTATCACTGAAATCAAACAAGCTCGTTGCACTGCATGAAAGTCTCTTCTGTGCTTGGTGTGCTTGGATCATCCTTAACAGCCGCCTATGAGTTTGCGCTGCTCTACTCTTTCTGCATCAAAGTTTCTGCCTAATAAAAAAGTTGGCAATAACGAACTCACTAATGGTTTTCCTCGAGTCTCGTATACTGTGCTATGGGAGCCCTGATGGAAGCAGTGTGATGGGGCTTTCAAATCTGTCATGCTAAAACCAGCAGCAGATGTGGGAAAAGGTTGCTCGAAGTCCTTCAGTCCCAGCTTCGTAGACAATGCTGTCCTGTTTGGTCTTTATGTAAAGCTCATAGTGAAGTGTGTGTTAGGACTGGTTCTTGAGGTGTCTAATTTAAAAGCTGTACCTAGCCTGCTGTAGTTAGGGACATGAAATTATTTAGACATATGTAAATAAAAAACCCTTGGGGAGCAAGGTGAGAAATGTCCCTATTCCTGACATTAGCACATGCATGATAATGGGCTGGCAGTAAAAAATTAAACATTTAAAGGCATTCCAGCTGGGCAAGGAGAGAGGAAATATCTTTCTTGGCAGTGTCAGCAGGAGTTTTTGCTGCAGGCACAGGGAAGAGGGCTGAGAACTGAGCGCAACGAGAAAGGGCAGGGTTTGATGTGAACTGCCACCTCAACGGCTGATGGTGTAAATGGCTGCAGCTGTTGATGCTTTATAATGGAAAAGATTTTCAGAAGGGGTTTGAAACCTCCCTGATTTAGTGACTTCACAGTCGATATTAGCTACAAGTTGTGTTTTGCTTTTCAGCATGTGTTGGGGAGGAAGATCAGTCACGAGTTTCAGCTTATGGTGTAACAAATGTAACGTTTCCACATTTGTGGCTTTGTATCAAGGTTTTCATTTGCTTTTGGCTTGAGTGATTTTCGCATTTTGGAACTTTAATACAACTTATATCTATACTTTTGCATATTTGTGCTTTTAAATTAGCCAGGCCAGCCTCCTCCTAACAATTAGAAAGTGTGATTTATTAATGCACATTACAGTGTGAAGGTGGGTCTTGGTGCTATTAGTGACTGTGTGCTAAGATCCCTATGCCAGTTAACCCAAGACTGAGCAAGCCAACCAAACAAGCTTTTTTTGGATACCGCATTTGTTTTTAAACATTAAAATGCAGAATAACGTCCACACCAGCAGTAGGGCAGCAGCTTGGCTTGCCTTTTCCTGAAGCCACATGCAAGTCATAGGGGTAGGGGTGATAAGCCAAGACACCAACACGCTCCCAAGTGCCTGGGGAGACTCCGGTACAAACACATTCACACACCCTGGCAGATCTGCACCCAGACCAGCTCCCATGACCTGCCCGAACCATGGAAAGAAGAGGCATTTGAGCCATTCCCTAGCTTTCTTCATCACAGATGCCACTGGCTGCCATCGGTCTGTGCGCAGGATCAGCAACGTCCTTAAAGCCAGACACATGCACACAGTACAATTTGGAAATATTTGCAGAAATTGTCACAGTTATAGAAATAAAGATCCTCTTTGAACTGTTCTAAACCAGATGTGGATAGTCCATTAATTCTCAGCCTAATGAACTGTTAGATAAATCTTCTTATTGAAACTCCCTATTCATTTTTTCATACTGAACTGAGTGCGATCAGCTGAGTCTGGAGGGTGACTCTGCAGCTGAGGTCTTATACCTTCCCCGAGTTCACATCACTGCTCTTCCAGCACAGGAGTGTTCCTGGATTGTCTGAGGCCACGTCTTACACTGAATCAGAAACGTAAGTCCATTAGATCATAAATGCATAGCCTGTAAGGTAAGGGGCACGTGCAACTCAATCTAGCTGGGTACAGACAGGTCAGCGTTCATCCAGTTACATTTTTCTGAGACCATTAACTTCTCTTCTGCTGCGTAGATCCTGATGGATGTCATGCTCATTCTGAACCTGAAGGCAACTGGAGAGGAAGCATCTTAGCTGTTCCCTTGGTAGGGACATCCAAGCTCAGCCTTGATGCTAAAGTGATCACACTTGATGCTAAAGCAGGTCTTATTTGCACATTGAATTTGTTGGCTTTCCCACTAAACCACTGGTTCCTCTCTGCCTTTCCCTGCCAGAATGAAGCACTCTCTCATAGACAAGATCATCAAGACCTTCCCACAAGGGTCCCTGTGGGATATATTCAAGCCATCTCAGTCTTCTTCTCAATACATTAAAAGACTGAGTTCTTTAATGTGTTCATTTAAGGCACGTTCTTCCGACCCCAGAGCATTTTGTGGCTATGCACTGCACCTTCTTCCCTTCTGGACTTTAAACCCACGTGGGGTTGGTCTCAGCAGCCCTATGAGCAAAGGGGGCAGAAGGCAGGCAACTGCTACCCACTACCCATGATTTCCAAGCAATGCCTGCATTTCCCATAGCATCAAACCTGCAGTTTGGCCCCTGTCTCCCAAACCAAGATGCAGCCGCCTGTCCCGTAAAGCCAGTCTGCCTGTCCTGCTCCAGCCAGAGACACTTGCGTGTGCATAAGTGCACCTGCTTTTGTTTTGAATGGGCCCACGCGTGATCCATATTCCTCCATCTTACTGACTCCTATTAAGCCTTAGCTCGGTGTTAGCTACCACAGTTTTGGTAGATTTTTCTATTCATTTTAATCAGCAGTAGTATCCTTCAAAATGATTGATTCAAATGCTAGGGAGGCCCTGCAGAGTCTCACTGCAAACATTTCTACACAGCGATGACTTCTAACATGCAGTTATTCCCTTTCATTGCTCTTAATCCATTTAACTTCTGCTTTCATAAATTCTTACTCAATACATTGGAGGATTTTACATTGAAGTTAAGGCTTTTGGAAAAATCTCTGTGCGTTACACAGGTCACTAGCGTTCTCCAGTTTTACAAACTTCTGTAATATCTCTCTTCTCCCAAGTAACAAGTGATAAGACAAGAGGAAACAGCCTCAATTTGCACCAGGGGAGGTTTAGATTGGATATTAGGAAAAATTTCTTCACTGAAAGGGCTATCAATCATTGGAACAGGCTGCCCAGGGAAGTGGTACCTGGAGGTATTTAGAAGACATGTAGACGTGGCACTTACGGACATGGTTTAGTGGTGGACTTGGCAGTGTTAGGTTGACGGTTGGACTCGATGATCTTAAAGGTCTTTTCCAACCTAAATGATTGTATGATTCTATTCTATGATGATAACAACAGCAATTTAAACTTCCAGAGTATCGTTCGGGAGTTATCACAACTTTATTTCCTTTTTTGTTTGGGGGGTTGGTTGGGTTTTAACCCTCGTTTTGTCTGACATTTTAATTCTTTGGCGGTTTTAAAGAAAGGGCCTCATTAAAGGACTTGCAGCCTTGGGAGTTATGAACACGAATTATCTAGGAAACTGGGTGGGTCTGCCAGGTGCAAGCACAGCAGATATCCCAAATCCAATGTTGGCACGGGTCAGGCAGTGCCAGTTACCCAGCACTGCTGCAGCACACAGTCACTCCAGCCTGAGGCTCCCTATCCACCAGGACTTGCCCCAGCCCCAAGCTAGTAAACCTTATTATTTCTCTGCTCGCCCCAAGGCTTCGCTGCTCTTCAGACATGAGGTGATCGATGCCCCCCAGTCCTGACTCGAGGCTTACATGGAGCCGGCCCGGCAGCGTCTGCTTGCGATGCCCAAATCCTGGCACACATCTCGCTGCCAGGGCTCACTCGGTCCTACACTGAGCAGGCAGATGGGGGGAACGACTTGGGGTTTACCACCATCCAAGGGAGTAGGGGGTATCCCTGCTATTCATTCGGAAAAAACAGTAGGCAAATGATTTTCAGGAAGAAATGTGATTTTCAAGTCAATGAGGCATTTAATCTGTAAAGCCCTCTGATACAGTATTATCTCCATGGGGAAATGGAGGCTTAGATAAGTTAAGCGGTTGCTCGAAAGGTCATGCAGTAAGTCATTGTAAACTAGGATTAAGCTCTGTGTTTCTTACTAGCTGGTGCTTCACCACTGGAAAATGTCACCTCAGAGGGGAAGTTTCAATGAAGTGCACACATGGTTATACCGCTTTTGCACTGAGAAACTGAGTTGTCACAATCTGGTTGCTGCCTCACGTCCCCGAGCACTCCAGCTGCGGGGGTTGCTGCCAGCAGGTCTCTGCACAACAGGGAGAAAAGCCTTGTCTGCGTTGTGGATACACGTCCAAGGAAAAAAAAACCCTCCTTGTTTGTTTTACACCTTCCAACATCTTGGAATAAGTCTTGTAGAAAATGGATTAAGACAAAAGAGGACTCCCTGGTCACATCTCCAGCAACACTTCTTACAGGCAGCCAGGCAGCAGATACCAAGTCCAGAGTAAGACAAAGCACCTCCTGCCCCCCCCCAGACGAAGAATCCCACAGATCTCCCAGCGGACAAGAAGCCTCAAACCTCCCCGCACACGCCTGAGCCAGAGAATTGCCAGCACCCAGAGCAGTGCATTGCAAGCCGGGGATCACGACATTCCCATTTTGGTTTGCAACGGATTTCAAAGAGGATCTCAAAACATTAGAAAAAGCAGTAATGGTCGAGAGGAAGAGGGCAAGTACTGAATTAATCTGAAGTCAAGAAATAGAATCATAGCTCGTTCCCTGCCTTGGAGGAACCGAGATGCCTCTCCAAGGACAACATGAAAACAGGCCAGTCAAAGGGAATGACACACGTGAAAAATATTTGAGATGCGCTGAAAATCTGCACTTTGACAGCACGGGAGCTGGCGTCTCAGCAGCACGATGCCCCAGGCAAAACTGCTCGGGGGCTCGGTCCTCCCCGTGCGAGGAAGCCGTGCTGCACTGGGAGGCAAACTCCTCCAGGAGCATCTCTGCCCTCAGCATCTCTGCCCTCAGCATCTCTGCCCTCAGCATCTCTGCCCAGAGCCCCTTTCCGAGCACAGGGCGACCCTCCAGCAAACAGAGGCAACCCCGTGTGGGGCGAGGGGTGGGAAGGGGGCAGTTGGGGGCTGTTCTCAAAGAGGAGCACTTTCCTTGCTGCAGGAACTGTTGCCCCATGCGGGATTTTAAACAGCCTTTAAATCGCCTTACTAGTGTCTCGCCTGGTTGATGGATGTGGAAGTGATCCCGGTGACACAGACACATTAGCATTTAATGTCAAGCTAATTACTGACAAGCCTTTCCCATTCATAGGTGTATTTTAAAGACACAAGCTGTGATGAGACAAGAAAGCAGAAGACATGAGCTGGAGGGAAGTGAAGGGAACGTGTGTGATCAAACACATAAGCAAAAAAATTAAATATCAAAAGTTATGTGTCTTCTTCCTGTTTTGCAGTCCAGGGTTTGAGGTTGGGGGTTTTTGATCATTTTAAAAAAATGAATTTTCAAATAAACCGTTCTGGAGCCTGAAACGATGCATGCTTCGTACATAACCTTGCAGGGGGAAGGGGAAGGGAATTATTTTAAATGAGGAAATTTACCTTAAAGTCCTTGCGCTTCGTAGAGATGTTATACCTACGTACTTACGTACTTTTGTTTTACTTGTGGTAGCCCTAATTTTAACTGGAACTGTGGTGATCCTCCTACACATACCTGTATTGTACTCTGAAAGGAGATTATAATGTATTATAGAGAGAACCTGTTCTAAGATACATCTTTTGCCAGTAACGTAAATGAGAAATAAATATTTGTGAGTTCCATACCCAGCCTAATTATGGCTCTTCACAGTAACTTTTTGATTCAAGAACAATTAAACTACAGGGGTGGGAGCACGGAGCGACGTCAGCCCAGATCTCAGAAACTGCCCCCAAAAGAGGGACCCCCCCACCTTGCAGAGCCCCGCGGGCTGGGCAGAGAGCAGGCAGCAGGGGTGTGTGGGCAGCCCCCTCCCTCCCTTCCCATCTCCCTCATTATCCTTGTGATGTGCTGCCAGCTTCCACCAGCCTGTCCACTACAGAGCATTTTGAATGGCTTAGATGCACTTTAATAAGGAAAGCTAATATCCTGTAATCTTTAAGTTACTGCTGTAATTGCTACCAGTCTCAATTGGCTACCGGTAATTATCCTTGCCTTCTCTTAAACACTTTGGCTTCCACAAGGTCAGTGCTTCTCCATACCAGCAATAAGACAGGGTTTTGCACTGCAGCTCTCTTAATCAAGTGGTTGTACTTTGCAACCGAAAATACGGCGCTAATCTCGGTCTGAACCTAGACGCGGGTCCCCTGCAGCGTGGCTGTTCGAGCTGTGGTGCTGAGCTGGCCATAACGTCTCTGTAATGCAGGGAAGCAGGGATTTGGAAATTTCCAGGATTCTGGCTTTGGGCTGCTCCAGCAATTAAAGAAACTTCTAGCATACTCTCCCCAGTGTTTCTTCTTTCTGTCTTTAACACATTCCTGGCGTGTTTTAATTCACGTATGGGCCAGGTAAATTAAAGCCTGCGATCTGTTTGAGTAGTGCATGCAAGCGGCACACTTGCAAAGCAAGGGCGAGGGAAGGGCACGGCGGGAGGGATGCTGCTCCTGGCACCACGGCAAGCGATGCAGCCTGTCCCAGCGAACCCGTGCCAGAGCCTGTCAGCGCAGATCATCTACCTTTTCATTACTCACCGTGTGATCAGAGCTGCGGAAACGACGAGACGGCGGTTTACGGCTCCCCAAAGCGGTTACGTACGGCGCGGAGCCGGCAGACCTCGGCTGGGCTGTGGCTGCTGGCCGTGCCGTGGGAACGCTCCCGCCAGCCCTGCCAGCTCCTCTGAACGGACATCGCTAAAGTGACGGGACAGCTTGCCTCATCAGCAGGTTTGGATAACGGAGGGTAGGGGTTATGCTCCCCAAATCCCAGAGTACACAAAGGAATAACTCTCTCAGCCGAAAAACTAGAAGGAGGTGAGTTGGGATCAAACAGAATCAGAACTGTGGTTTATCCTCCCCAACTTAAATCTAAGTAAAAGAGAGGTAGACGAAGGGCTGAGAGTACTTGAGCGGCCGCCCCTGCGGCCCCGTCCTCCCACAGCCAGCGGGGACACGTGGGACTGGCCAGCCCAGCACTCCCAGTCCCGGGAACACCAGTTGCTTCGCCCGAGCAGACCCAGGCCCAGGGCGAGGGCTCGATGCAGCCCACGTCCTGAGCTCGCCCTGCTGCCTCTGTCCCACCTCCAGCTTTGGGTACGGAGCCTGGCAATTGCCGTCTGGCAGGAGGGGGTCTGTAAAGTGCCTTAAGCACTTGGGGGTGGGAAACAGCACGGGAACCACCTGCCTGGTGGAGAAACCCTTCAAACCCTTTAATGACCTTACCAGGCACGCCCTGCCCACGCTCCTCCTCCTCTTATCCGTGTACAATATACAGAATATTGCTCTTTACCCTAAACTGTAAATCATGTAAGAACATGTAATGTCAGTCTTTGCAGCGTGGCTCAAGCAGGGAAGGAGAGCGTAGGGTACCGAAGTACCCTTGAGCTATCTCTTGAGACACGAAGCCATGCACAAGTTATCCTCCCCTACGCTGAAAAGAAGAGCAGGAAAAGCTCAAAAGCAAAGCTGTCACCAGATCTCAGAGAACAAGCTTTGCTCAGGAGATCACTGCCAGGGGGTCAAATTAATGCCTTACCTGGGCGATTTAATGCCCACGTGCAAAGTAACAGAAAAGGAATTGAAAAGGAATGGAAGCAATACATAAGATTGTAAAAATTATCAGACGTACCCCTTTAATTCAAAACTCTAAACCAAAGAATTCCCAAATTCTGACGATCTTTGTAGAGAGAAAGTGAAGGTAATTCCTTAAGTGTGTCTATCTCAGGAAGCAAAAATAGTTGCAAAAACTAAACTAGGAAAGTAGAACAAGATATCCGCAGAGCCAAGGAGTTCTCAGTATAATTTAGAATAAAACCTTGCAAGCTATACTTGGAAACCTTGTTAATGTAATAAAGAATAAACAAAAAAAAGCCTAAAGTATATTGCATCAAACGTTACATTATTCAAATCAGTTCTGAAATTCTGAGAACAGCACCAATCACTTCTACTTGGTGGCTCATGTTCGTGGTACTCAAGGTTCATTGAGTAGCTCAAGTCATCACCGGCAGTTCATCAAGGCCTTTAAATTTATCATTATTTTGAAAGTCTTTTAAAAACTAGAGCTAAGCAGAGCACTTCTTCAGCCTCCCAGAACTCCCTTTAGTAGAAAGGAAAGGAACATTGCTGCTGTAACTCAGTGTCACCGCCGGAATTAAGTGGGCACTTCTTCCTGCATTAGTTTTCATGGAGGTAGCGTTTGCAGTTCTGTTTTCCCTATAGATCAAAATGTTCTTTCGTAGTCGTCGTTTTTATTAAAAAAATCTTTATTGAAATCTTACTTTCTATTTTTTAGTGAGTAAAATTACTGTCTCTGCACACTCCATTTTAAAAATAAATGTCCTCTCCAGTCATTTGCATTTGTTCCCACAGGTTTCAACCAAAGCACTTTAGCCTGAGTGTATATGAAAGCTGCTGCTATGTTAACCTGGTAATTATCATATAAAATGCTTCCTGACCACAAACAACAGCGTAAAGACATCTTTCGTATGGGAGCTCACCTCCGAGAGAAAGCGGCAATGAATACTTCCAAAGACAACTCCTTTGGATGATTTATTATCCATCACCTATAGACCCTGTGCACTGTGCTGCTGATGGGCGCTTGAGGAGTCTCGTGTTCATTCACTAGCATAACCAAAATAACCAACACAAGTTTTTAAAAAGAAAACCCCCTCCGTCTAAGGATCTAACAGCTCAGAACTAACATCCTCCTGCCGCAAGTGCTTGTCATGGTCCCTTTCACAGTGCCTGGAAGGAAAGCTGAGCTGAGCTGTGCTGCCTGCCCGGGGGATGCTGGTGGCACCGGTCGCTCCTCCCGGAGCAGCACCCTGCTCCTGCCCTGCCTGAGCACCCTTGCTGCTTTGGGTCATCTGCAACGTCCAGCAACGGAGATATTCCAGTAACGAGATGCGTCCTCTGCTGCTGCCCCAAAATACAAAGGTAGTCCTTCCTCGCAGCATGCTCTGCTCACTTCAGGCCAACGGAGGGAGCTGGTCTGGGAGGAAGAGGAGGGACGCTGGCAGTTACGTGCACTGCAGTCATTTTGGTGTCTTTCTGCCAAACTACTGAAACAAATGTCTTCATGGAAAGCTCGGATTTTTGTCAAAATAATATGGTTGGGGTAGAAGATCTTTGAACTACTTTCCCAATAATCAAGTAGATCCCGATGTCCTGATGCGTATTATCATTATTGTTGTTGATGTTTTAAAGCGTGTGTTATACTGATTTAAATTCACTCTTGGTTTTGCCTTTTTTTTTTTTTTTTTTTTTAATTCACTCTTACTTTTGCCTAATTTGTCTCTGAAAGACAACAGGCTGGTGTAGCAGCACTGAGGAGGTCTCTCTGAGAGTCTGGATGGAGAATCCAACGATCAGAAATTCATTCCTTCAAAGGAGATGTGCTATCCAATGGTGACCTCATCTTAGAAGGGTTCTTCCTTACTCAGAGAGCAGATGATGTCTTTCAAGCCTATTCTCTCAGTTTACAACCTGCACTATCATAGGGAACTCCAGGACCACAAAAGCAATTTCAGGAATCCTGAAATGCCTTGGGTTGGTATCTGAACAGACAAACCTCCAGCTTTATCACAACTTAGCAAAACATGTTGCACTGCAAAGATGCTGCAGCAACAGCAGTGCCTTAGTTTTGTTCCTGACCCAAAGGCTCAACTTCCCAGCTTGGCCGCAGACCTGCTCCATCCCTGGGGACCAGTCTGGAGAACAAGCCCATCCCTGCCACTGCTCGACCTTGCCTTTGTTGAAGACCAAGCTTTGCAGTAGGAAGTCACAGTAGAAACACTGGGGTAAAAATCCAACAAGTGTTAAGAGCAAGTGCAGTGGATTCTCATACAGAACCTATTCCTCGGTGTGATAACACTATTCCTCGGCGTGATAACATTAAAACAGAGATAAAAGACCATATGGGTAGTGACAGATGATATTACACAACATGCTCATATCTGCATTTTTAGTCTCTAAAACAAGTAGCTATGTTGGGATATTTCGATTTTCAGCCTGAGATAGCAGAATGGCCAACCTGGTCCTTTGTTTTTCCTGTTTCACAACTTCTGTTATTTTATTATGTAAGAGTTTTGAGTTGAATAACTGGCTAGTTTGTCTGTCTATATCGAGTTTTAGATTTTCACCTGTAGGTGAAATCTCCCTACCTTCCTCCGTCCCTTTGGCATTTACTTTACCTCTGCAATTCAAGTGCCCTTTCAAGTTCTTTCTAATGGATTTATTAAACGAATCAATTAGAGAAAGAACACTGAAGTACTTTTGTGAAGATTAGTATTTTATGTTTGATATACTCAGTCATATCTTAGTAATTATTACCATTTAATATTTATTTAATGTATGTGCTATGCTGCTTCAGTGAGGAACTTGCAGAATACAACATCCTTTTCTCATTTTCCCTCAAGCTACTTAACTAGCGAGCTCTGAACATCCAGACAATGGAAAATAACAGAAAAAGTTTCTTTTTTTAAATTAAGTAGTGTTGCCACCTTGTCTCGTAAGGGAGTGGCTGCTGCTGAAACACACAGCTTCCCATTTCGTTCCCTATTGATCAGCTCCTGAGCCCAGGTGCACTTTTGGGCACTCTCTGATCTTTGCAGTGGAAGGAGCTGCTCCTCGGCTTTGAAGACCGACAACCACCGCTTACGAGGAGGAGAAGGGGACGTGTGACCCGGGCTGGCCACGACATCTCCTCCAGCCTGAATAGCTGACCTGCCGAGGCTTTGAACAGCCAAGGACCGTGAGTTTTGCTGCCTAGAAGCGAAGGGCTTTGTCATTTTAAGGACACAGGGTTATAACAAGAGGCTTGTAAGGCTGCAGCTGGCAGTTCGGATGAAGATTCAGCACGGCTTTGCTGTGGCCATGCCTCTGACCTCTCTACCACTGCCTCATCCACAACGCTCACCTCTGGGACCGGGGACGGCCGGCCGGAGCTGGGAACCGGCACAGCCAAGTGAAACTGTGCAGCTGCGGTGAGCGACACACGATCTTCAGCGTCAGCTCACTTCATTAAATAACTGCTGCTTTTCCCGGGAGAATTCTATGAAGCCGTTGCTTGCCTTTGCAGTCTAACCTTTCACCAGCAAACGATCTCTAATCAGATCCACATCTTCAAAGTCCTAATAGATGGAAAAAACACAGATGGGTTTGGCTTTCTGGTTTCTCCCAGTTTGTCCACACATGCTACATGTTGAATTGATAAACGTTCAGGAAAAGTATTAAAAATGGATATGTGAAAAAGTAACAATTTTGTTCAAAACAATTCCCTTCAAAATACTTTTACTTAAAAAGACTTTGGTAAGCCCTAGCTTAATTTAAATTTTAGCTCCTTACTTGAAGATGTAATTGGCTTAATTATCCAAGTATCAGCAAAATGAAAATGTTTTTTAAAACTATTTAATTGGACTGGGAGTTCACTACATAATGGAATACGTGAAAGTAAAATCAAACTTCCTTTTTATTATGGAATGTGATTAAAGTATCACCAAAATAGCCCCCCCCAAAAAACCCAAAACCTAGGAATCTGACTCCTGAGAACAGGAAAAGAATCAGTTCCTATTTCTCAGCTACAGTACTTCAGTAAAAAAAGATAAATTAAAATATTGCCTGTTAGCAAGACACACTGAAGACAGTATGTGCTTTGCAAAATCATCATGTGAAAGCTGATCCACAGCATTTGCTGAAGAAAGTGGCTTTTCCTTATGGTCCTCGCCTGTTCTCATTTATAGAGGTGGCAGACGAATAAGACTAGCCTGGCACTAACAGCAGCATTTACGCAGGAAAGGTCCAATACCCGTCGGCCACCAACTAGTTTGTTTGTCCTCTGCAGTGACGTCCCACAAAAAGCTTTTGTCCTTGGAGCACCAGGGTTCAGAAAACCCTCTTGTTAAAACGGGCAGCTCCAGCCAGGCTTGAGCCCCTCGTCCCTTTGCTGGTGAGAGCAGGAGGCTGCTGCAGCTCAGAAACATCGCACCGCCGAGCCAGGGGCAAAGCAGGGAAGGGGCACGGGGGGGTCCCGCTCCAGTGGGACATACGGACAGCGGCTGGGGCTTGGGGTGCAGACTGGGGAGCGCGGCAGCTGGGACTGCCCTCATTCCATGTGCAAAAGGTTGCTGCATAAAGGAGGACAAATTCGTCTCTGCATCCTCTGGGAAATGGCAAAGCGACGTAAGGTTGAGTGAAAGCAAAGGATTTAGGCTGGGTTTCAGGGACAGTGCGAGGGCCAGCGGAGTGCTCGAGCAGGCCGGCCAAGGAAGCGGCAAAATCCTCATCTGTTTCCTGCAGGGGGTTGGTTTGTTTTATGTTGGTTTTTGTTTGGTGCTTTGTTTGTGTAGCTTAGACTAATACCAGCCAGAGGGGCTCAGCTGCACAGGCGCGTTTTCACAGCTTAATAAATTACCAGAGATGTCGAATAGGAACTTTTCATGGGTCCTTTCCTAGCCTTTGGCAGCCTGAGCTAATTACGTGGATCCTAATCTGTTCAGTCAGGCTAAGCCAAGTTACATGGCTTTGCCCTTCTGAGGGTCCACGACACACGCCTGAACTTCTGCTGTGGTCCAAGCAGGGCGACCTGACCTAGCACCTGCGCTGCTCAGCTTGAGTCAGCCCGAAGGGATGGCCCAGACTTGCCACCCTTGATCACTCCCAGCCGCACGTTTCTGGGACGAAGGGAAGCAGCACCATGGGTAACCTACAACACGCACAAACCGCTGGTGCCACGCTTCTGTCACTTGGCCCTGTGGCCCTAGAAGGACCAATTGTTCTGCCTTGTCTTTGTTCTGTCCTTCCACATCGAGGAGGTGACTAAGTGATGGGAACACGAGGAACCACAGCCGGTGGTGGGTCCCACCAGGAGACATGGCATCCGTCTACCAACGACAACAATAGTAGCACTGACCTGGTGCCTGCCTTTCCCCCAAAATTTGTATTTTTGGTGAAAAGTCAAAGTAGATGGTGCCTTGTTCTGTCTTTAATAGTTTGCCAAATTAACAATAGACTAATTTCCATCTTGTTTTTTTCCCCAAAAAACTTCAGTTTCAGCTTTGTGCATCATTTTATATTATTTATATTAGCACTGTTTTGTACCATTGTGGGAATAGTGGTAAGAAGCTGTTTGTAGGCAAAGAAAGAGTAAAAGGAATTCAACAAATGAGATGTAATTATTGCACCCTTCCCAGGACTGAAGCATGCTACTGATGTATTTTCGGTACATATTAAAGTGAGAATAGAGTGGGAAAAGAAAAGTGAAGAGAGAGATATAAAAAGAATATTACCAGACAGGAGTGCAACCATTTAGTCATATTGCCTCACATTTACCATCTCTTAGCTATATCTATATTAAATATAGTTAAGTTAAACCATGCAAAACTAAACTCAAATGCTCACTGAGAACACCACAGTTAAAATAAATAATAAGAGACAGCATTTTGATGTGTACACCAATGCGGGAATAAGGAATAGCCAAAGCACCACATTACAAAAGAACATTAAAAATTAAAATGGAGTAAATATAAATACAGGAGCCCTAAGGGCTGATTAATACAAACCATGCAGATAGAGAGGTGAGGAAATATGACCATGCAACTTTCATCCATTTAATAGCTCTGAGCCTCTGCTCTTTGTGGTGTTCCCCATTGCAGCTTTACTGCCCCGTGCATCGCAGAGCCCTCGCTGCAGGAATCCCTTCCCTCCTCTGCCCAAAGCCAGCACAGCCTGGCAGACGGGGACCTCCCGGGTGCTCAGGTCCCCCCACCAGCAACCAGGCTGCAGCTCTCCTCTGGAAAATTGCCCCTAAATCCCCTGTTTTCTGCTGTGCAATAGAAACCACCTCCTTACTCCTCTTTTCCAATAAGCAATCTTGGTGTTTGGGACATTGAATTCTAAAGGTCATCCTCTCCAGTGGAAAATTGTACGCTGAAATCCATTTACTGCACTGCGGGTCTGTTATCATCATTACTAACGTGAATTTCTTCTGTACAAGACAACGTTAAAAAATTACCTGGGGATAAGCTCTAACATAACTGCAATTACAAACATATTCATTTTCTTTTATAGGCAGCTTTAAAAAGAATACTTTGGGCTGATTCATTTATTTAATTTCTGTTTTAGTTTTAAAAGTATATTTCTTGTCACAATCTAATGATAGTATGATGTAAGGTCCAGGCTATCAGAGGCACAAGTGATCGCAAGTCTCACAGGTACTTAACTGCGTATAACACCCCTTCTTGCCAGGCTCTTGTTTTTGGAATTGCATTCAAAACTTAAAACTGCAGTTTAAACCACAAACTAAAAATTTTAAGGTCTGAAAAACATTTTACCAGGAAAAAAAGATTATAATGTACTAAAATTGTTCTCTGACTGAGAAGCACTTTGGACTCATGGAATTAGAAAGTTATTTTTTAGTATCAGTGTATTTTTTTTCCAAATTACCAGATTTGAAAATCTTGCTTCCTATGGCATAGGCCAAATATTTAATAATTTAAAAATCAAGAGATGAACGTGAGTCCTGTCTCCATTACAGAGCCTTTGAGTTATTTTGCTAAGAAATATCTGATGCGTTCTCAGGAGAAAGGCACTGTACGGGAAGACATTGGTTCGTCATCACTACGGGTTTTCAATAACCTGCCTGAGATGGTAGCTGCTTTTCCATAATGTCCATTAATTAACTAAATTAGTTGTAGGCCAGACTACGAAGCCAAGCTGTATTTCTCAGGATGTGCATGCATGAAGACACGCGACCTCATCCGCTGGCTGGGACAGATGGGGCAGCATCCTGCATCCCGTATCCTGCATCCCGTATCCTGCATCCCGTATCCTGCATCCCGTATCCTGCATCCCGTATCCTGCATCCCGTATCCTGCATCCCGTATCCTGCATCCCAGCCGCCCGGACAGCCCGGGAAGGGGCTCCCCCGTGCAGGTGAGCGACACCGAGAGTGGCAATAGTTGGCTTTGCTGCTGCCTCTCCTTCATCTTTTCGGAACTTTTTAGCTCAGATATGCTAAACGGCCACTGAAAATGAAAGTTTTGGAAAAGCTTTATACAGAGAGGTTTCTCTCTCCAGTGAAATAACCTGCTCTCTCTCTCAATGCATCCACGAACGGCACAAATGCAAAGGGCGTGATGATCCACGTGGTACCTTCCACTACGGCCTGTCTCACGTTCAAGCAAAGTCTAGCCGGTGGGATTTTCAAGGCATGCTCCTAACTGGTTGCAGGACACAAACCAAAATGGCATTTCAGCAGCTGGGAAAGTCTGAGGAAGGCCCAGGAGGCCTCAAAGCCAAATTCTGTTTGCACTAGAAAATTTAAAGTAAAATGGAGTTCAGGTTAATTAACTCCAGGGCAGTGGGGTACTGCAAGAGGACAAGTCGTGGCCCACGAAGAGCCTGCTGGAGGCAGAGGAGAAGGCACGGGAACCCCGGGGGGGTCCTGCTGCCAGCCCCCTCCCCAGGGCACGGCCAGAGCTGGGCTTTCACTCTGGCCCTCCGCAGCCAATTCCATGTCCTGCATCTCTCTAGAGATGCTACAGCCAGGTCCCAGCCTATCGACATCATAAGTGCGACTAGAAGGAAAAAAAAAAAATAAAAATAGAATACCTGTTTGAAAACTACCTGGTCTGGGAAACCCTGTAACTTCAAGTCTGGATCTAAAATTAATTTAATTCTCCACAGCAGTCAGCAAAACCCCAGATTATATCTGCTATTCTTAACTGGTTTGCGATGAATATCTTCTCATCAAATGTCATTGAGAAGAGTTGGAGCAAAAAAAGGGAGTATCGACATCTTGGTCTGCCTAATTACTGCTGCAGTACGGAGGGCAGAGTGCACTTTCCTCCCTGCTATCTCATGGCACAAAGTATTTAGATAAGAGCCAGGCTGGATTATTAGACCGTACAAAATGCTTGGTAGTTTTGAACTCCTATTCAATAGAAGTTACAAATACTTCTTCAGGCAACGGTAATCCCTGTACAGGCGATTCTGGAGCAGCCCTGTGTGCTGTGGGCCTCCTCTCCTGTTTATGCATGCCCACCAGGACTTGATGCTGCTCTGAACAAGCAAGGAAATCAATACAACACTGTATCCACTCTGACACTGAACCGTGCAGCAGCATGCTAAAAACAGGAAAGAAAGAGGAGAAAAAAAAAAAAAAATCTAAACATCATGCCTGGAAAAGTTATAGGGGTATTTTGTGCCCTGCAATTGGGAGACTCTTGAAATGCCTCTCTCCATCCCAGCATGGTTAGCTGAGCACTAACACGTACTTTGTTATTCAGTGCTATTTGTTTCGCTCTTTGATTTCTATAGAAGTAGTATGGATCACCAAGAACAAAAGAAACTCAAGATGAAGAAATTGGCATCTTATAAACTCTGGGGAGCAGTTACTTATATTTAAAATACAGCTAACCTTAGGCTAGAGCACGTTGCAAAAACAAATCAGCAGTGATGGTGTCTGTGGCAACACAAACACACTTTTTGAGCCGGATCCCCGCACGGCCGCCTCCCCGCACGCTGTGCTGTGGGCCACCAGCAACATGTCCACTGGTGGAGGAAAGTGATTTTCTGAAGCTTTTTGGCTTCCTGCGGGTGCAGGATGAGTCTGTGCTGTCACTAACGATACAAATCAATCTAACGTGGAAGCCACCAGCTTTTCTTCATAACTGTCACTTTCCTATTCTGCGCTCCCTGGCTGCGAGTGCTCCGGGAGACTGATGTCAGGAAAATTTGACGACAAAGCAAGAACGTTATTCCTTCTTTAGAAAATGCAGATGACTCAGAAAGATGAAGTGAAACTCGGGAGAAAAAAAAAAAAACCCAAACAAACGAAAACCAACGCCAAACTTGAAAAGGTAGTTTAGAAACAAGCCTAATCCCTCCCAGCCCTGCTCCTTTGATCAGTCCGATGAGAAGAGCTGCGCAGGGTCTCCCTCTCCTCCCCGTGAGCACGCCCGGCTTCTCGCTCATAAATCCAGAAATGAGTAGAAAGGTTTCCGACTGAAGCCACATGAGAGAGAAGCTGCTCAGGCTGCTCTGCAGTTTCAGCCTGTATTTTCTACACAGGCACTTATAGGAATTGCTAAGGACAGCATTTCCAAACTCACTTGTCTAATTTTGGGTTGTGAATATTATTCTCCCATATCTGAATTGGCTGATATTTAAAGGTGCAACTCTGAGATCTACCAGAGCATCTGTTGCACAGGGGAGAAGAGCAGCAAGAAGACATTAGAGAAGGAAGAAAGAGAAGAGTCAGATAAATCATGAGAAATTACTTATGAATTCAGGTGTACAGATGCTATCCAGACCCACAATACGGCATATATGTGAACGAAGGAGAATCAGCCACAGAACAGGAGGTGGTGGCTCAGCACAAGGAGACCGTGGCTTGATTGCATTTGTCAGATGCAAACAGAGTGAAGAACAACGCAGTGATGCACATGTAGCAATCCAGAAGGGCCTGGTATGAGACACAAAGGTTTAAAGGACGGACTTCGTTGTCAATATTAGAGTGACAATTATGATCTGTTTAAGAACAGCTCTAAAGAGCTTTTGTGCTCAAAAGAGTCTCTCAGCCGAGAAACCAGCCCTGCACTCTGGATATGGAGGGAAGAGAAGGAAAATATAAAATTATGTGTAAACCCAGAAATTCTGAGCAAGTTCAATAAGAGAAGACATCATACCTGAAAAACCTCTGCCAAAAAAGGCAAGACTATGTGTTTTACTTTAAAAGTTCATTAGGGATCTTGAAAACTATATTCATCAATACACAGACAGAAACTGTACAATTGTTAGGAAGACAAAAACAGCATTGCTATGCATTTCTCCTTAGTATTTGAAGAGATCTCATAACAGCTGGTAGGCTACTTACCCTTTTCTACAGTTACTGAGAAGGCTGCTAAACAGCATCTATGAAAAGAAAGTACTTTTAAACTGTTAGGAAATAACAGAAAAAATGGGATAGCAGAGAAATCTGAAAGACAGAGAAAAAACCAACCATCTATTGCTATCTTCAGAGGATGACAAAAATTATATAGAAAACATAGTTTCTTGTTGATCTGAGTAAAATTGATTCAAGTAATGGAAAGGCTAAAAATTTAGCTAAATAATTCTTTTGAGTAATACAAAGAATGACAGTTAACACTAGTTTGTGGTAACTAATTGTAGTAGAAATAACCTAAATTCTTTCTTGATTAAAGAAGGTTACACCTTTTGATGATATGTATATTATGTCAGTACTGTTTCACCTGAGTCAATACCATGCAGTTTCTTAACTAAGAAAGTAGAAAAATACAAAATCAATGCAATGGTCTTGAAACAATTAAATGCTATCTCAGTGATTGGTTGCAGGGTGGAAAGCACACTGAACAACCTCATCTCTGCAGGAATTGATGGTTAGCTCTAGGCTGCCAAGCACTTTAATCATTGGCTTGGAAGAAAACATAAAATCAGTACTGATCAGATTTGGAAAAGGCAACAGAATTGGAGGAATGGTAAATAAGTAAAACTTATTTCACTAATGCGATGTAATGGGAATCTCATGATAATTAAGTAATATTCCTTCCACCACTTTTAAATGTCTGGCCAGACTCCTAGGAATAGAAAGTATACATCAGACTTGCAGGAAAAAACTTCTATTCAGTGTTCATCTTGTGACCAAAAAAAACAAAAGAAAAAAAATGTTTTTATGACTGCTTTCAATAAAAATGAGAAACTGTTCCCATAAATTCTATTATTTGTAGCAGTACACTGTTCTGTAAAGACCTTGTAGCGGTGGTGGTGTTGGCACTGTGATTTAAAGATATAGGAAAGGCAAAGTTTGGAAAGGTGCAGCCATATTGCTGAAAGTATCTTTTCTATGAAAAATGATCTTTGGAAAGGGGAAACAGTGCAAGTTCATGGAAAGGACATCCAAGAAAGAGACGGAAAACAAGAAAAGTTGGAAAACAAGACGAAGCTCTGAGCTGCAAATGACGAGAAGCTGGAAGAGCAAGATCCCCCGCACGTTTGCATGCCGTAAACACCTCCCCAAGCGCCCGCCTACGGCCGCGGCCGGAGCTGGACACCGAGCCGGACACCTCTTTGGCCAGTTCAGGACCAGTTCCCCAGCACTGCAGAGGCCCCACCAGACCCGCTGTCCTTTCAGATTTCAACACCAGCCCCGCGCACGGCCCCCGGGAGCTCCCCGTCCCCCTCCACCGTCCCCAACCAGGCGCTTAGCATCGCAAGGCTCCAGGTTTGTACAAATTAAGCAAACCCCGCTCCAAGACAAGAAAAGCAAGCCTTCACTCTCTTGCATTTAATCGTAAAATCAAGTTTGAGTAGCTCTTGCTGTTTAATAAGGAGATTTGAACCTCTGAAAGCCGTTTCCAGCCACATCCGAGGCACGCTCAGCCTCGTGAGCCGTGTCGCTCGGGCGACTGAACGAGCTTCCCGTGGGACAGGCAGAGCCTGCACTCCGATCTCACAGCTTGCCTGGCTTTCACTGCTACTTTTTATACCTCTGGGCACCTTTGATTTTATTTTCAGGTTTCTGTACATGCTGAACAGCAAGTGAAACAATAGGCATGTATTCACATTGAAGACATGGAAGGTAAACCTTTAAGTAGCAAGAATTCAGTTTTTAAGCATCACCTTTAAAGGACAGTTACAATGAAATTAAGGATAATTATACTTTTTTTTTAACTAACAGATTACATTAAAATAGGAGCTTTCTTTTGTTTACAGACTTTCTTTACTTTTCAGTAGCTTGCAGCTATAAGTTGCTGCTGTTAAATACCAGCAAAACAAAAGTAAATTTACAGGAACAGTCAAATTGCTCTGTTAGTGCCTGAGGTAGCCATGGGCAGGATGCCTCTTTGTACACCTGCCTGGAGTTAAGTGAGGTTCAGAGATTTATAGTTTGTAAGTAATTTTTTTTTTTTATTCTAGTGAAAAACCAAGATTACACTTCAGCCTACTTATTGAATTGTCAGAAAGACGGTCGTTAGTGAATGCCTAATAAACTTTCCTGTTTCTAAATAATTCAAGTCAGAATTTTGAAATTAACTTCTGAAAACAACTTCTGCAAAATAAAACCACTCAATTCCCATGAGTGTGCCCCAGAAAATTATTAAATCCAGAAATAGTTATAGCTCAGTGGAATCAAATTTTAAGAGTTTTTCCACGGTCTCGGGGATAAGGAGAAGTTTTGCTTGACACGCAATTGCTTGACATCAATTCTCTTCTCATTTCCATATTATCTTCAAATAGGCTGCGCGGCCGCTTGTCTCACGCCATCCCCGAGCGAAACCTGTGGATGCCTCTTTCTGCACTTCTCCCTATCTTTTACTTGGCATGTCAAACATTTTCCCCAGCTTAATTGTGCATCTATTAGAATATGCTAAACAATAATCCTCCAGCTTTTTAATCATTGCCAAGGGTATGGTCACAGCCCTGGCTTTGTGGGGAATTGCTGATGCTGAAGCTCACAGTGGGCTTTTCTACTTCTGTGACTCACTGAAAAGTCTCATGATTCCCTGTTCTACTGGTGTTTCTTGCTCTGCTTAACATCAGCTAATTAAGTAATTTTAATTTTGTTTTTTAAATTAAGAAACCTAACATTTTCTTCTAGCTTCACAGAACTGAAGCTGGAGTGAATATGGCCCATTTTGTAATATGTTTCATTTTTGGCCACTTCTTCCCACTGTCTCTTTTTATCCCATTTTGAATCACCTGGAAATACCGACCTTCTCATGCTGCATGGCAGGATGAACACAGATGCATTTCTGGCATTACCGTAAATGTTTTGGATGCCATCAGGTTAGCATTTTAAATCCTGCAAAAGAGGGTTTGTTATGCCTCACTCGTACGGTCCCGCAGGGAGGTTGCGGTGGGTTTGCAGGGGTTTCCCCCAGTCCCCGCACCCGCGGGAAGGCGTACAGGGGGTGGTGAGACATGAGTGGGCAACACCGCGCACCCGTGTCCTCCCAGTACGTCTGAAAAAAAGGTTGCAATTCAAAAACTATGTCTATTACTAGAAGTTTAATGGCCTCTAAGTGGCCCGAAGTGGCAGTTCTGCCTTTGGGGAAGATTACTGTATTCCTGCCCTACTCTATCTGCTAGGGCTGAAGCTGAAGAGAAAATGAGAGGTTATTTTTCTGTCTCTCCAAGTCTTTTTCTCTGCGTTGATACAACCTGAAGAAACAAGCAGACGCGGCTCTTCGGTGGAACATCACGTACTTGGGAAGCCCAGGAAAAAGCACCACAGCTGGTGTTTTAGTAGGCAATGAAGTCCCACATCATAAAACACCCAAGCAACAGAAGAACTGGAGTAATTAGTAATTAAGTTCTCCATAAGGGGAAAAAAAAAGAACAACTTCTCTACTGATACTTCTAGGTGAAGAACAATTTAGAGAAAAAAAGCTGTCATGCAATTAGCAGGGGCTAGAAAAGAGACCTGTGGGAAGTACCTGGTATTTCTCCTCACCATTATGACTGCTGAAGAACATCTATGTTCAAACAAACAAACAAAAAGGAAACAAGCTCACTTTGTTCAGTACCACAAGTCCACGCTCAGGAAATATTTCCCATGTATAAACACAAACTTTGGGTACATTCTATTAAAACAATGGAATAATATTATAAAGTATTTTACATAGCAGCTTGACACACTGGTGGAAACAAAGACTTCTCCCTGCAAGGCATTCTGACGCTTGGCACAGCTGCTTTAATACAAAGCATCCTTACATGCACTGTCCCAATTCATAATGGCAAAGAGATTACTGCAGAGGGAAAAGCAGAAGAAAACCCCATGAGATAAAGTCTATGGCCTCACACCGGCGTATCCGACAAAACAGGCTGAGGAGGTGGGAGCTGCCGTTTCGGGCAGGAGACACTCCACGTGGGTACGAGGGTCTGGAGGGCAGAGGGTCAGGGCAGGGGGCTGGCGCGTGGGCAGCAGCAGGCTGTCCTGTGCCACGGCGTCTCTGCTAAATTAAGCTGCATTTACCATCAGCATTTCCAACCTCAACATCTGCTCTGCTCTAGTACCTTCCTCAATTTTAAGCCAGTATAGCTTGCGTTCTCCAGCGTGTTGTGGCACGTCACGATAACCTTCAGACGAGGAAGAAAGCAGCTCTTCAGGGATTGCCGACGACATCCCATCCCAGTGCTGCTTCACCCGAAGGCGGCAGCACGGGATGGAGCCGACGGGTCTGTCTGGAGTTGCTGCGGTGCCAGCCCCTGTCCTCTCCTCCCCGCACTGCCAAAGCCCCTCACCTCCTCGGGTCAGGCTTGCCCCAAGCCCAGCTCCGTCCTCTTTACGCAACCCGCAGCATCCTCCGTGCCAAATGTTTTATACCTGCTTCTCCTTAAAGGGTATGACCTGGGGAATCAGGAGAGGTACAGAGCAGTGAAGGGTTCAGCGGGCTTGGGAAGCAGGTTTCCATCTTCTACAGGAGAAAAGCAGATGAAACCATCTCCCCACACCCTCCTGAAGAGGAAACTTTCTACTAGGATGTTGTACGTAACATTTAAAAGGCAAGCAATGTGCTGGAAGTACAGCCACAGCCGGCCATCTCAGGCAAGCTGACATTAAAGATTTCACGCTGTTAAACCAAACGTTATTCTGAGGGAAACATTGCCATTTTGCACACTTTGCTGCCAACAGGGAACCAAAATAACGAGTGGTGTTTGTTTTTATCCAGAGCATGAATTATGGGAATCTTTAAGGGTCACTTTTATTCACTTTGTTTTTATAAAACCAGAATTTTGAAGTCACTGTCGAGTCTTACACACTTACCCTTACAAACATAAGGAAAGGGACAGCTCCACAAATGGCTTGGACTGATGGACGATTTCTGACTCTTAATGTGTTTTTAATTTCTTGTTGCAAGTTTTTAACAACATATTTTAAAATAGAAAACATTCACAGTGACCAAGCAATACATTTAAATTGAACAACATGGACTTAGAGGGAAGCTAACAGTGCTTTTAAAACCTAAAAGCAAAAAATCAAAATCCCTTTTCAATCTAAATGTCACTTTCTTGAGCTGTTTGCTACAGACAGCTACAAAACAACATACCGGGCCAAAAGCACTTAAATAAATTGCACAGTGGCCTCCGTCCCTGGTGCTCTCCCACAGTGCCCGGGGTGGGGAGATCCCACTCTTTGGCAGCAGCCACAGCAAACCCACTGGGGTCACTGCCAGCCTGGGGGGTCTCTCTGGCCGGCACCACTGCAGACCCCCTGCCCGCGGGCCACCGGGGACACTGCTGGGGAAGGATAACAAAATGCATTTGGGATGAAGGATGTGCTCCCGGCAACCGTGCATGCCGCAAAGAGCTTCAGAGATGGGCAGAATCCTCTCTCCAGGACCGGGGGGTGTCAGCCCTGAAGGGCATGGCATTGCAAAGAGTCTCCAGAGCATCCCTTGTGAGGTTGAGAGCCCAGGCAAGCTGCTCCGTGCAGCCAGCCCCGGCGGCCAGCCTGCCTGCGGGCAGGAGCTGCCTGATCCTGGCAGCACTGCCCAGGGCTGGCTTCGCTGAAGAGGTCTGACAACTGATCCTCAGATATGGAAAAAATTCCCAAGCAGAGAGAAGAGGCTGGCGATGCTGCCAAGAGAGAAGCACGCACCAGCCAGCCTGTCAGGATGACCGCAACCCAGACGTTCAGACCAAAGCTTTGACCAGAGAGGTGTGGGAAACACCTCCAGTTAGCTCAGCTCCCAGCACCAGCTCCACACACAGCCCTGGGACGGTATTCACCAGCGTGCTTTAGTGCTTGGAGGGGCAAAGCGCTGTGTGTCAAGTGGTGTTATAAACCGCCTTCTGCTGCCTGCCTCTCTGCATTTAAGGCTGCGTCAAAGCTCACAGAGTAGCCCCAAGGCACCAGATCTTACAGGATTACTGCTGGAGGGGTCCACACCACCCGGAGCTGACGATTTACCTGGAGCAGTGGCAGATCCCAAAGGGATTTGCTGCACTCATGCACTGGGGAGAGCCCCCGAAGAGGAGCGATGGTTGCAGGGCAGCACCTCCCAGGAAAGGAGCTCACCTTCTGCAAGGTCGCTACGATGCTCTCTGCTCCCAGTGCTGCTGCGAGGTCTGCACCAGCGCCCAGGCAGCTGCCTCAAAATGCCAAAATCTGGGCTTTGGCCTTGGCAACAGATACCCTGCAAGAGGCAGGAGAGCAGAAGCAGCCACTGCCCTCATCTCCCAGCCCTCCAAGGGAGGGAATGCAAACAGGAGCAGCCAGAGGAGCAAGGAGCCTAATGAGCCCCACAAGGCAGAGAAAGACTTTTATTAAATATCTAGGGTGGAATAGAGCTATAGCTAACTGCTATTCTGATGAAGTATTAAGGAATATCTTTACCAACACATAAGAAATTCAAAACTTTGGTGTCTGGAGCACATCCACGAGCCTCAGGGTATTTGCCAGCATCTGCTGTTGGGTGCAATATTCCCAACAAGGCAGCCAGGTCTGGAAGCCGAGGTGGTCCCCTGGCTCAGGATGGTTTGGGGGTCACTCCAGAGACAGTGGGAAATGCATGGGTAGAGTAGGGCAAGAGACACCAGCACCAGCTCCAACACGGCCAAACCTGACCAGATAAAAGGCGGGGGCGGGAGGGAGTCACCATAAGAGGAGTAATGTACTGGGACGAGGGCCCAGGAAGATTTTGGGATCTCCATCCTTAGGGGTAGTCCACTGGACAGGCGCTGAGCAGCCTGACCTGGCCTTCAGGCTGAGTCTGCTTGAGCAGGAGGTGAGGCCAGGGACATCTCGGTCTCTTCTCCACCCAGGGTTAGGGCGTGATGCTACAGGTCCAAGCACCACACCGGTGCGAGTGACAAAACATGGGTTCTTCAAAATGGAAATGAACCATTTCCCTTAGTCCTGTACAAAGAAACCTTTAAAGCAGTAAAATATTTTGGTAGGAAACTGCCCCCCAAAATGTCTTCAGCAGACATAAGTAAGGCTCTTTAGACAGCTCTATTCAGTGCAGCCAGGTCCCTTGAAAATGGCAACCGTGGCAGGAAACAAGACCCTTGCCAGTGTGATGAATGCCTTCACATCATTACCCTACCAAGAAAATCCATCACTGTCAAATTTCTCTTTTATATTATTGCTCACAGTAAAAACTAATCCTAGCCTGAGGGAGGACTCCGGCATGGTGGCCACGAGCAGGGGTGCACCGCAGCCCCCGCTCACCCTGCTGCCCACACAGGCACTGCGAGACGCTTCCCCAGTCCTCTGCTTTGGGCAGGAACAGCAGGTCCCACCTCTCCTCGAGCATCAGCACGAGGAGATGTTGGTCAGAGCGTTTAATCACGCATGACCCACGCCACCATCACCAGATGCGGTGGGGCAGGAGTGGGGAGCGTGACCCATCAGCCGAGGCAGCCGGGAGGTGCAGGCGCAGGGTGCTGCCTTACAAGCGCAGAAGCACTTTTCACACCGGAGATCCTGTGCGGAGAGGGCTTTGTCACGTGTTGATGCTGCTGACCAGATTCAGTATTACATGGAGGAAATTAGCAGAGAAAACATCTGCTCATGATATCTCTTTATAAATACTTGCTCCTGATTTGGGCACTTTGGGCAAGGCTGCATTTTTTGAAGTCATTAAAGTCCTGAAAATGAAAACCTGAAAATTGAACTCTTATTACATTGAAAAAAAGATAGTAAAATCCACATGCTTAACCAGGAAAAACCATGAGCAAGAAGACTGGATTGGGGAAGGATGGTAGGCACACGCTGTCGCTGTACTCCTCCTTCAGCACTCATTACCAACCACTCCTGAGACAGAATGTTGCAGCCGCTGGACCTTCCTGCAGCTCTTAAAATGCTACCACTGATTTAAACAGAATAAAAACCTTCAGGTTTGTCTCTCCAGAGATGTCAAAGTAGTACACCAATTCCAGACCTTGTAGAAGGATTTCTCTTCTCTCGAATAAAGACTATACAACAACAATATGCTGAAGATGCTTAAACAGCCATGACCTATAGGCTGTCACTTCAAAGGCAATTGCTACTGTCCGCTTTGTACAGCTACGCTCAGTTTAAGCATACTATTCATTAGTGGCTCTCCCTGCTTCATTCATGCCTAGTCTGTAAATAACTTGGAGCCGTATTCCCAGGACAAAAACTAGCTGAATGTTTTCTTGATCTATTGTTCAATGCATGAGGCTAAATTAGCTGTATTCCAGAGCTTCTCTCTAATGCTTTGGAAGGACCAGCGAAGTCGGTAACATTTTAATCAAACACTCTGAGGAGCTGCAGATTGCAAAGAGGAATTAACACCAATTTACACTGAGCATCCTTACCCCTGTCAGGAGAAACCAGCACGATTGTTTAACATTATTAAAAGGCACATACAAAGAAACAGAAATTACTTGGTGGTTGTTTCCCCCCCCCCCCACTTTGTTGCTTAGAAACCACTGTAGATGAGGTTTTTGGTTTATTTAAAAGAAAAAAATAAAACCAAACCACAAACATGCTTTTCCATTGTTACTTCTAGTGAGGATACAAGAGTGTGAATAACAGGAGCTTTATATGCCTGAATCCCATGGTCAGCAAGGTTAATGCAAAGAATTAAAGAATTTCAGTTAACATAAACAGATTATGGATCAGGATCTAGATGTCAAGAGTTTTATTACCATTACTATATTCTAAGCACAAGTTCTTTTTCTTTTACCATGTTTACAAAAATGAAGTCTTCAAGTTGTTTTAACCTTTAGCCCTTAGAAAACCGAGTGTGAAACATAGAATATAATTTTAGTACTAGCATCATCACTTAAACCCTGGCCTACACATTTTCTGTTGTGATTGCTTTCTTTCCTGGTCCAAGTATCTCTAGAAAAAAACCCAACTTTGCATTATTATTGCTCACATACTTTAAGTTCATGTCTGTTCTTCCTCCATTGATAAGACTACTGATTTTAGGGGCATAGTCTTGAGACTTGAGTCCAGGAACCTGGACATTCTTCAAGAAGGAAATCTTAAAGGTGCAGGAGCAGGCCATCCCCATGTGCCAAAAGAGGAGCCAGTGGGGGAAGACAACAGGCCTGGCTGAACAGAGAGCTTTGGCTGGAACTCAGGAAAAAAAGGAGAGTTTATGACCTTTGGAAGAAGGGGCAGGCCACTCAGGAGGACTACAAGGATGTCATGAGGTTATGCAGGGAGAACATTAGAAGGGCCAAAGTCCAGCTAGAACTTAATCTGGCTGCTGCTGTAAGAGACAATAAAAAATGTTTCTACAAGTACATTAGCAACAGAAGGAGGGCTAAAGCAGAATCTCCATCTTTTATTGGACACAGGAGGAAACACAATGACAAAGGATGAGGAAAAGGCAGAGGTACTTAACGCCTTCTCTGCCTCAGTCTTCAATAGTAAGACCAGTTGTTCTCTGGGTGCCCAGCTCCCTGAGCTGGAAGACAGGGACGGGGAGCAGAATGAAGCCCCCATAACCCAAAGGGAAATGGTTAGTGACCTGCTGCACCACTTAGACACACACAGGTCTATGGGGCTGGATGGGATCCACCCAAGGGTACTGAGGGAGCTGGGGGAAGTGCTCGCCAAGACACTTTCCATCATTTATCAGCAGTCCTGGCTAACCGAGGAGGTCCCAGTCGACTGGAGGTTAGCAAATGGGACGCCCATCTACAAGAAGGGCCATAAGGAGGATCTGGGGAACTACAGGGCTGTCAGTCTGACCTGTGTGCCAGGGAAGGTTATGGAGCAGATCGTCTTGAGTGCCACCACATAACACGCACGAGACGACATGGTGATCAGGCCCAGTTAGCATGGGTTTATGAAAGGCAGGTCCTGCTTGAATAACCTGATCTCCTTCTATGACAAGGTCACCTGCCTAGTGGATGAGGCTGTGGATGTTGTCTACCTGGACTTTAGTAAAGCCTTTGACACCATTTCCCACAGCATTCTCCTGGAAAAACTGGCTGCTCATGGCCTGGACGGGTGTACTCTTCACTGGGTAAAAAACTGGCTGGATGGCTGGGCCCAAAGAGTGGTGGTGAATGGGGTCAAATCCAGTCGGTGGTGGGTCACAAGTGGTGTTCTGCAGGGCTCAGTATTGGGGCCAGTTCTGTTTAATACGTTTACCAATGATCTGGATGAGGGGATGGAGTGCACCCTCAGCAAGTTCGCAGGTGACACCAAGTTGGGTGGGAGTGTTGATCTGCTGGAGGGCAGGAAGGGTCTACAGAAGGATCTGGACAGGCTGGATCGATGGGACGAGGCCAATTGTGTGAGGTTCAACAAGGCTGAGTGCCGGGTCCTGTACTTGGGTCACAACAGCCCCACACAGCGCTACAGGCTTGGGGAAGAGCGGCTGGAAAGCCGTCTGGCAGAAAAGGACCTGGGGTGCTGGTCAATAGCTGGCTGAACATGAGCTGGCAGTGTGCCCAGGTGGCCGAGAAGGCCGATGGCATCCTGGCCTCTATCAGAAATAGTGTGGCCAGCAGGAGCAGGGCAGTGATCGTCCCCTGTACTGGGCACTGGTGAGGCTGCACCTTGAACACAGTGTTCAGTTTTGGGCCCCTCACGACAGGAAAGACCTAGAGATGCTGGAGCGTGTCCAGAGAAGGACAACGAAACTGGTGAAGGGTCTGGAGCACAAGTCTTACGAGGAGCAGCTGAGGGAACTGGGGTTGTTCAGCCTGGAGAAAAGGAGGCTGAGGGGAGACCTTATCGCTCTCTACAGCTACCTGAAAGGAGGGTGTAGCAAGGTGGGTGCTGGTCTCTTCTATCAAGTAACTAGTGATAGGACAAGAGGAAATGGCCTCAAGTTGCACCAGGGGAGGTTTAGATTGGATATTAGGAAAAATTTCTTCACCAAAAGGGTTGTCAAGCATTGGAACAGGCTGCCCAGGGAAGTGGTGGAGTCACCATCCCTGGAGGTATTTAGAAGACATGTAGACATGGCACTTAGGGACATGGTTTAGTGGTGGACTTGGCAGTGCTAGGTTAACAGTTGGACTCAATCTTAAAGGTCTTTTCCAACCTAAACCATTGTATGATTCTGTCCTCTAATTGATAGAAGTGGAGATAGATGTAGACATGAATTCATCTTTCTCCTGATCCCTCCCAGATCTGTGTTCAGAGACAGGGCGAGGACCGGGTACAGACCACTGCTTATTGCTGCGCCCATCTCACCTCTACTCTGCTGGTAAGCTTGAGGAAATAACAGGGCTGCAAAACTACTTGAAGCAGGTAACACACCACTGCTTTTAGGACTGAATTGTACCTGGATCCTAAGGTATTCAAACCACCTCAGTATAGAAATAAAAGATTCACAAATTGTTAGAAAGGTAAGTATTATATCCATTTCATGTATGGGCAAATGGAAGGAAAAAGCGTATAACTTTCAAAAGTCATAAAAACAGAAAGGAAAAAGACCCCAAAGCCACCAGAATAGTGGCTTGACAATGACAGCTTATTTTTCAGAATATAACTTCCAGAAGTAATTGGAGACAAGTGATACAAGATGCACCATAAACACATACAGGCAGAAAGGAGTCAGCTAGGACCTGAGTGAATTTTCTGCAAGAAAAAAGTTCTAAATCAAGTTCTATTACCCAAGGCAGGGTTGTGTGATGGAAAAACAAGGTATGGTTTTCACTGCCCACTGGGGAGAGAAGATGCCTACAGCCACAGTAGCTGTGGATGTCACTCTGGCTCAATGACTCTCTCCCTGCCTGTGAGCAGGCAGACTCCTGGGAAGTACATGCATAAGGAACAGTGCACGTGCACACATAGTCTCCTAATGAAATAATTTGCCTTATCATGCTGGAGTAGTTCATGTTACATATAAATTGCATTGTTTGCAGATGTTACAAGAGCCAAGCATGACAGACCCACTGAGTCCATGGGTGCCCTCAACCTATCACCAAGTATTTCCAAGTGCAGAAAATGTCCTTGTTTGCCTTTGGTGCTTCCTTTCAACCTGCATGAATTCCAGTAAGAACTGAAAAATGAAAAATTGTTGTATAACTAATTCTATAGCCATTAAAACACAAAGGGTTAATCGCAAGAAATGCTGAGAAAGTTTTCAGAGCAGTTGCGAGAGCTGGTTACATGAGTCCAAGGAGAGAAGGACAGGACCTCTCTGAAATTTCCAACTGCAATACTAAATTAAGAAGAAAATTCTGCTAGACCCTAAAAGACTCAGAAATTAAAGAAAAGCTGCTTGAGATTGCTTTGGCTCTTTGCTGCATCTCATCAGGTTGCTGCATGCATTCACATCGTCCAAGACGACTGTGAAATCATGTATGAACATTGAGAATATTTCTGTAAAATTCTCATCTAGAACACAATAAATGCTTTTATTATATTCTGAGATGATGTCTATCCAGAAAAGGAACATGTATCTGCACTTTGGGTGCTGAACTAGAAATTTGTTTCCCCCCCCAGTTCACTGTAGTAGAAATACCTTCAATTTGAGCAACTGGTGCACATTAGCATCGGTTATGGGTGAGGAGGAGCCAGGATGCACAGAAGTGCCACAAACAGACGGCTGCCTCAGGAAGCGCAGCAATCCATGACATCTCCGTGGTTTACCACCATACTACAGGCTACAAAGCTGTTCAGAGTTTCAGTTCTCCATAGTCTAACCTGCTGTTTCTGAGAGAAGCATGATCAACTTTTTTCTTTATTACTACCTAATCGAAGACTATCAATCACTTTCAGGAATACAGTATCACTCTGGCTTTTGGTATGCACCAGGGAAAGCCTGTGTCTGCCCTGGGGCATTGCGGGGAGATGCTGTGGGCATGGGGTGCTCCAAAGGGTGGGTGCCACAAAATCTGGTACCAGAGGAAGATATGAATAAAGTTGGAGAGTATAGACACGCACTTAAAATCCAATACAGAAGGTTATATAGACTCCCACATAATTGCCTAGGTCATCCTCACTTAGAGTCACACTTTTTCCTGCATAAACTGGTTTGAATGAGCTCTGGATATTCCTTCCCTGCCAAGGCACTTTCCAGTCCCTCACTCATCCTCACGCCTCTGCCCCAAACCCCCTCAGACACCAAAGTCCTCTCTGAATTGCTGGCATGTGGCAGCACAACAGTCTGGCAAAAATCAGTTAATAAAATAGCAAGCAAAGCCAGCAGAAGGCACGGCCCAAGATGCCACTCCAGTTTTAGGAGATGGAAACCTTGCAGTGACAAACATATCTGGCATCAGTGCTGCCGGCCAGCAAAGGCATGCCCTGCTGACAGGGCTCTGCCGAGGGCTGGGCTTACTCCTGCAACAGGCGCCAAAAATAAAAAGGAAGAGCACAACAGCACTTTTTCCAGAGCTCAAGTTCCTACGAAACTTCCTCTACCAGTGGCACATCACCTGGGCTTCACTGACCCCTTAGAATAAAAATAAAGATTATGCACTGCAGCCTGAAGAAGAAACGGATGGTTTCAGTACGGTGCTGCGTTGGTGCTCAGGCCAAATTTTAGCAAAAGTGTCCCTGTATAGATACATGTGAAACCAAATCAAAATAGAGTTCTTCCACAGGTTAATCACCTAAAAATAATGAAAACTATATCTAGATGTTTGTTGTAAACAAGCCTTACTTTTTCTTCACACAGTTCAAAGGGATGTTTCACCAGCCACTTATTCTTTCCCAGTTTTTCCTTTCCTGCACGTCCAGAATACTGTGCTGTCTCAGAATAAATGTCATTATAACTATCAGCTTTACAACAGAATACCATGAGCCATGAATTTTTAATGCCCCATCTGGAATTCAGAGAGAGAGTGTGCTGCAGGAACAAAGCACCAAACCCCCACATTTTGGTAAAAGCAAAGGCAAGGGTGGTATTTACTCTCTGAACACTCTGGTAGGACAGAGCTGCTTGAGAGAGAACTGGCCACAGCACAGGTGTGAAACAAAACGGGTCTTACAGGAGAACAGGGTTTTATTTAACAGAATGAAATAAGTCTCTTTAAGCAGTGAGACAGTCTGCAGGGTTTTATTTGCCTCTTTTCCCTTCTGGCGGATGCCAGGGCACTTCATTACCCTCAAAGCTTTATCAGCTTTGGAGAACAGTGTCAACAGCACAGCCTTGCAGCTTGCAAGACTTACAGAGCAAGATAAGGCAAAAGATGCAGTAAAAAGGCAATGGGCAGCGCATGAAGAATTGCTAGTTCCTCCATCAGTGCCTGCACACAGCCACTATAAATACCCCCCGGGCTATTAGGGATTAACATGCTAGCTTTCACCAACAATTTGTGCATAAGACAGTGCCCACCTAAATCAGTCAGTTTTAAAAAAAAAAAAAAAGATTGAAATTATTGATTCAGACTACGTTAGGGCTTTATGTAGGTTGTCTGTATTTAAAAGCTTCCTCAGCTCTGTTGAGGATGCTGAACTGCAGCCTCCTGATTGATGGGCTAGCACACACTGCACTGCAGCACCGGCTAACAAGACCGAGATTCACTTTTCAGCTAACAAGATCAGAAAGAGACAGGTCTTTTTTCTTCTGTCCCAGAGAATTAGGATCACTGCTAGATGCTTTGCCTCTGCCTTACATAAAGGAAAGGGGGGTTAAGCCCAGCTCTGCAGGAGCTGCCTGCCCGCTGGGTGCTGCCGCTGGACCCACGGCGTTGGCCACCGCATCCATCCTGGCCCCACCGGCACGGCCGGGAAGGTGTTCCACAGCCAGGTGGGATAACATATTTCCCCCCGCCCCCCCCCAGTTTCAGTCTCTCTCACTCCAAACACAACTGGGAAGGAAAGACCAAATTAAAGCTCCTGCTGTGGCACCACCGCCACAAACAAAGGCTGTCAGAACGCTCTGGTTTGTTCAACTTGAGTTGCTCTCTGTATATCTTAAAGCCTTTAAATCTTTATACAGAAGATAAGTATTTTGATGTGGTTTATTTAACCCCCAAAAATGCCTCCAAAAAAACCCCTTTGCATCAAATAGCAGTAGCAAACTATTTCAACAAAAGTTCGCAGAACTTCTCTGGTTCATTTAACTGCCACAAGGGTTTATTTCCCACAGCCCTAACCGAGCCAAATAACAGCTATGCCACTCATTGTACACTTCCCTCTGCCACATTCTTTGTAATGGAGAAACATGGGACATAAGAAAAGTAAGGCACGATTAACATTGAACAGCTCTTTGAGGAAGCAAAGGGATTCTGATTTGTCAGAAAAAACATTGACAGAAAATCTAAAGCTGCTGAAAATACCAGTGTTGTACAGTGACTATCCTGCATTAATTCACCTATTGAATTTATTATGGCAAGATAATTAAAGGGAATTATCATGACAAGATAATTACAGGAAAAAGAATTGCATGTACTATCAGAGAAGCCTCAGGACACACTTTTGCTAAGTTATAGCTTGATCTGTGCTATAGCCTACATTATACATGCGCTATATGTTACAATCCACACAACGGTATTTTAGGAATTAAAGAGTTAAGAAAAAATCCCTGTCTCAGGAAGAAAGTACACCTCCAGTAAATAAAGTAACATTAACGGACATTTCTGCAACACTAATGTATTATTTATAGCTGCTTTAACATGCCACTGAATAAATATTTCTAAGCGGCTCTTTCTAAGAGGAAGATACCATATCAAATGTACATTGAAGGGTTTTGGGGTTTTTGTTTGTAATGTTATTCAAAGGACAAAACCATCTGAAGCATAGAAATTTGCTGCTAAACCTTGATTTTTAATTATCCTCGTGTGGATGAGATATCCATCTGCTCCGAGATGCTTAGCGCAGCCGAAGGGATTTCAGGGGGACCTGCCGAGGATGCTGCCAGGAAAGGGCGGTTCTTTGCGGGTCGGTGGGAGCAGCAGCCCCACGCCTGCACCATCCCCAGCTGTGGGGCAGGGACCCCACGTCCCCTCCACCAGCACAACCGCAGCCCACGTGTCCTGGAAGCATTCCGTGTCAGGACAGGGAGCGCTCCCCACACCGTGACCTAATGCAGAGGGTTACAGCAAACACCTTCAAAACCAGCTCTGCTCCTAAGTCACTTAATCACTTTTTAATTCTGATTTCCACTGATTTGCATAAACATCTGTTAAACCTATTCCTCTCGAGCAGAAAATTTGACTACGTGCCAATGGCTCTACTCAGATTTAGATGCTAAATTTGCAAAGATACTGGGGCCCAATTTCAGATGTGTCAGCAAGTGTAAAATACTACATAATTTTTTCATTAAATAATGGTTTCTGACTCCCTCCCCACAAAGTCAGGAGCAGCCATAGATGCTCTTGCTCAGCACCATGCCCAAGGGCCTCCCCAGCAGCAGGGATGGAGCCAGAGCATGCCATGGCTCTGCTTCAGCCTGCTTTTGCCCAGCTTCCCCACTGCATCATGGTTTTCCTGGGGAGACAGGGAGATATGGAGGGTGCCCAGGACTTGCCACATGTTATAGCCAGGTCCAGAGGTTGGGCAGCACCTCCAGATGCCGTTATTTATTAACTCGTATACCAGCCAAACCAACAGAAGCCTAACCTAGTTCTTAACAGAACAGGTCATTCAATGGCCAGCTGAGGTTAAAAGGCAGGAGGTTTGAAGCAGTGCCCCCAAAAAGGGCTGATGAAGCTGCAGAAATGGTTTTGCTGTTGTGCCTGGAAAGCAGGAGCACAGAGGAGCGAAGCAGCATGCTGTGATGCAGCTCCACATGGGGCCCACCATGGAGACAGGGCAGGCAGCTCTGCCCTCCACCTCCCCAAGCCCAGTCCAGCATCCCACCAGGTGGGCAAACAGGTATTGATGACGGCAAGAATGGCATCTCTGCTCAGATCTGATCACATACGAGCATTGCACTTTTTATTCTTGTCTTCACTCCTTTTATTCCCTCTCCTATCTACTGCTGCTTAACTTAAAAAAAAGATAATTATAAACCTGGAGCAGTATGGCTGTTTCCTGTGCATCACTCCTGTGCCTTAAATGCCTTTCAGAAGCAGTTCCTGTACAGCTTGACATTGATTCATCTTCATCTGCTCTCAGAGAAACCAGTGAAGCCATGTGCCGATTCAGATGGGGACTAATGGAAGCCGCCTTTAACCTTGCTCTTTTTTCTTTCCCTTCTATGAATATTTGTCTTATGCAGTCCTCAAGGAAATAGGATCAGATTTAATAATCAGCATATCAACCAGCTCTTCTTCTTTCCTTGAAGGAAACTATTTTAATGCTCTCTTAGACTAACAACAGTTTTCCCCTGTAAAAGCCTGTTTTGGCTAAAAGGGAAACGATAAAGGAATCCTAAAATGAAACCATTACTTAATACAAGTACATGTTTTAAAAGTTTCTCACTGTTACTTGTAGCACAGGTTTTTTCAGGAAACATGGGGGTTTTTTTCCCAGAAGCACAAACCAGACAGATCAGAGTAGCAGAGACCCTGAGGCACATCTTAGCCACAAGCTCACACCAGCACATTTTGCTTACGGCTTCCCTTGTTCTGCTGGAATTAGGAGGAGCAGGTTGAAAACTGCAAATTGAGAAGCAGTTGGCCACGGGGACATGGGCTCCCAGGTCTGCTCCTGTCCCAGCTCCAGCCACGTGCTGCAGGTCTCCGGGTCCCCAGGGTCACCTCTGGGCTCACCCCACCACCTCCGGAGCGCCGTGCCGGTTTCCCAGCCTGTGCTCTCACCCCAGGACAGGAGCACCCAAGAGCTCCGAGACCCACCGACCTTCCTCGTGGGAAGGAGGGTCCACCCGGAGGGAAGCTCAGTTCTTGAAACTACATCAGCAGGAACAGGGAAAAGCACTGGCCACTCAGCTGGTGCACACACAAGTCGGTCATTCGGAACCTCAAAGTGTTGAAGACGGATGGTTGAGCTGCTGCAGCACAAAGTCACCAAGGTGGTGGCTGGCAGTCAAGGAGTGCAGTGGCTGCAAGCAGGAGACTTCCATGAAAACCCAAGAGACAGTGGAAGAGATGCAGCTGAGCTTTGCCCACTGCAAACCTGTGTAAGTAACACGAACTCTGTTTTGCTCCTGGCAAAACAGAACAAAAACAAGTTTCATGTCTGAATTTGGTGTGCAAAACTTAATTCCTCCTCTTCCCATCCCTGGCCTTGGAGAACATCCCCTGGAACTGCAGGCTGAAAGAAGCTGAGCTCCCCAAAAAGGCTTTCTCATTTAATTGCATGAAATATTTAGAATGCAGATCACATTTGATACATTTTCTTTTCAGCATCATCATTCATCCATTTTATTGTTACTATTTCAATGGAAACTCTCTTGAAATTGCAGTTACATGACTGAATCCTGGCTGTGGTGCAAAGACAAAGTTGGGTCCATGAGGTCAGCTGTACTAGTTTTATTTTCAGTCATTAACTACCAGTGCAAACCACATATTGAAGAGAGAAAGCCCAATTTTGTCTGTGCATGCCTGACAAATGGTGTTACTCTACCTAGAGAGAAACATAACTGATCAGAGCAGCCATTGCCTGAGGGCATGACGCACTTCAGAGGGCTGAGCATCACCTAAATAAAATACAAAACCACATTATCAGGGCAGACCTGACATTATGCAGAGACAGATTTTGTTCCTGAAACAGATTTAGCTTGAATTTTTGTCCTTCTAAATACCAGCATTCATCAGGTTAGGTTATTTGCCAATGCATAATAATTCCATATAAAGACTATTAGGGAGGCTGCAGCGAACAGATTAGCACAGAAAGTGAACCCATGTTTTGAACAGCAAGATGGAGCATCACTGGCATGTCTCCCGCTTCTCCCCATTTTTGGCCTTGCCAGAAGCAAGCAGACAGGAAAAATGAAAGGGAAACAGCAGCTGTTGGGGTCTGTGGGCTCTCTTTGCTGTGCAGGTTATTATAAATATTACATTAGAAACATTAGTGAGACCACACATAACAGCAGCTGGCCCAGAACATTTAAGCCTCAGGCATGAAACAGAGACACAGCAAAACATTCTGGTGTGAGGATCATCCCCCGCCACTGCAAAGCCAGAAATTAAGAGGAAAAGGGAATCTGCCTTTGTTCTCCCAGCTTCAAAGCTGGGAAACTTAACACCAGGCCACTGCAGCAGCGGCAAGAAATTACGAGCGACTAGATTCTCGGGAAAATAACTTGGGAGATGAAAGCGGAGATGAAGAGCCATTTAAGTGGGATCGTGCAGCCACAGGAGCCGGGAACGGAGGGGAGCGTGCCGGGGCACCCGTGGGCACAGCTCCCCATGGCACAGCTCAGCCTCTCCGCCATTCAGCGGGGCTGGAAAATGGCATCGGATTGCTTCCCTTCATCCTCCGCTTTCCCCAAAGCCCCCCCAGAGCAGGAGGCAGCAGAACCCCCAGCCCCACGGGGGGCACCAGGGCGATGGGGGTCAGGGCTGAACACGGACACAGGAGAAGGGCTGGGGCGGCAGCGCGATCAGAAGGCACCGGGGGAACCCTCCTCATCCTCAGCCAAAAGGTGGGAACTGAGCACCCCCATAACACTGATGGGACCGGGGTAAAGGCTTTGCTCCTGCCACCCAAGGCCCCACCCCAGAGTCTGATTCCCGGGTGATTTTTGGCTTTCAGTTCCAGTCTTTGCAGGATGAATCATATCCACAAACCAGCCCCAGTAGGCACAGAGCTGCTGCTGCTGGGAGCGGGAAGGGCTCCTCGGCACGGCCCAGCACTGGACACCATGGTTCAGAGCCATCCAAAAAGCTTGGGACTCCCATGCAAAAGAAAGTTGTCTATAAAACATGTGCAAAAGGCTACTTACTTTGACCATTCTTTTTTTTGGAGGATTTTTTGTTTGAGTTTTTTTTTCACCTCTCCATTCATACTATCAGGGATGTTGCAGTGGTCTTAAAAGATCTTTCTTTTCATACTTTAACAATTATAGTTCAGCAGTCAGTGTTGTGTGGAGGAATGGCTGCTTCACACATTATTGTGTCTGGGTGAAACTTTCAGAGTCAATGGGAGTAATAAATGGCATAATTCCATAAGAATCAAGGCTCATTTGATTCCACTGAAATTTGTCAGCCATGAATCTGCAGGGGAAGTACTGAAAGGTGCAGACTAAGACAGGAGCTTTATTGCAAGCGCACACCACAGCCCCCCCCCCCCCAAGGATATTTGGTTTGGGGTTTTTTTTTTTTTTGTGGTAGAGGTTGGTTTTGGTTGGTTGGGGGGGGGTTAAGTTAAATTACTCTGTCTACAGAACCACACAATAGCCTTTGACGTTTATTGCTCTTCCTAAAAAAGTTGCTAAACAGAGAGCAGATTAAATACAATGAAGCAGATAAGCCCAAGAACCAGAAGGAGGGATAATCAACTTTAAGAATGATAGAATGACTTTGCCATAATGTCCACAGGAAGCAGAAAACAATCACTCCAGAGGAGCTAAACCGAATAAGTTTCCAACCGGAATGGATACACACAGCTAAGTTACAAAGCCAGGGGAAAAGGGGATTTTCCAATGGTAACACTGACAGATGCTTACAGAAAAGACAGTGGGAGCTGCCATAATTTAAAACACGAAAGACTAGCAAGTGAAGGTGAAATTGAGATGGGAACAATAATGCCAAGAAAATACCCTAGCAAGGAAGGCCAGGCGAGAGCAGTGTGAAGGAGGAAGGACATCACTGGTCCAAACCCCCAGGTCCCCCAGCAATGGCAGCCATTTCACTCTGGGTCCCACTCCTGCAGCTTCAGCACTTTTCCTGAGGGTAGGGGAAGGCTGACTGTATTACAGAACACCCTTCTGTCTAAAAATGAAGTAATCAGGACACTAAGAGTAGAGTACTTTAAGGTACACTTTTTGTCAGAAATAATAATTATTATTATTAACAGGTTACTGTATCATTTTGCCCTGGTGATCTTCATTTTTCTCCTTTGCTTTTTAACTTTTTTTCTTCTAGTTATGAGTAGAAATGGTCCCAAGATTCATGTGACTAACTGAACTATAGTTTGACCTTACCCAAGATAAATTAGAACAATAATTACAAAATCCCTCCCAAAATTCTGAATTAGATCTGCTGCCACAGCAACAAGCACCATGCTAACAAGCTGGGAGAAACCTCGCCTTTCCAGCCCAAGCTCAGTCAAATCTGGCAAGATTAAAGAAATGATATTTCAGGAGAGAGGAAAAGCATCATGCTATTAGCACTGGTACTGCACAGCAAATGTGCAGGTGTAAACAACACTGAATTAGCTTTTGGTCTCATTTCCATAATGATGCCAAGTTTCTGAGTTTAATTAGTCTTTCCACTGAATCACTGCAGGGTCAGCTCTCTTCTCCTGTTGCTCCTAATGAGATGTTTTCTTATTGCAAAACCCCACCCAAATAATCACATTACTGAAATATGGTTGGACACCACAGGTTTGGGACCTTTATTTGCCTCTTTGCCTACCTGCTGTAGGAGGATCACACCTGAAAACGGGGCACATACACTCCAAGGTGGTTTTGACAAAGTCCCCCATCCCTAGATTAGAGCAACCATGTTATCATATTGAGCCGCTTTGGCTCAACAAAAAGCACTGCCTACGAGATTTGGAAATGGTGTGCAGGAAAGCAATTTCCAAGAATATTCAGCTTTGTTTTGGGTTTGGTTTTTTGGGAGTCCCCAGCTGTTCCTGCTGAGCAGCAGGGCTGGATTTTGAAGATTTTTATTTCTCTGAGATGTCAGCAGTACAGGCAGGGATCTCTGAACTGTGACATTTTCTCTTTGGATGCGTGTTTCTGCAGTGGCATTATCAGGAGAAACAGGAGTCAGGCATCAGCAACTCTAGGAAATTCAATAAGGAAAATAAGAGGGTTTGGTTGTTCTTCTAGCATTACAGCGCAGATGGGAGAACCCCAGACATTTAGCCATCTACATACAAATGCTGGCTTGGTATTCTAAAATCCTCTATAGCCTTGTTAGACACTGGCTGTAAGCTCATGCGACAGCAATAGCCCACAGAGGGCTGGTAAATCTGGCAGCTTGTAGCTCCCACTTGCTGTGGTTCCCTCCCTGGCTCCTCCACTGACCCCAGACCAGAGGGTCCTGCCTGGGGAGCTTTGCACCTCCAGTAGGGACACCCACTTCCTTGCATTTAGCTCTCTTCTGCTCTTAGAAAACTCACTTTTAAACACATCATACTCAAAGATATGACACAGAAGAAAAACTACTTAAGTAATACAGAAGCAATCACCATAAAGGTGCTTTCAAAACAAGAGACAGTAATATTAAAGTAAGAAAATGCCTAAGGCTGCCATAGCTATCGAGAAGCATCTTGCAAAAAAAAAAAAGTCCATTGCTTAACCCTTTCATTGCACCACAAACCTGGAGCATCAACATGCAACCCTGAGCACTGCTGCAGGCACCAAGATATCAAATTCTTGCCATGACTTACAGGAATTCAGATATTGCCAACTCTACTTCCACTTGCAAAGCAAAAACGAAAACAACAAAAAAAAAGAAAATAGAGGTTTATGTTTGGGTAGGGAGGGTATTTGATTGACTCAAGTGCAATGCTTCAGAGTGTGTGTCTCAAACTGAGAGAATAACCAAAAGAATAAGCAATGTTTTTTCTCTTTTCTGTACAAAAGAAATTCTTATCATTCATTACTCCCCACTGCAGTTTGCTGTTTTGGCACAGTGAGGAAGAACACAAAATCTAGATACGAAGATTCTGCTGTGGCTGTTCCCTTCAAATTTAGTGGCCAAATTCCTAATGACTTTGTTAAAGTCAGTATTTCACCCATAGAACAGGAAAGAAAATGGACATAAAAACAAGGAAGAATTAAGAGACATCACTGAAGGCTCTTCAGGAGGGAAGATGAACACAATCATTTTTTTTTTATATATGTTGGGAACGAGATAGAACAAACTTTTCTTACGGAAAAAGAGCTCAGTGTACAGCCACAGACTCGAGTCCCTCTTTGAGCCCTAGGGTCAGAGCCTGCCAATGTCCCCACACTCTGGAGAACCCCCCAGCTCAGCACCGCACACGTGTGCGCTGCCATAGCCCAGGGAGACCCCCAGGACCCCGCTGCCGGCACCCCCCGCCTGCCGCCCCGGCTCTAGCCAGCTCCCTTGCGCAGGCAAGCAAGAGGCAAGGGTTGCAAGGGGCTGCAAGAAGGGTTCAGTCCCACGCAATTTATTTCTGGGCTTCTGCTGAGTCGCTGTGCTCTGCACAGTGCGGGAAAGTCATAACAGGAGTTTGTTTCTTCACAGCTGCTACACCTTTCCCAAAGTAATTCCCACCACCAGATAGGTATCCGTGCAGCAGGGACTAGAGAGGATGTGAAAAGCAATTCTAACTGCTACTGGGTTGTACAGACTCGCCCAGATCCTGTGCTACAGCAAACTGCACTTGGCATAAGGCAGGAAAAGAAGAGGTTGCAGGGGAAGGTGTAATTATGTCATCTCATTAATGACCTTGTATCACTCCAGGAGCTCCCCAGCAGCCAGGCAAGAGATCTCTGCACAGCAAGCCAAGCCAAAGAGAGAAATGTCAACAGTCATACAAACTCCTAAAAATATCAGGCAAACTAGAGAAAGCGGCAAAACCATGACAACCCAGGGCAGTTGTGGGTGAGGACTTCTAGTAAAAATAATCAGTACCATGGTGGGGCTCAAAGAGAAGTCTCCAGTTTGGGACCAAATCATCTTTCCTTCATCTAGGCTGTCCTGTAAGAGCTGATGGAGAAAGGCTTCGCCCCACATTTGGCAGCATAAAGAACTTTAACAGTTCAATAAAATCTTTCATACAGCAATCTCCATTTGCAGGAGGGTAAGCTTATGATGAACAGATAGTGCTTGACTCCCATATTTTGGCAAATCTTGAGAGCGCATTTGCATTTGATGACAGCTGTGATGCATGGCACTGTTACAGTCAACAGACCATGTGATATTCAGTACATAGTATTAATCTGAAGTCTGGATAGCACTGATTCATATCACAGGGGTATCAATTCCACTTATAATTTTCTATAGAATATAGCCCACATGTAATTTTCATAATGCCAATTAAACTAGGACTCCCATTTATTAAACTGGATTAAAAAGCATTTTTACAAGCTCTGCTAATGGTCCTTAAGTACCTTTAATTACAGCCTGGACAGCATTGATTTCACTGCTCCAGCCTCTCACAAGACAGCTCTACTCCTGACATGCATGGCACATCCTTACCACGCAGTCTCACCGAGTTCATGATTTACTGGCACCAGTTTGGCACTGCAGTGACAGGCTGGTTCCCAACCCCCAGGACAGCCATTGCCACACTGATTTCTGTGAGCACCTCTTGGGTAGCACACCTCTGCTCCTCCAGATCCTTCACAGCTGCGAGGGAGCAGGGGAACATGCCGAGGAAAGCTGCCCTGCCAGGAGAAGAGGCACAGCACAGGGATGCTCATCAATAACGCTCCCCACTTCAGCAGTAACAAATTCACTGTCCCCATGGGAGCTTCTCTTGCTCTTTTCCCACCTCAGGAATGAGCAGGTTCTTCACTTCAAGTAACACCCTTAAGGATGAACAACAGTGCTGTTTTGTGGAGGGCAGTTACTGCCATTAACTGCTGTAGAACATAAGTTAATATTGCAAATAATTCTTGTTACCAAGTGCACTGATAAGGCGCTATGCAGTAATAAAAATAAGAATTACTCTGCAGCAATAAAACATTAGTTTAAGAAGTCCATCAAGATGCAAACAGCCACAGAGGCATAAAATTCTTCCTATCAACTGCCAAGAAAGTTTTGGTTTCTTTCCTGTCAGGTTTGTTGTTGTTATTCAAAGTTACCAACTAGCAAAGCAAAAGCTTTACATGAAACAGACTCATTTATGTTACATTAAAAGGACGGGGGTAGGGGTTAATTTTCTCTGCCAGCTCCACAAGTGCAGCTCCCTTACTTTTAAAGCCATAAGTCTGTACATGAACAAAAATCCTCACCTTAAGTGCTGCCCCTGAGTGTTCACGGGATGTTTGCACTCTCTGCTTTTGGTCTGGGTCTAGAAGTGGAGAGGACACAGAGCAGCACAGGGCTGGTGCCCTGGCTTTCCCCAAGGCATGTGGGCGAGCTGATGTAGGCTGAGCTGGGTAGAAGTGTCATGCCCAAGCTTCACATCCAAGTAACACTGCTGCTGTGTGATGGAGCATGCACAATTTAAGTATTTGTACACAAACTTCCTATTGAGAATATTTTAAAGATACTAAAAATTAAAACAAAAACTCACTGTGGAAAGACCCAAGTGCAGAAGTATCCTCATGAAATTTGGAAAGAGTGATCTGGACAAGTTAAAGATATTGAAAAGGCCTGGTTTTGCCAGCAAAATCACCATAAGCAGGACTGCCAAATGTTAGAAATGCAGAATGATAAGTTTTGTCTAGTTTTTCCAACTAGAAAACCAATTTTAAACTGGATCTTGGAACCCATGGGAAGCTTTCAATGGTGCTCATTATGTGATAACGATGTACTTAAGAAGTGATGTACTTAAGCCACCTTAAAAAGGCCACAAATGTCTTGTGAAACAGGATACCCTCTGTATAACCAAAGCATGCCTCGCTAAGGGCTGTGCCCCCGAAGAACTACTAAAAGACTGATAAGGGAACTATCCTACCCTAGGAGGCACAGAAAAGTTGAATAATTGCCAATAGGCATGGGGTCAGCAAAGATCTTCGGTAGCTGGAGGAAAAGTAAGGCAGCAGGGGGAGATCGCGACCACCGACTCAATTCCAGACCAAAAAGACTTACACCACCCCCCTCCTCCTTGAGCATGTGCTGTAGAATAAAAGAACACTGTACCTTTAATTCGAAGCAGGGAAACTTTAGCCCAATAGAAACTGTGGTAGATAAGCGACTACCAGGAAAAGTTTGGGGAAAGAACTTTGGAAACTAAATATGTAAATCTAAACTGTATAAATTACTTGCCCATGGAGGTATAAGGTGTGCTAGCTTTGTAGATTACCCCCTAGCCCCCATCTTTGCACAAACATGAATGGGAATAAAATACCTCTGCTCTGTGTGTATATTGGCATTTTGCACACCAGGTAAAACAACCCCACTTTTGGGACAATAATGCAGGTAATGTGTCTACACTTCTTCCTAACACTGGAAGCTGACACCAGCCCTCCTGCACAAGGGAAGACATCCCAGCTGAAGCAACAGACAACTTGAGCAAAAAGCATCACCTCAAGTGACACATTTCTTGTGCGTGGCTTTTCCAGAGTTGAGAAAGGTGAAGGATTTGAAGGGGAAATTCTCACTGGAACTGCTCAGCAGTGATAACTTGTGCCTGAGGAATGATCTGGCATGGAGGGCAAAGAGGCCCAGCTGCAAGAAGGGGTTAAACTGACTGAAAGCAGGAATGCCAGAGACAGAAGGGAGTGAAGTTTCCCTTGGTGGCGAGATAAGAAACAGCCACAGCATTGGCTTGTAGCCCTCCTGGAGTGGAAGGCTCATGGGCCACCTTTGGGCAGCAGAGCTGGGCTGGGGGATGGACCCAGGGCCAGGCTGAGGCTTGTGACACTTCTTGGCAGACTCCATGCAGAACCACACATTGCACTAGGACTCTGCCCAGTGCGTTGTTCAATAATTTATTTTTTTTATATTAAAGCACAAACGTGTTAAATTCACCTCAAGGGGTACCATAAAAATTGCCCAACAGATTGATCCAGTTATGTGGAAAAGACAACTCTTGCCCTGCCTTGCTAGGCTTTTACAATAAGGGATCTGCTCCATGTAGTGCTGGGAAGGAAAGGCAAGGGGAGGAAGGATGGACTCTGGTCAGCTGGAGCTTTTCTGGATCTTTCCTCTGTATTTTACTGCTTCATCACTGAGTCAATTCAACTGAGTTGTACCCCACACTGCTGCTCAAAGCACAGCATTAAAATCACAAGGCAATATCTAGCGACAAAGGCCTTCATGATTAAGCTGTTGGCATTACAAAACCAAGTGATTTCTTCTCTTTAATACAAATCAAAATTTATTAACTACAGATTCCCTCATGTAAGAGGATCGAGTTGCCACCTTTGAGCAGCACCAGGGGCATTTCTCACTAGGCTACATCTCTCCTACTACCCAGTACTCATCAGACCACCTCACCTATTCTAGCACCAGTTATTAGCTCTGACCAGCAAGCACCATTTGCTCCAGACTGCCCCTCTCCTATCAGCCAGGGACCTCAAAACCACCACATACCTCCAACAATAGACTGACTCAAGACCAAGTACCTTACTTAGGTATCTTTACTTGGACCATATCTGAGATGACTGTGTTACCTGTATCAGGGACCATGCAGCACAGCATCCTGCCATCCAAAGCTGAAAATCCAAATGTTTTCTGTCCTTTATTAAAACTAAGATTCCCTACTATTGGCTACCATATATCATGCACTTGTTTAATTACATTATTCATATGCTAAATGCACAGTCAGTAATTCTTAGCAACATTTACTCAGTTCTGAGTGCATGTTTAAGTGATGCAGTAGGACATCTCTATGTTTGTACACATGGTGGGTTGACCCTGGCTGGACTCCAGGTGCCCACTAGAGCTGCTCTATCACTGACCCCCTCAGCTGGCAGGGGAGAGAAAATAGAACTAAAAGCTCATGGGTTGAGATAAGGACAGGGAGAGATCACTCAGCAATTACTGTCACAGGCAAAACAGACTTGACTTGGGGAAATTAGCTTAATATATCACCAATCAAATCAGAGCAGAATAAGAAGTAAAACCAAATCTCAAAACACCTTCCCCATCTCTTCCTCCTTCCTGGGCTCAACTCCATTCCTGATTTTCTCCACCTCCTCCCCCTCAGCAGCACAGGGGGACAGGGAATGGCAGCTGGGGTCAGTTCCTCACACCTTGTCTCTGCCACTCCTTCCTCCTCAGGGGGAGGACTCCTCACTCATCCCTGGCTCCGGCATGGGGTACCTCCCACGGGAGACAGTCTTTCACAAACTTCTCCAACATGGGTCCTTCCCACAGGCTGCGGTTCTTCACGAACTGCTCCAGTGTGGGTCCCTTCCATGGGCTGCAGTCCTTCAGGCACAGACTGCTCCAGCGCAGGCTTCCCACAGGGTCACAGCCTCCTTCGGGCATCCCCCTGCTCCAGCACAGAGTCCTCCCCAGGCTGCAGGTGGAGATCTGCTCCAACGTGGACCTCCCTGGGCTGCAGGAGGACAGCCTGCCTCACCATGGTCTTCCCCACGGGCTGCAGGGGAATCTCTGCTCCGGCGCCTGGAGCATCTCCTTCCCCCTCCTTCTTCACTGACCTGGGGGCCTGCAGGGCTGTTTTTCCTCACATGTTCTCTCTCCAGCTGCAGTTCCTGTATCCCAGCAACTTTTTTTTCCCCTTCTTAAATACATTATCCCAGAAGCACTGCCGCTATCACTGATGGGCTCAGCCTTGGCCAGCGGTGGGTCCATCTTAGAGCCGGCTGGCATTGGCTCTGTCAGACATGGAGGAAGCTTCCAGCAGCTTCTCACAGAAGCCACCCCTGTAGCCCCCCGCTACCAAAACCTTGCCACACAAACCCAACGCAGTACATAATCCTCCTGCTTTCAGAGCGCAGCCCTTGTGAGCAGATCTCCCCTAATCCCTCGACACACATCCCACTCAACCAGGCGCATCTGCTCAGCAGTCTTACCCCACTCATCTCCTTGTTCCGGGGCACAATCAGCAGTGAGAGATAGAAAAGGCTTTTCTCTGATGTTCACTGCAGCGTATTTAATGCTCCACTACAAAACCAGAAAAGTACTAGCACGTTTCCCAGGGAGAAGCGTGACTTGGGGTACACCCTGACATGCAGCCTTTGGGATGGTGCTCCCAGCTTGGGGGGAGGCAGGGTCACACTCTCCCAGATACAGCTCTGGTCTCTCCAAGAGGCAAATACAGTTACAGCTGTGCCAAAGCAGGCTAATGCTGGTGCATCAAGTGCAGCTGATTCAGATTTGTGCTGCTGGCAGAGAAGAGGAATTGGCACCTCAGGGGAAGGCTGGCAAGAGGCAGGTTATTGGAGATGGCATCCTCTGAAAGATGAGCTGAGCTAATGAGAGAAGTGTACAAGTATTTCACTCTGAAGATTTATGTGGCTTGGTGAACTAGGCAACCTATAAAGAGAAAAGTACTCCATGGTAATTCATTCTATTCTTATTATAGCTCTAACGAAGCTGCATCTCTTACAGTGGCAAGAAGGAACCTCTCCAGCCTAAGAGCTGTGTTAAATCAGCATGAGCTCAATGTCCAATTTTTCACATCTTGAATGCTATTTCCATATGAGTTTAGTAATAAAACTAACACCTTTTGAACCACATGCAATAAAGATGGTTTTCACTGGATACATATTTCCCTGTTCCAAATTCAAACTTGGAGGAAGCTCAGAGCAGCTGAGCAAGGACCTGTGCCCTCTGGAAGCACACAGTGAGTAGTAATTAAGTTCAGCTCTAAAGATTAGGAGTGCCTGACTATTGCACATCCTCCATATGAATTTGAAAATGTTGATTTAATTTAAACAACAGCCTGAAGAACCTAGAATCAGAAAAAGCAGAAGATCCCAGAAGCATCTCTTTAAAGGAGATCATTTGCACAGGGCAGGAGCCAGAGGGGTCCTGCTGGAATGCCTGCAAGCAAAATTCCACTGCGGGATGCAGGAGAAACCCTGGCATTAGGAGTACGGTGATGCTGGTCTCTGCCCCAGCAGCCCTATGCCACCAGCCAGACATCCCTATGCCACCAGCCAGACATCCCTATGCCACCAGCCAGACATCCCTATGCCACCAGCCAGACATCCCTATGCCACCAGCCAGACATCCCTATGCCACCAGCCAGACATCCCTATGCCACCAGCCAGACATCCCTATGCCACCAGCCAGACATCCCTATGCCACCAGCCAGACATCCCTATGCCACCAGCCAGACATCCCTATGCCACCAGCCAGACATCCCAGCAGGTTGCTTCATGCCAGCAGCAAGCAAAGTCATGCCCAGAGACCTTCCCGAGCTGTTGTTTCTACTGCTCCTCCTGAACACGTTCTGGAGCAGGGGGTGGAGGCGAGGGTGGGATTTAGAAGTGTTGTCCAGCTGCAGACACTACTCTAAGTCCCTCCAGTTTATCTTCAGCTGCAGAAAAAGCTGTATCTGAGACCTTGTTGGTTTTCAAAGTCACTAAAGAGCAGGAGGACGTTTGTTCACAGGCTGCCTATGCAGAGCCAGGCAGCAAAGGGAGAGACAGGTCTGCCCTGGGCCAGGCTTGCTGAACAGCACTGCTTGCAGCAGGCAGACAGTGTCTCTGGACAACAGACATCACAGCTGCTCTGGAGACACCTCTGTCCTGACCAGCAGCAAAGCTGGTCGGCTGAGCCTTCAGGGACCCACCACAACCACACAGACCTCAGCCAGCCCCGAGCCGAGGGACAATTCCAGTGCTGCCTCAAAGCTGTTCGAGACAAACATCTGCAGCTGGGGAAGCTTGTGAGTCCTGCAGAGCAAGGAGAAGCAGGTGACCTGCACCTCATCTCACCTAGAGCTGCATTAGCCCCTTTTACTTGTCCTCAAGCACCCTGCAGTGAGGCAACACGATAAGGGAGGGATACCTGGATTTTGGGGAGCAATGGGAAGCGGACAGACAGCAGGTACATAGCAGTGAGTGCCTATTGCCCTGCAAAGGTTCAGCAACATCTCCTGAAGGACTAGCAAAGTAATCCTAAAAATGGGCCTGATGAAATTCAGATTTGTCATGTATGAGATTTGCTCTCTACTTGTCTGATACTTCACACAGCTTAATAACACAGGAGACAGACACCTCGCTTTCCCTGTTCACCATTTCCTCCTTACCAGGCTGTATAAACATATACTTTTTCACTAGTCATGCACTTGCTAAGAGAAGCAATTTTCAGTTGTACTTTTCACCCAGTATATCTTAATTGCAAAAGAAAACAGGCACAGCTTGTTTTATTCATACCATCTATTAATTTGTTCTTAAAAGCTAACCTCCCACTGAGTTACATCTCCTTAGTATCACGGCTATTATTTTAATATGGAGATTAGATCATTTATGTTTCTACATGAACTTACTAGGGCACTCAAGGGTTGTTTCCGCCACTGGTTAGGTTTCAGATGAGAGCAGCACTCCACAGTGCCTGAGGGACAGGTTTGTCAGGGTGTTCTGGTATCAGACCCTCTTTTACTCCATACCAGGGAAAGCATGAATGCAAGTGAAAACCAGGGCTATTTAGATATTTGAAGATCTTCAAAAGGAAGACATCTACATTCCATTCCCTACATTTCCCAGCATCATCAGATGGTCTTGGTGACTGGCCAGATAGGTCAGATCATGGTTCTAATAGTTCCTTATCTATGGTCCTTGCAGGAACATACTGAACAAGCCAGTTTTAGATAAGAGCAGGGAAAAAGCTGTTGACAAGAACAGGGAAATTCATTCATGGTGAGAGCACCATGGGCCCAGAGCTACATGCACCTTCCACACAGGAGGAGCAGTCTCTCCTTGTTAGGTTCGAATAATCAGAAATCAGAGCAGACAGAAGGAAAATAGGCTGTAAAAGTGTCAGACTGCTCAGACAAGGGAGGTGCAATTCTGGCAAAACATGAAGATTAGCAATGGAAATAGAAATAAGAAGTTAACTGCTTCTTCCAGCCTCGCATCACCCGTTTTGGGGAAGGGAGTAGAAAAGGAACTCGTGGGCTTTAGAAACACAAAACCCAGATCTCCTGTCACCTCCGCTTCTTCCTTAAACACAAGAGTCCTCTTAAGTCTGCTGTGTCAAAGACACATCAGTACCAAGTCACCAAGCAATGCACTGGACTGGGTTTAGCTGAAGGGCAGATGCTCTCCGGTACCTTTCCCCAAAGCTCAGTGTGCAGTTGCAGGCAGAGTGGTGATGGAATTTCAGCAAAGTTGCTGCAGTATCTTCATTGCTATAACTCATCCTAACTGAGCCGCTCATCCTTTCCTTCCCAGTACTTTACAAAGAAAACCATCAGATTAAATGGCTGTTTTCTAGCTAAAAAAAAAAAAAAGCACTAAAGCCAAGGAGTAGGTCTTCTCACAGCAGAGTAGCTCAGGAATCAGAAAAAGGCAATCATCCCACTGAAGCAGTGCCCTTGGGACAGTATTGCTGCTCACAGGCAGTGCTGTACACAGTTTTTTCCATCCAGCTTAGAGAAACCTCCTTCCCCAACAACTGACACCAAGAGAGGACAGAGCTCCTTGCAGCTTCATAGCTGGCAGAGCAGCGTAGTCTGCTGGGACACTGGCCAGCAAGGCAATGGAATAAACAGTGTGGATTTTTCACAATTTTTTTTTTTTTTTTTACAAAGATCCTCCAAAAGAAATTGCTATAACATCAGGGAGTGCTGACTGGAGACATTTGAAGAGCTAGCTCCATCCTCCCCCAGGGAAGGGCACAATAAACTTCAGTTTGGTTTCTTTCTCCCAAGGCAAGTTTCCCAAGACCCTTTCCTCCCACACTACCCATGCCATGAGAAGAGGTTGTTCAAGCTGGTTTGACTCCTCTTAATTTCTGTTGAAAAGAGGTGAAAATGCAAACAGAAGCGTTTTGTTCTCACTGTGACAGAAAGAAGGCTAGTCATTCACTACAAAGTGATGGAGGAAAATTTAACAAGGGAAATACCCACTTCAGGTGATGTTCACAGTCACCCCCTTCCCCTGAAGTGGGTTACAAGCAACAATAGAGGAACATACATGGCAGTACAGTTCCCCTCTCCATGAAAAGGGGAGTCAGACAGGGACTTAGAGACAGCAAAGCAAAGACAAAACTGGATCTGCCTCATTCACAGCAATGAGTCCTCACCAGAAGATGCCATCAGCTGTAACTGCAGGTCTGGAAAGGCTCCTTCACATGGGCCAAAACCCAAAGAGCAACATGACCACTCCTCTGACAAAAACTGTTGAAATACTCTTTTCAGTGTTAAGAGCTTGACATGATGCAGAGCACCACATGCTCCTACAAACAGACCTCCTCTGGAAGACCCACAGTGCTGAGACGTAGCTGCCGGATTGCAAAGCGCAGGCTCTGGGGAAGGACAGCTCTGCGTCCACCACCTTCACAGAGGCTGCTGGCCCCGGCTGGCCATGCACAGGGACATGGCTGTCACAGTCTCACTGCTCAGTGGGTTGTGGGATCCCCCACATCGCTTGTTTGCAGGCAGAGGTGCCAGGGCAAAAGTCATCTTCCTCTTAATCACCTGTCTACATCCACCCTGCTGTGCCTCCCTGTTCTCATTTTTTAGAAGATTTCCTTTTTTTTAAATGCTAACTTTCCCCTGAGCCATGGGGAGTTTCTAGGACATGCTTTGTTTTCTCATTGAGTTTTGACACACCATTTAGTCAGGCTCATAAGATGAGCTTTGAAAGCAGCTCTAGCCTGCTCAGAGGCTCCTTGCTTTTAGGGTTGGTCTTAAAAAAAAAAAAAGAGAAAAGACTAGTTGTCAGAGGTTTTCTTCAGACTCTCTCCTTCAAATTGTTTATCTGTATCTGGATGCATTTGCCTTATGCCCTCCTCCTGCTGTGCTGCACCTCCCTGTATCATGGTTGCTACTATCCAGTATGCCAAACACTTCTTGAACCACTCTCTTCCCTTCCAAGTGCAAGACAGCAACCCTGCTCATTTTAAGACTGGCTAGCAGCACGATTCAGTGCTTCAGCAGCTTATCTTTACACCTTGTCCTACCCAGACACTTGCCAAGTCTGTCGGGGCGACCTGAACTCTCCCATTAAAACAGCCTGCTGTGTTTCTGCATATTCACTGCTTCCCTGGACACATCTGGACAGCATCGCTGTCTCACCTTGGACTTTGGAGTACCACCCTGGCACTACATTTCTTTTAGCAGTCTGAGATGTCACCTGCAGAAATTACATCCTTCTTATCTGTTCCCACAGATACAGTGGGAACCTCTCACAGTATCTCACATATAACACCCATTCCTATTCATCCTTTTTGCACTGGCAGCCTGGCAATGCATCCACACACCTTAAACACAGGTTAAACTGTTACTTTGCATTTCTCTCTCAAAAACATAGAGAAGAAAATAGTTACTAGTGTGCTGAAAGACAAAATAGCCTTGTATCATCTGAAAGAGAAAGTATAAATTTTTAAATTTTTTTTCTTCCTTAGACAGTATTTAAGCCTTAAGTCCCCCAAACTAGCTTCAAGATGGAGATTTTTTCATCAAGTCACACCAACAGCAGTAACTAACACACATAAGCAACCCGGGCACACAGCCACGCTGAGTCAATGCACCCACTGCCTTGCTCTGTATCGCTTTTAACCTTGTTAAGAAGCACATCAATATCAGCACAATGAAGATTATGCAATTTTGAAGAGAAAAAGCACCTTGCAAATAAGGCATTCCCCATATGGAATGAAGCCCTCTCTCCAGAAGGAGCACAAGAGTGCACTGCCTCTTCACCCCATCGATTTGCCTTTGGGAAGAGGCAAACAAGTCAGCAGCAGGAATGAGGGCAGGAACCGGAGGCATCAGATTAAGAAAACAGTAAAACAAGAGAACAACAACAGATATCCTCAGAGTGCAAGTTTAAATCCAGGATTTCTGTGCTTCATCTGTGAAATCATTCACAGTCTGGAAATACAATTCTCACATTCTCTATCTGCTCATACGCACAGCAATATCGGTCAGTAATTCAACAAAAGTTCGGTTGATCTCAGGGGTTTTCATACAGCGGATACCATTACTTAAATCAGAAGAGGACAGAAAACACTGCTTAGTTTACATATGTTCTCAGCCATTTTAAATGGGAATGAATATGAATCAAACTCAACAAAAAGCCTTAAATAGCAACAGGCAGACATGGAGTCCGCACGACCGAGCGAAGGGCATCATTAACATTCCTCCTTCCAGACAACCGTCTAAGGGAATACAGCAGAAGTAAGAAAACCAAAACTTTGCTGCCATTATCACAAGAAGAGGATTAACTGTGCCCTGGGGACCGAGCAGGAGCTGCAGCAGCAGCCGTGCCCGCAGGCAGCAAAACCCTCCCAGGGAAGCCCTTGGTTTCCCGGGGTGATGGGGACGACAAAACAAAGCATCCCCAGCAGATTTAAGTTTCCCTGGATTTTGTTGCCTTGAGCATGCGAAGCACGCTGCTGCTGAAAAAGCTTTGCGCCAATTTTTATGCTGCTTTTCGACACAGGCAACCGCTGTTCTCATTAAGGAGGTCAGAAACTACCAGCTAAGAGCTAGCAGGCAGCGCAGACTGTATCACAGTGGGTGAGGAGCTCTGAGCATACAGCCCATGGCTTAAACCTGTTGAGCAGAGCTGTCCCACCACAGTCTCCACGACCAGCCGCCGCTGCAGAAGAGCAGGCGGCCTGCAAGTCCCACAGCACATTCCTAAATCAGGACACGGCCTATGCACGCCTCTGAACTCTGTCATAAATAGAAATCTTGCAGGCTTCTATCCCTATCAGCTTCTTGGGCGTTCACATGTGCTTACGCCTCCCTCCCCAGCCTAGCTCTCAAAGCCATATTAGAACAGAGTAAACTAGTCATGCTTCTACCACACTCCATCATCCTCCAAAAGACGGAAGAATAGAAATAAGAACTCAAACGTTTGAGTTTAAATCCACATTAAATCACTTACTCACCTCACAGCCAGCAGCCCTTCACCACCAGTGCCCTACCTAGGAAGGACTAGGGGACTCTTCAACTGCCTCTTTTGAAGGGCCATCAGCAGTCCTGCAGGTGATAATTGTCAGCTTACATTAAGATTAGATGGTGCCTAATTAAGACCAGCTAATTCTGCTAGGCTGATTTTGATCAATCACACCAGAATTATTGCAACCACAGATTTATTTACACTAGAATTAAGAGGTGGAATTAGCATTTTAAATCATTTGGGGAACTTCCCCCAAAATTGCCGATTTATCCATGCCATCTGTATCTTATTTGCCTAATTTATGGTTTTATTTCAAAGCATGCCTTAGCTGCATAGACTAAGGCATTTGTATCTATCTCACAGGTGTCAAGGGAACCACTTCTGTTAAAGGCACACCCTGCTTACTAATTTACTGCTGTGATTACATGACTACTGCTGCCTAACCTTGCACTTCATCATTAACCAAAACCCAGCGTTTAGAAAGCATCTCGCAGTTTCCCTTCTCTGTGTGCAAAGACCTCATGCTCTAACTCCCTGACGAGGCACCAGACCTCTCTGGGTGCTGCGCTCGTTGCATGGGTAGACTGCAGCATCCCTACAGTGCCATTTATTTATGTCATGCAAACTCCTTTAGGCCTAGAGTTTTATTCCTTGTATAACTAAGAAAGGACAGTTTCATTTCAGTTAATTTAACACGAGCCAAAGCAGCTGACTGTGGGGACAGGAGGGGTGGTGGAAGGGAAGCCAAAAATTATTTTGCTAGTCTGTTTTGGTGATGAATGTTGCTGACCCCATAGCTGAAATCACCCCTAACCCACGGACCCTCGGTCCCAAGAGCATCTTCAGGAAGAGTTTGCAGCTCGTGCGCAAGCACTCTTCTAAATGTAGGGCTCTTCAGTGAATTGTTTTTAGAAGAGAATTAGAAAGATTAATTTAGGAACAAAGGGACATGTTTTAATTGCCATTAGATACTTCAAGGCGTGTTTCATGGGACTATTAATAAAGTGCCCCAAGGGAACAAAGACACCAACACATCACATTCAAGACAAGAATTAATGACCCCATAAAATACTCCCTGGTGTACCTTAAAGCTAAACTGGCAATATTTATAAATTAAAAATTAACATTTCCAAGCCTCCTACTGGCAGCAGCTGTATTGCTGAAGAAATTAGTGACAGCCTTAAAACAACAGAACAAACCAAACCAAAAACAAACAAGAAAACAACACAGTCAAAGCACTCGCAAGATATTTTCTGCTTTATCAATTCCAGCTCCTGATAAATGACAGATGTAAGTTGGTATTACCAGCCTGGCAGCAAACTTGTTATTTCTGAACTTGTTCTCAAGATACAGTATAATATATTGTTGATATTGATGTTATGTTGACAGTCCTTTGACCTTGCAAAATTTCACAGAAGAAAAATGCATAGACTGTGGAGTGAACTGCAATTTTTTTTTAATGACAGGCCAGTGAAGATTGAAGGAGCAGTTCCCAACCACGTACCAATCACTATTTTTCACTGTCTTCGAAACTGTGAAAAAGTGTTTGATAAATGACAGGGGTTTTAAATTTACCCAATCAAAATGTGTTTCAGCCTCAAACTCTAATGTCAAAAATCTCACATTTGTACACATTGTTTTAACAAGGAAAATCATATGTTTTGCAGAACTTGCTTCACCAAAATGAGATCTGTTGGAAGTCAGTAGAATGAAAACTCAAGAGTCAAAGCTTGCTCATAATAATGGCCGGCCAGGGCACGATTCTATTTCATGAAAAATGTTGATGCTGTAAATATTGGTAAACGCTGATCTGCGTAACAGGAGTGGGAACTTTGGGCTGTTTTAAGGAAGAAGTGGCCGCTTTGTGGTCTCCTTCCCCCAGGGCCAGGCTGCTGGGAGGGGGCACGTGGGAAGGGGGGACCTGGGGTCTGCAGCATCGCCTTCCTCATTTTGGCCAAAAACTTCGGAGCAGTATGCGGGTGGAAAGTTTGACGTGTTATACGCAGCAGAGTGTGCATTGCAATGGGTTTTTAAGTCACGCCAGTATTGACTCGACTCTGTGGGACCCCGACTGCAGCCGCACGAGAGTGGGCAATACAAACGTGCAACCCACCCGCCACCCTGCGCGGGTACGGGGGCTGCTGGTGGTGGAGAAGGGGTTCACCACGGTGTGCCGGGACACCAGCCCTGGCATGCTGCCTTCTGCAATCCTCCCCAGCCAGGAAAAGCGGGACCAGAGGATGCTAAACGAACGCCGTGTTTGTCACTTTCCAGACAAGTTGCTGTTGTCTTTTAGGGTTCGTTTCTCATGCAAAGTTAAACAGTTTTTTCAAAGAATTAATGTATTAAGCTGTTGGCTTCTCCAGAAAAAAAAGCCCACTCTTCCCCTCTCCTTGGGGGTCAGCAGGCTGAGCACGGTAGATGTGCAAAACAGGCCATCAGTTCAGGCAACGTGGCACCAGCATTACATGGGAAGGGCTGCAGGCTGATGCTTTGTGGGCGCAATTAATGAGCACACTATGGACAGCTGATGTACTGATAAACTTATCCTGAGAGCCTGAGCTTCATCATCCTACAAATCCCTGTTACAAAGTGACAGTGACACAACTGAGGGTCTTTCACACAAGTGGAATCTCAAAAAAAACCCAACCCAAACCAACCTCCCCCCAAAAAACCCAGAAGAAATAAGTGCCCTGCTTTAGTCTAGTTAATATAAAATAATTGAACAGAGGTAGCATGTATCGAAATTGCAAGTTATTTGACTTAAAATGTTCAATATTCACATTAAAAATACAAGCATTCTCTGGAGAAAAACATGCTGGATTAATAACTGAGTAGCTGATAGATAGAAAAGCAAACATCAGTGAGACCTTATCCCCAGCTCTGCTCCTCACGGTCCTCCATGATGCTTAGTACTAGAGACGCTGCTGTAGTATCTTCATTAACCATCTGGGAGGAAAAAACACTTCACATGACAAAATCATTTGTGGCATGGGCGTTAACAGCAACAAAACCCCCATCTAAAACAATTTGGGAAAGATGAGCCCATTCAAACACAACACTGCCAGGGCAGCCAGACCCAACCTGTAAGAGGCATGCAAGCCAGGGGGAGAGGTTGCCCTGTGGGAAAGAGTATAAACTGCTTTAGAATTTACTGTAATGCAGCACATTTAAAAAAGGAAATGTATCTTTATTTTTTAAGTTTTGCATTTTTCATCTTGTTCTTCGCACTCCAGTAAAAACATGGATTTTCTCTTCTGATGCCTCTCTCATTCTGCCATTGTTTTACAAATCACTGTTGAAAGGAAAGCATATTTTTTGTTCCCACTGTAGCCATAGAGCCACGTGAACAAGACACGCAGCCAAATTGTGACGCAGCAAAGATGTCTGAGGAAGGCTTGTTTGTAGACGAGCTGCACAGCAGGTCCGTCCCCCCCCTTCTCCCTGCCTCCTCTGCCCCCCAAAATGACATGTTTGCTTTGCGGCTCACTGAAGCATGAGTGGGAAAAGCCCCTTCAGTTCCCTTCTGAGCTGGCACGCCGGCGGATGCAAATTATTGTCTGTTTATACTGCAGCACCATCTGTATGTCCCTTTTTTGGTATAAATTATACATTGAGCACAGAGCTTGGACTACAGATATCAAAACCCCATCAAGATCACTGTGTACGCCAACAAACCATCCCGCAGAACCTCCTGTTTCCCGACCGGTTTTTGGCAGGGGGGAAGAACCAGCGATACAGGAAGATGCTGCCTAAAGTGCAGTTTTTACTATTCAATATATTCTCTCTCCGGGAAAGCTGCTGTTTTGTGCTTGAGATCCGGCAGCATTCCCCAAGCAGAGGTGGGACCTCTGGAGAGGAGAGAGAAAGAGGCAAAGGAGACCTCGGTACCAAGGTGCATCATTACACAGCCCCTTGATTTATCTCTCCGTCAAGGAAAGTCGGTCAGCAATAAGTTGACAGGGCCACCCCACACATCTCCACGACTGCAGCACCTCCGGGCACACATTGAATTTTCTTCTGTAACTAAAGCAAGGGACAAAGGTCAGAAAAAAAAAAATAGAAAAACTGATCTCGAGCCACAACTCTACATGTTTCCCCGCTTCAAAAATTATGATGGCAATCAAAAGAGTGTGAGTAAAGCTTAAGAATGGTAATGTCCCTTGAACGTCTTAAAAAGGTTTTTGCAGATTTCCCTTGCCGGGAGCAGGAGTGGGGTTCCCAGCCTGCCTGCACTCCCTGTGCCGGGGAGAAAGAGCCGCTGCCTGCAGCCCCGGCTGCCCGAAAAACCCATTCGTGTTGTGAAGTATGACAGAGGGCGGGCAGGCTGTCTAAAATTACCGATAGTACTGGGGGAGACGGACATGGAAATCAATAACTGTAGGAGATTTCTGTGGTAATAAGCAATAATACACAAGATACTAACACCTTAGAAAAGATAACTTTTAATTTGCTTACTTAAGAACAGGAATGTTTGTTCACACTGCGTTTCCAAAGAAAACGTTGCATTTTTTTAAAAGCAAGCCTGTCAAGTTACGCAGCAAAATGTTCGATGCCAGTCAGAAAGTCAGGCCATCCTTGTTGTTCGCTTCTCCTCCCTCCCACACCAGCTTCTCACGACGTAGGGGTTACCTGGAAGTTTCTGTGGGGCACTCAGCACCCTCGTCCCCACGCCAGAGGTGGGGGCTTGAGTGCCCCGGTGTCCGACGTCCCTCCGGGGACCCGATGGAGCCACCCGGACCCCGCCAGCCCCAGGACCTGCCGTGCGTTTCCACCCAGCCCAGGGAGCGGGGCGAGGGCTCGGGGCAGACCAAGAGGGGTTTTAATCTCCGACTCTCACTGTTGCAACAGCTAAAAGACGCTGGGGTTGGAAATCACGAATTAGGCATCAAATTTGCACAGGACCTTCAGCTTCTCAACAGCTCACGCAAGCAGGAGGTGCTGACCACAGCCCGTATCTAAACACGTGCCCTGTGAGCTGGTGGGTACGTCTGGGACGTCACTAGACCCACTGGGAGAGCGAGGGCTCGGGGCTGAACCTCTCCTTACGCGGTCAGGATTTTTTCCAGGGCTGTAGCTCATTTACCAGGGCTATACATGGGTATTCCCTGAACTGAAGGGGGGCTTTTTTTATATATAAGTACTGTTTGTGTATATAAATATATATATACTCATATATATACACACACACACACGTGCGTGTGTATATATACACTTTTATATATATAAATATATATCTACTTATATAGTGGGGGAAGCCATAAAGAATCTCTTCAAATCCACGGTCCCATCCTACCCTTGTGTTGATTTTATGCCCGGCATTTACTCCAGCACGCAAGAGGTTTATTACCCAGGCCTGGGGCAGAGCAAGGCATGGGAGGCAGTGACAGTGACGTGCCAGCCCCATGCCCGTTGCCGTGTGCTCTTTGGGTCACTAACACCAGGGCATCACACCACGGGCGATAAGACCTAAATCAAGAACAAACCCATATTTCTCCAAATGTTATATTTTTCTCAAAATAAAGCTGCACGAAACCTCTTGTGAAAAAATAATAGTCAACAGGATATAAAAATAATTATGAAATTGAGTTTTCTGAGCCTTAGTCTGAAAACCAAAGCTTGTGAATTTCAAGGGCTTATGAAGGAAATCTGGCATATTATTTCATAGAGCAGGAAGTGCAGGATAAAAACTTGAAAAGCAACTTTCCCATGAAATGGCTTTAACTTTCCATGTCTGTTAAGCTTCCTAGTTGCTTAAACCTCTAAATCACTTAGAATATTCAAAATTTTGACTCTGGCACTGTTGTACAATTTGGCACGATTGCAAATCACTGGATGACAGCCCAGAGAAGAGGATACAGCAAGCAGTTATGTCTTCTATTAAACCTTTATATTGCAAGCACCGTTCACTAAGCCCATTATTGCATAGCACACAAGCAAATTATAGTTGTGATATATAAATGGATTTTCATATTTCAGTGTCTTCTCCATTCTGCTTTGTTATATTGCTCCATTACAAATTTTGCTAAAAGGACTTGCACATTTTCTAGGATACGTATTTTATATCACCTACTTGCTGCTGAATTATTTATAGCAGTTAGGCAACATCCACTGTACCATATGTTATTGGGATAAAAACAAACACACACAAAAAGATAACTTGAAAACAAATTTTATGTAAAGAAAAAGCGTTTAACTCTAAAGAGGAAATCGAGGCTTTCTTTTCTTGTATAGTCACCTTATGTAAGTGGCTTCTCGTCCGCAGCTGATCGCACACTGACCCATGGAAACAGGTTACATGCGAAAGGGAAAAACCAGCTCAATGCAGACAACTGTGAATATGTCAGTTGTCCAAGGTGAATCGTGTGAAATGATTCAGGCAAAAGAGCGAGGAAAAAATGAACAAACAACATAATCCCAAAGGATATAAGCAAAACTGCTAATGTAATGCTAATGTAATAAGGTCCCGTAGAAACTCTGCCGTCACAGCCTTCATTGCTGCGGACAGACAGCTACAGCCCGGGAGGCACATCGAGACATTTTTTCACATTGGCCATAGGCGAAATCCAGTGTCGTGGCCGTGCAGGTGAATGACTGAACAGCAGAAGCCTTTGCTGTTTTGGGGTCATTCATTTTTTCCTCAGGCACTCGCAGTTGTGGGTTCGCTCTCTTGCGGAACAGCAAACAGCCCCCGAGAGCCAGCACGCCAACGCCTGTGCTCTTGCAGAGACGTTGCAGGCAGGGCTCAGCATTTCCAGGCGCTTTTATTTATTCCCGAGCAGTTGTAAGTGACGCCCTGGACCCTCCACATCCCGCGGGGATGAGCTGCCACCCCCTGTGCGAGCCCACCGCCCTCCCGGGCTCTCCGCCGCTGCCGCGTGTGCCCCAGACGTGGGCAGAGCTCGAGGGGACGGTGGGTGCCAGCACCCCGGGCAGCCGTCCCCCCCGAGTCGGCCCAGCACGGGGGGGGTCTCCTCCGTTGGGTTCGGGATCACATTCCTGCGCGTTTCCCACCCGGCATCCCTGAACCCCATGGGACGCAACTGAACGTCCCTTCGCTCGGGTCAAGTTGGCACCAAAAGTACCCAGAGCCTGCGAAAACCTTCACTAAGTGAAATGCCGCTAAATAACCTAATCCCGTATCAAGGGCCCCGAAGAAATGTGCTCTGTTGAGACGCATTTGAGTGACCGTAATCTGTGAAGGTCGTAAATAGGATGGAAAATTACACGTACACTTAGCTGACTTAATAAGCCCATTCCGCAGAGGGTCGCAGCCCGATATTTTGTTATTCATGACCTTGAGGTGCTAATTTCTTAAGTGATAATGAGATGTAACCTACACATTTTACAGCCAACAGTGTGGTAATGGAGAGAGGTTCTTTTCACCTCAGGAAGCTTTACTCTATTTTAATACATAACAACCAGAAAACAATCTTGGATTTCACACCTTTTTTCAGTGCTGTCAACTTCTGTAACAGTGCAGCAGCTCTAAGTATCATTTCTTATTTGAGGAATAATTCTGCAAAGCTGCTCCTTAGCAGAAAGTGGACAGGGAAAACAAAACCATAATTTTTTTTAAATGCTAAGGGTTCATTTTATATATTCAATAAAAAGCTGTTGGTACTTCTAAAAGAGACCAAAAGCTGCATATTCATCTATTTTGCAGTAAGCGCAAACCAAGCACAGATGCACATGAACACACAGTACGTAAACTGTTTTTTAAAAAATCACATTTATAAGCACAGGAATTTGATTAAAAATCCAATTTTAAAATCAAATTTTTAAGATAGTTTATTTATTTAAACTTTTCACAAAAATAAAGTGTGTGTTTGGCCAGCACTACCAAGAAATAAGTTTGATACAATAAGCCATACAACACTCGTAGCTCTAATGTTTTGTACCTTTGGTGTTTCGACTGCCAGTCTCACAAGATTTGTCCAAAAAGATAACAAGCTTTTACTATGTTATGAAAATTAGCAGCAAACCACATAACCTAGTTTATAAACGGCTTACATGGTTCAAGACTGAAAGTGTATCATTTTTTTCTCTTATGTGTAGGAGTGAGTGCAGTTTTTTTCTTCTTTTGAAGTTTAAATAATAAAAAACCTTGACACATTTGTTAGTTCGATTCGGAGGCAGAAGAAACAAACGTGCAGGAACTACAACGCACTGAACGTTAAGCATATTGGCCCCATAATCTCTTAATAAATTGCAATTAGTGGGGTTTTCTTTATATCCCGAGTCTTCCATCCCACCCACAGAGGTATGAGTTCCACCCGCAGCTCGGAGCTGTACCTGTTCTCCCTTCCCAGCTCATCGGGCCGCCTGTCGGCACGCACTTGTTATCCTGGCTCTTCCCTCAGCTTTAGCCTTGTGAAATGGGCCGCTCCTAGGAATTCACCGAAGGCAAAGCCTTGCCTTCCAGCGTGAAGTCTGCGTTTCATTTCCAGTGGGGTTCTCCTCCACGCTCAGCCTGCAGCGCGGTCACCCGACGTCTTAAATCGCTGACTCGGCAATCCTTCTGCCGCACCCGTCACGCCAGCCTCATCCGGGTGAGGGAAAATACGGGTTAACAAAATTGCGTGAACGGCTTGGCACATTACGGTATGGGATGTTAAAGAGAGCAAACGCCTTCCCGTGGCCTGTGCGCCCCATCAATGGATGGGGCTTTTGGTTTGCTCTGGCAGAGCAGGGGCAGGGGCTCCCGCTGCTCCGCACCCCACGGCACAACGGCAGAGCCCCCCCGGGAGCCCCGGCTTGCCACTGCCCCGGCCCCACGTCTGGAAAATCCAGTAAAACCAAGCAGAAGAGTAGAAATCCTTTTGGCAGCGCGATTGCACGGCTATGCAAAGAAAACCCCAAACAACCCCCTAGAAGCTGTCGGATCCCCTGTGTTACAGAGGGGACGTCCAGCGGGGCTGCCCCTCGGCCCGGGGCACCGCTTGTGTCCGTACAGGTCCTCCAGCCGGTGTGGGGACCAGACCTCTGCCACAGCCACCGCTGACCCAGGGCACGTGGGGGGGTCCTGCCCAGGAGGGACGTGTCAAGCGGCATTGGACACCAACGCTCGGGCAGGCGCATCGCCTTCATCATCTCTGCCACGGCCCTTGGTGATGAACCAAGAGCTCGTCAAAAGCTCTTCGCGCTACTTCGTGGCTACTCAGGATGGCACTGGTCACTGACCGGCCCCAAACAGCCCACGCATCAGATAAGCCTTTAAACACTAATGAAAAAAAGCTATCGTTTGAAATATTGCCCAATAGGTATTTCAGGCGCGCAAAGTAATTCTTGTTACATTCGTGTTTACTTAAAACCTTTTTTTCCGTGGCACCGTTTTAACTGAATTGTCATTATCTCTCCAGAAGAAGGAAGAGATGTGGACATCTGCTCCACAATCAGCTGCTGCCTGCTGCATTTGCGCCACTGAGATTTCGCTGAGCTTCCAGCTTAATCTCTCCCAGCTCTGCTCTGATCTCTTCCTCCGCTTGCCTTCCCTCTCCTCGGGCAGTAGGGATCCGTGGTCCCCACGGCGGCAACGCTGAAAGACCCTGCTTTTTGCCACCTTGTTCTAGCAGAGCGGAGGAGGCAATTAGCAAGGGAACATCACCGCTGTTTTGCCATTTCTTTCCAAATTTCATGCCTCTTCCCATTATGGAGCTTGATGATCTGTGAAGACTATAAACCATCCACCCAGCAACAGTGGTGGGCTTTTAAAGCCTGAGCTGCTGCCAAGTATTCCAGCTCCACAGCAAAATACCATTCCTTTCAGCTGCTCGGCTTCCAGCTGCCAAAAGCAATGGTTTGCATCTGTCAGTGCCATCTTGTTTCTCTAAATTCAAGTCCATCACCATTTGGAAGCATCACAGTCAACAATAAATGATCTGTGGGAGGCTGCAGTCCAACAAACCACTCCAGTTAATCTTCATTTCAAGTTGTGGGTTGCAGATTTCTAACTACCTTCCCAGAAAAAGCTGTCCTTGAAGTGGAAGGGTCATGAAAAGTGTGAGGAATGCCTGCAGTTCAAATCCTTACAGATGTGGTGCGTATTTTAATAAGGTGTCCTTTACTTCGACCCTTATCAACTGATTGCATTGATTACAGCAGTGGAAAGTTTTGGGCATTGCCCATAGATATTGTCCTGCCAGCGCCTCCTCTTCTGACAAGCCTCTCAGTCATCCTAAGTTTTTTTGCCCCAACCCAGACAAAAACCTGATGATGACTGGCCTACAATTAACCGAAGATGTTACAGTAATTTATGTTCATCTCCAACTTTTTAAATAAAGATCTATAAACAAACCTCCTACAGAAATATTACATTATGTTCCTCTGTCCCTGAATTTGATGAAACAGGTATGCAGCGATGATTTCTATTAAGCATCCAAAAAGTCTCTTTTTCTAAAAACCTGTCTTCCAATTTTGATTATAAGTCTCAGTGCTTCCCTGCCAAGTGCTAGAGGTGGCAGCCGCTCACCTCCCATCTCCGACACCGAGGACTCCCTTCATTCCCATGGGAAGACCAGGTAGCTGGGCTGCTGCTCTCAACGATGTCCTCCCCAGGAAGGCAGCCAGCGTTTGCCTTACTCCAAATCAGACTGGATTATACGTCTCTGTTTAAAATTCCAGAACAGTATATCCATATAATCTGTTCACTACTGCGTAGTCTTCTCAGGCAATTTTCTTCTCTTCCCTGCTACTTTGGATTTTTAGCGCTCCTTCCTATCTCCTTAAAGTGAAACTCTGAAGTGAAGGCGGTGCACAGGGCTGGCCTTAGGGACCATGGCTGGAAACCAGGCTGCGGGCAGCCAACACTCCGGACAGGTCGGGTGGATCACGGGCTCCTACCGCAGAAATACCCTTCAGCAACCAAACAGCTATTCACTGCCATTATCCTGCCAGTATTCCGTCATTCTCTGCAGAATGAACCTCCTTTGGGGGCTGTACTGAACCCAAAGTGCTGCTCTGCCTTCAGAATAACTGCAAACCCAACCGACTCGTCTGGCTTTTCTGGAAAACTTGCAAAATACTGAAACCTGCCTCTCCCAGGACAGAGCTGGCTGGGGGACTCTCCACAGGTCGCTCCCCTCTGGGAGATGAGGAAAGCCTTGGGATGGGTGTCGCGTTGCCTAGAGCTGCTCTCAGCACCGGGAATTGCAGAGGGATGCTCTGGGAGAGGGATGGAGAGCGGAGGGACTAGAAACGGGTTTGGGATCTGTCTGGACTGCCCCATCTATAGAGTTAAAATGTGGGTGTACTTTCATGTATCTATTTTAAATTTTTAATAATTATATAGTTATTGAGAACTGGTAGCTACTGTGTGGAACCTGACAAGGCTTTCACTCAGGTAATGCTCTATTCTGCTATGGACACACAAACCTGTTAATCCCAAATATTTTTTCTGATATGATAGAAGGAACTGAAAGGAAATCTGAGTATCCTCCCTTCGATCAGATCTGCCATCTCATCTGTGCAAAAACTTCTGTTTGCATAGAAGTTGCTAAGCAAAATATTCCTGTCATTTTTGCTATGTGAAGAGAAACCTGGGTTTATTGCTACAAGAAGAGCTATATTGGGTCAGACCACAGATCCAACAGCCCAACACCTGCCTCCAACAGGCCAAAAAGCAGATGGCCAGGTTATTGTATACCGTACCTTAACCTTATAGGCTACTTCCATGATACAGTGAAAAACAGACCTAAATTTTTGTTACTTTGGTTTTACCCTTTGACATCTTCTTGCCTAAGACTTCTAGGAGGATGCATTAGCTGAAATACAGGGCAGGTGACAGAACACTTGGGAGAATATAAAGCATGATGGCTGCAAGTGTTTTATATAGGTGACACACTGACCACTTCGGATCTGAGCTCCTGAAGACTTCCTATGTGGAATTAGACTTTAGAGTGCTTTCATGTCTCCAGACATAGGTATGTCCTCATCTCAGACACACAGAAGTCAATGAAAATGCTCCTGTTAAATACAATGAGTTTTGAAGCAATCCCATAGTGTATACTAAAGACACACTATATAGTCAATAAGTTTTTGCACAAGATGAGGTGGTAGATCAGATCAAAGATTTCAAATAAAGAGAAAAAAGAGGTGGAAGAACGATAAAGCACATGCCTGAAATTTCACATATTGTAAAAACCACATTTCAGAAAGAGGTAGAGAAATTTTAAGTGAGGGGTGCATTAGAAGAACAGTAATTTATCTAAAATAGTTTTAAAAATTAAATGTTTACAAATGATTATGCATTATGAGCACATCCGTGTTAACATGGTTACTGGTTTGCTTTTATTAAATCTAGAGATGAGTGTAAAAAGGCATTTCTTTCTATGCAAAATTGCCCTACCATCAACTTGGGAGAAAATACTTCTGTCTGCTTGCTTATTTTTCCCATGGAATACAATATTCAAAAGATTTGATTCCAAATATGGGAGAGAAAACCATCGTCCCCCATGGGCTGGGTACTCAGCGCAGCACTGCCCTGCCGCTCCCCGGCCGCCCTCACCCACATGAGCAGCCCCCTCCTCCTCCTCCTCCTCCTCCTCCTCCTCCTCCTCCTCCTCCTCCTCCTCCTCCTCCAGCTGCGAAGGCAAAGCAGCACCCGACTGCCCTTCAGCCTCTGCTTTGCTGTGCGTGCCACCCTGCGGCCCAGCGCAGCACCCCCGCATCCCTGCACCCTGCAGCATCCCACAGCACCCTTGCACCCCATAGCATAGTACCCCTGCAACCCTCAGCACCCCTGCAATCCTCAGCACCGCTGCAGCCTGCAGCACCGCTGCACCCCGCGGCACCCCTTGATCCCACAGCACTCCTGCACCCCACAGCATCCCTGCACCCTGCAACAACCGTGCATCCCACTGCACCCTTGCACCCCACAGCACCCCTGCATCCCATAGCACTCCTGCATCCTACAGCAACCTTGCAGCCCTCAGCCCCTCTGCACCCCGCAAGAACCCTGCATCCCACAGCATCCCTGCATCCCGAAGAACACCTGCACCCCGCAGCACCACTGCATCCCACAGCATCCCTGCACCCCTGCCCGAGCAGCGCGGCAGGCAGCACCCGTCCTCCTGCAGATGCATGAAGCAGGGGGTGGATGTGGTGACCAGAAGGGCCCCTGCTGGTCCCAGTCCGCCCCCAGAGCAGGGGTGCAGCTCCTGCGGAGCGGGGTCCCTGGGGGGTGACCTTGGCCTTGGGGCCTGGGCCAGGTTTTGACAGAGAGGATCAGGTCGCTGGCTGCCGCTTTGTGTTTAGTCATTTGGCACTGATCAATTTTCATTACTGTGATGGCTTGCTTGGAAGTTATTAATGGCTGGAGGAAGACCAATTTTCTTCCGATTTTATTATGACACATCTGCAGTCGCCACTCTGACACACTAAATATTTATGAAGTATGTCATTTTTCAAACGTACGAGTCCCAGTTCCTGCTAATCTGCAATGAAATTAAAAATCTGCAAACTTTGCTGCCAGATTATTGCTAGCGATTGTAATTTTGATTTGTATTAGCAGATCTGAACCTAAAATATCCCACCTGCCTATCCCAGTTTCCTTCGGTGATTTTCCAGGTATTAGCACACACTTGGACCCTCTGCTAGTGCTGTTGGTTAAACCCAGGTATTGCCCTGAGAGCACTGTAAGGGGAAGGACCTGCACCTCACCGCAGTCTGGGGATGGATCCGGCCCTGCCACCACCAGTCTGCTCCAGTTCTGGGTCCCAGCCAAGCTGGGAACAGGGTTAGTGCCAGGACTGTGCTGTGGGGTGGGCTGACACCCCCCTTGCAGCCTGGCAGGTTCCCTCTCCCCGGGGGTCCGGACCTCCACAGTGATCCCCATCCCTCCCAGTTTGCCTCCATCCCCCGGGTCCTTCCAGTAGCCAAGGTGAGCACGTACTGCCGGGAGGCAGTTCGGGCTGTATACGATATACATCCATACATACATGCCTGGCCGCACAGACAGAGCCATGGAGTGCTCAGTGTCAGCATCAGTGGTCTCATCCTGCTGCGCGGATGGAGGCCCACCGGTGGGAATATATATGTTGAGATATACGTACAAGGTGGACCCCTCCAGCAGCCAAGCTTGGGCGCCCAGTCTGCCCAGTCTCTGCCCCTGGATCCCAGTCTCCCCTGTTGCTGGCACCAGAACACTCCAGCCCCAGAGGCCGTAGCCCCACTCCAGCTGCTGGGGCAGGTTTGTCCCACACCTTCCCTGGGCAGCCCCCGAGCCCAGCCTGGTGCTCTGTTCCACCCCCCAAAATTCCCATGATGAGCCCCGTGTCACCCCCAAATGCTCTTTGCCTGCAGCCCATAGCCTGTCCCCCCGCAGCCCTGAGCTGGCAAGGTGACCTTCAGGCGGGGGGGCTTCAGGTGGGCTTTAGTGGGCTTCAGGTGGGCTTCAGGTGGGGCCAGTGGGGCTGATGGCTGCTTTAGAGAGAACTGGTGCCTTGTTCCCAAAGCAGGCGAGCTGTCCCGCTGCCATCTGCCCCCCTGCCCTGGCTGCTCACCTCCGCTCCCTCTCATCCCACAGATCTCCTTGCAAGTTGCATTACGTTTCTTACTCCGAGGTGTCGGGTAAAGCAGCAGCATTTTACCTCTGTGAGGAGAGGAATTAATGGAGCCTGTTTCTTTCTTTCCTCTGTTTGATCCCTACCTCCTGCCCTGGGCCCCCTGTGCCGCTGGCAGGCATTAGCGTATTTGGTGACTACTCCAGAGTGACCCGCACTAGCCAACTGGCTGGTCAAACAGAGCAGATATCTGCTGGGCTTATCACACTGAGAAATTTCCCTCAAAAAATTCCTGATTTGTATCTCTTTCCTTCTTTTTAGCAAATCTGTTTGACGCTGGCTCGGCTATCAGAGAGATGCACAAATGGAGAGTGCAGACACAGCGTCGTGGTTTAACCCCAGCCAGCAGCTAAGCACCACGTGGCTGCTCACTCACTTCCCCCCACACCCAGCGGAATGGGGGAGAGAATTGGGAAAAAAAAAGTAAAACTTGTGGGTTGAGACAAGAACAGTTCAGTAGAACAGAAAGGAAGAAAATAATAATGGTAATAATAACAATAATAAAGTGACAATACTAATAAAAGGATTGGAACGTACAAAACAAGTGATGCACAACGCAATTGCTCACCACTTTGCTGACCAGTGCCCAGTTAGTTCCCGAGAAGCAATCCCCCCGGGTCAACTCTCCCCAGTTTATATACTGGGCATGACGTCACATGGTATGGAATACCCCTTTGGCCAGTTTGGGTCAGCTGTCCTGGCTGTGTCCCCTCCCAGCTTCTTGTGCCCCTCCAGCCTTCTCGCTGGCTGGGCATGAGAAGCTGAAAAATCCCTGACTTGGTATAAACACGACTTAGCAACAACTGAAACCATCAGTGTGTTATCAACATTCTTCTCATACTGAACTCAAAACACAGCTACTAGGAAGACAACTAACTCTATCCCAGCCGAAACCAGGACACACATGTATTTTATTTCCTTAGGAAAATTGCCTGCAAGCTGAAAGCAATTTATGGGCCAGGCACTTTTCCAAGTGTTTGAGAACATTAGACTGCAATAAAGCAAAGTCCAGTCATGTAAAATCACCTCCTAGTAATGCACAGGCCCTGGCATTTTCTCTGCATCTTCATGCCTGGATCCAGCCTGTGGCATGAAGAAATCTTCCTTGCTGTAGGTGATAGGTATTAGGTTTTTGTGAGATAGTGTTCAAAAGTAATGAGATACGCACAAAAGTCCGGGCTGTGTAGGGACTCCTTGGCACCTTTGTTTGCTTTGTGATACTGTAGGGATATAATTCTGGAGGTGATGGATGAGCATCCGCGCCAGAGCCTGAGTCCTGGCTCCTGACCTCGAGGATGAAGCTGTGGCCTTCCCAGCATTTGGCCCCTTGGCATAACTACCCAGGGCTCCGGCTGCAAATCTAACAGGATCCATCCCTCCACACCTTTCTGGAGGGATCAACATCTTGTTCGCTCTCATTCTGTTCAGACCAAGAAGTTGTTTATTTTAGTTCATCTGAAGCGTATATGACTCAATACAGTGTTCAAAAGCACTTTTTCCACATGGTTTATAATTATTAAATGAAAAAACTACACTATCACAATGTGTGATTACAACTCATGGATGTTTCACTGGCCTAAAGGTTTAAACTCATCAGATGAGTGCTTTGCATGGCCACGCTCCAAAACCAAGGGTGTGGAAGATTCGGAGCAGGGGCTCACCGTGGGATTTTCTGGGCTGTCTGTGGAAGCCCTTGCTGAGGGCTGGCCATTGCAATGTGGAGGAGCTCTTGTCCTCTCCTGCCAATCTGCCTGCCCGTCGCGTTCCCAAAGCCAAACTTCCACGATCAGCAGCGTCAGCCTGTCCCCTGCGCCCACGCAGTGCTGCGGCACAGTCCCCAGGCTCTGCTGTGTCCCCTTGTACCCTCTACCCCCAGCACTGCGTTTTCTGGTTCACTTCCACGTCACATCGTGCAGAGGCTGTCACAGTCTAAGTGCCCCACAGTGGTGGTTAAAGTTTACACATTTCTCTTTTACAGTTTGAATTTCTTAGTGCCCCGAGGTGTTTTCATTTCCATTTATTCCTGCTGTAATTTTCTTATTTCAGAGCATTTTTGTCAGGCTGCTGACAGCTACTTATTGCTAAAGGAGAGCACAACTTGCTAACAAGTTAGCTGGTGTATTGCTCCGCATATAGGTTTTTGTTAAGTGTTTTCTCCACACGACACCTTAATTTACAGCTAATGGTTTTAAGATCTGAAACGTGCCTGGAAGGATACCTTTACTATGTTATGCTAAACCTGTTAAATCGTTAAGGTCATTAGGGCATCAAGTATAATGAGAAATTATATCTGTCTGGTTTCTCAGACACTACCTTTCGTTTGTTTTAAGTATGTAGAACATATCAAATTTGTAAGTGTGATAACATTTCTTTTCAAAAAACACTTATAGATCTGACAATGTTTTACAAATACAAGTAATAGCCCTGATTACAAATGAAAAACTGGGGGGGGAGAGTTTCAGTAACTACCCCTGGGCTGCAACAGGTCCTGGTCCTACACACAATTTTAGGAGGTCTATAGAAACTCTTTCTATCCCAGAGCTTCCTTTAGTGGAACATTTTATGTCTTTTAGGGGTTGAAAAGAGCATAACAATCTAACATGAACTTTTATGCCAATAGCATGAACTTTTCTTACTATCCTTATTTAAAATGATATAATTATCTCCCAATTTGCTGCCTACTTAGCTATTTGTGTTCTTTTCCTTTATTATTCACATCATCTCTCGGTTCTTCTTTTCTCTCATATTTCAGCTTACAATTGCTTCCACTGTGTTCTCTGATTACTGGTGTATTGAATCTTTTTCTGTAACAAGCCAAGAAAACAAAACAAAACAAAACAAAAACCAACCTACTTTGCTGCCAAAGACAGACAAAAAAACCATGTACCTAATTATCCTGGGCAGTGCTTTGTTCCTCCTGCCAGTGCTGACCGGGAGCTTCTGTGGTGAAGCCGCCTGGCTTTTGGCATGCTGCTGACCTTCTGCTTTTCATGAGTTTGCTAACCTTTGTTCCTGCAGCTTTTCTGTCTCTTGTTCTACTACGCCCAAGTTCCCCTCTTCTCCCTAACTCCTGGAGGGTTTTTGTTTTCTACATACGGTGAACAGCCTTTAAAGAGGTAATGCTGTGTTTCAGGCCCTGTTTCAGTTAGATTTCTTCTTGTTGTTTTGGTGGTGATTAGCCTGTTTGCCGTTCATGCTCTGTGCGAGATATTTCTTCTCATCTTCAACAATTTTACCGCTGTAGTCACAGAAGAAAACAAACCAGCATCATCAAAATTTGGTATGTCTAGAGCAGGAGAGGAAGAAAGGTCCATTACCCAGGGCTGGAAGAGTGCAGGATAAAAAGGGCAAGCATGTCTGTGTGTCCCTGCGTGTGCGTATACATACACATATATTACATATGTACTATTCAGAAATGCTAGGAATGCCAGCAGTTCCTGGCTGTAATTCTGAGGTGGTTTGCAGTGAGTGCTCAGACTGGTGCTGATGAGGAGGGATGCCCAGGCAGGGAGGAAGCTGTGCACAGCCAGCACTGCCGGGTGGTTTGACCGATGAGTAGAGGATTCAAAACTATCCTCAAATACCGGGCTCAATGCTAAGACCCTGCAGCTTCCCCTGAAGGCAATGGTTTCTTCTATCTCTTTCTGCATGCTAGAAGCAGCCCAACATCATCCCAAAAACCAGGGATCCTCCAGACGCTTGGCTGTACATGTACCCTTGACTTGCCTTTTCATGAGATCTGCTCTCAAACTGGTAACTTGTCTTCCGTGTGATGAAACCTGCTAAAACCAATCCCACAGGATTACACTGTGTGTGCACAGTACAAACTTTCATCTGTTTATGCCTGTGCCAATATATACTACATTTAAATATTTATAGGGCTTCAATACCATACATCTCTCTACTACTGTAAGGTTGTGGTGTTTCATCTTTATTCAGCCTCATAACAGTCACAATTGCTTGCAGAAGAAGTTACCGTCACCATTTAAAGATATTAACCCCTCTTCATAGGTGGAAAACACATCCACAGAGAAATGAAATTATTTGCCCAGAGTCACATAGCAAGTCAGAATCTGAAACCAAAACTGCTGAGTCTTGCCCTGAGCTGCCCGCCTGCCTTTTCAAATCACTGTAAAGGATCATCTAACCAACATCTGCACTACAGGAATTAAGACAAAAAGTAGCGATGTCCCCCACATCTATGACCTTACAAGTACAACCACTTTCTTATGCCCCCTTCCAGCCACTCATCCAGCAGTGCGGACATGCAGATGCGCACACGTACACATACTGTGCTTTTCATCTGAAATGGCAGAAAAATGATCTTTAAATGCAGTATATAATACTCTGATGGTATTTAATATTCTGATGCAAATGGACTAACTTAGCAACATGCTTTCTGCCACAGGCAGAACAACACCCAGCGGGTTTGGTACATCAGAAGAACCTGTAAGGGTCAGGCAAACGCCGCCTGAATCGCGATCCGTACCCGAATGTGCCGAACCCGTGGGGCGAAGGCACACACTGGGAGCTGCGGGTGAGAGCCCAGGGTAAGGCTGCTGTGCAATATCTACCTGCGACGGCACTGCCACCCGCAGAATCGGCTGTACTTGTCCCATACCCACCTCTGAGGGTGGCAGAGCCTGCGGCAACACACCCCATGGTCCCCAGCTCTGCGAGGGACCTCTTAGTACACAAATGTCCACGAACTGCCCTCTCATGGCCCAGGTGCTTTCCCCTTTACGAAAAGCAGGAATGAGGGAGAACTGCGAATGAAGATTCACGGAGAAACCACCCGAGTTGTCTGGCAGCCTTATGTATTACGAATGGATTGTGTGAAATTATGCATGAAGCACAGAATTATTTATTGAAGAGAAAAAAACCCTGAAGTTTCCTTTTCCCACATAGAGTATAATTTTGCAGCCAATAGCGAAGTCATAACAGCCTGCAGGATGGGGTAAGGCAGAGTTTCGCTGAGCAGCTCAGGGATGGTGGCCAGGGGACAAACATTTCCATAGGATTTCTGGACCGATAAAGACACAGCCTGTGCAGAACACGAAATCAAGCAAACGGGACTATGTGTCATACCCTGCAGTGGGGAATGCAAGGGGAAAGAGGGAATGGCTGTGCAGTCAGGTGGCCCAGCCCCACAAGCCCCTGTGGTCCGCAACATCTGTGCCAACAGATGAGCTGCCTGCACCAAAACCTCCTTGGGCAGTGGCTGGAGAGGGCTCGCCAAGCCATGCCACGTGGGCTGGAATTGTTCTCTGTGCTTCCCAGCATCTTCCTCACTCTCTGCAGCCTCCAGCAACAGAGGATTTTGCAGAGCACTGCTGATGAGCCAGGGATATACTGCAGGCTGCGGCTGCTGTTCAGCAAAGGGAAAAGCCAGGCCCCCTGAGCAAGAAGCAGGGAGACAGCAATTCTCCCAGCAAAGGGGATGCAGCTGCAGAAATAAATGTCCTCAGAGCAGTAATGGCAGGAGCACCAGGACAAACCCTCAGGTCAGTGGCAGAGGTCTGGGAGAAACTGAATTTCCCTGTCCCCGGGACCCATCCAAGCCCCCCGGGCAGGGAAAGCCCATCCCCAACAGCGAGCTCGGACGCAGGCATTGCTACCTGGGAGGCGGATGGCTTCCAGAGGATGCTGCTGCTGCTGATGCTCCAGCCCAACATCTCTGCTTGCAGTGCCACGGGGACTTCCCAGCTCCTGGCCTCGGTGGCCCCAGCCCCAGATCCCAAATGATGAGTGCAGTGTTGACTGCAAGGACAATAAAAGTCGTTCAATAATTCAGAAACCCCCACAGTAATAATCCACCTGACATTTGCCTCTGCTTCATACACAGTATCCATTAATGGTATATTAATCAAGGGCCTCATTCATAAATTAGATCAATAGTGGGCGTTTTTGTGGGAGGCCAGTTCAGTGGGATGTGCGCATTCCCACAGAGGAAGATGAAGCAATTCATTGTAGCATCGGCTCACAGGGAAAGAAGTATTGACCTGCCAGATCAAAAGCCTTCAGGGCTACAGGGTACATAATGTGCTGCTGCAAGCTCAAAACTTAAGCAAAGGGGCAGCTCAGGAGGGATTTAGAGTAAATTTATCTCATTCACCTTTGCTTTGAATTAACCACCTTCCCTCTCATTTATGACAAGGAATTTAATGGAAAGGTAATTTCATGGGACTGTGCTCCCTCACCTCACATTACTTTGAAGACTTAATCAGGACCAAAGGTGGGCAGGCGGCAGCAGGCAGAGCTTGTTAAACGGCCTCGCCGTGCCCTGCCGCCGCCTGCTACTCACCCACCGCCGGGAAAGCGCGCTCCTCACAGCACACAGGCACTGGCCGCTCGCTCCTGCCAGAGCCATCGCTCCTGCTCGGCATCTCTGGGAGCTGCTGGACAGTCAGCCCTGGCACAGCAACGGCAGCTCCCTCCAGCAGGGCTTAGCCAAAAGGGCTTTGCAAAGGACATGGAGAAGAGGCAGCATGAAAGGACAGGTTCTTCCACCCTTTCGCTTCTGTGCATCTGTTTTTTTACACAATATTTGTAGCAAGAGAGCAGAAAGCTCTGTCTTATGCACGCCCCGCATGACCCGCTGCTGCCTGATGGCTTGTGCTCCATCAGCACTGACAGGCTCACAGACCATTTCACAGAGTGGACAGAATCATAAAATGATTTGGATTCAAAGGGACCTTAAAGACCATCTAGTCCAACGCCCCTGTCATGGCCAGGGACATTTTCCACTATATCAGGTTGCTCAAAGCCCCATCCAACCTGGCCTTGAACACTTCCAGGGATGGGACATCCACAACTTCTCTGGGCAACCTGTTTCAGTGTCTCACCACCCTCATTGTAAAAAATTTCTTCCTTATATCCAATCTAAATCTACCCTTTTTCAGTTTAAAACTGTTGCCCCTTGTCCGGTCACTACAGGCCCTGGTAAAAGGTCAGCTCTAATAAAAGACATGAAGAAGACTTAGCTGACCATCAGCATCCATACGTGCATGGAGCCACTGGAGCCATCTGTCATTTTTGCACATGAAAAAGAAGTTTCTCCCAAGTTATTTACACATCTTATAATTCTAGGCTTAAAAAACAATGTTGCATTTCATGGGGATTATTTTTACCTACCTTGATTGCTGTACTGCTCGCAATAACCCAAAATGATAGAAAAGCAACACCTAAATTTTTGTCGAACTCAGTGAAAACTCAGTAAAAACGTGACCTCTAAGCTCACCCGTGCTGTTTCAGGGCACCTGGTCCCAACAATCAGACCTACCTGACCACGGAGCCGTAGCTGCACCCACAGCCCTGGGGTCACCAGCCATGGCTCTGGTGTGAGCCACCATCCCTCCTTTGTTTCAAGGTCACAAGAAGAAGCCTGACATGCCAGCCCTGACTGCATTCTTCTTATCAGCCTGGGAAATGCAGTGGTGAGCACATTATCTAAAGGCAGTGACCATTTATTGCCACGATATCACGTTTTTACAAGCACCTATAGCAGGCTAGGGAAAGGTGTGACACCTGTGGCAGAGGGTATTTCACTTCCAGTTTTCAAACGCCATGAAATGACATCCCCCAGGCATACCGGTGAAGTGTTTTGTTGTCTTGACGTTTCATAACAGAAGTTGGACAAACAAGTGACATCAGTCCATTTAAAGCATTTAAAGCACTGAAAGTAATAGCCATTAAAACCTTTGTGGAATTGTACTTAAATGCAAAGGACCTTGACATTTTGTGAATTTAATTTAATACCATTGTACAGAGAAGCAATTACAGTTACATCATTATGTGTAATAACCATGACTGGAGTTTCACTTTAACCAAGCGTGAAAGGATATTATTTGGAAATCCCTGCCTATTGTCAGAGTCTTTTAACCTTCCCCTCCCTCCCCCATTCCTGCACCCCTGCCACAAAATCTTTGAGCTTTTCTCTCCCTTGTGCTCTGCAGAACAACACAGACAGTAAAGCCCAGAAGAGAAGACTTCAAAGCATGACTGTCTTGGTATTGTAGAGAAGAAAGGAAGAAAGGAAGATCTGGGAAAGGACAGAAGCGTTTCTTGCCTATATTATCTAGAGACTTTTATCCTGAATCAGAGTCTCAGGGAATAAGTTAGTAATACGTGTGAACTCACATAGCAGTGACTCCTGGAGAAAAGGCCCCGGTAAGGGATGCGATGACAAGAGTGCCCGGAGAGCGCCTGCGGACAGAGAAGAGCTGAGCACCGCGACATGGTCCCTGCCAGCCCCGTGAGCATCGCCACCAGGTCTTGCCCCAGCCCTCCCAACCACCCCAAAGATGGCCTTGGGAGCATGAGACAGTCAGAAAACTGGCAGAAAATAGCTCTCCTGTGCCATCCCTTCTTCAGGCATCTTCCCAGGCTTCGTTACCCAAATACAAGCACCCATGAAAAATGCACAGTTTGGGTGAGGTCTGCTCCATGCCCATGTCATGAGCATGGGATCAGGGAAGAGGGTCCCCAAAATGCACCTGGTACTCCCCGTGTCCCAGCTGCATCTCAAGGGACTTCTCGGAGCTCATTTCGCTTCATCTTCATTTCAGTTTGCAAAGTTTCACCACCAAAAGGCACTGAATTTCCCAGGAAAACCTTCCTACGGCAGCGGGGTGAGCTGTGGGACAAAGGGGTCACGTAAAGGGCTTGGTTACTGCTGGTTTGGTCTAATTAAATGAAGATTCATATAAACCAGTGAGTTAATTAAAAATAAGACACTAGGTATTAGATTACTAAAAGTCTGTAATGTTCATACGGATTCATCTTTACCAGCAGTCCTCCCCTCCTCCCTTTGCCAGAGTTTATTGTGTGGGCAACTGGAGGAGGGTGCATGTGATTTTATATACATATATGTATATATGTAAACAAGCATATAGGTAAATACATAGTTTCTCCTGGCTTAGTTCACAGTTCACTTGTGAGTACCAGCTTACCAAAGCCACCAGTACCAGCAGCTAGTTATTTCATGCTAGTTTGCTAGACCACAGACTTTTCCCATCCTGTTCACTTGGCCGTGGGATAACGAGTCTCTGGAACAAGGCAATTTGGCTTTGCTGACGAGTTAATACCCACCTCCAGTCTGCAACCACAGCGCAAAACATGGCCGGTGTTAATTACAGCCCCCAAATATTTTTTTGAGTCAAAGGTAGGAAAGCAATATGCAGAGCAGAAAACATTCCTCGTTGCCGCAGGCTGCTGGCAAAAATGAAGAGGCAGGATTGACTCTCACCGCAAAGGCAAGGAAGGGAATGAAGCCAGGGTGGCCCGGCTCCGGCTCCTGGAGCCCCGCTCATCCGAGTGTGTGGTTTCACTGCTGCACTGCTGAGCTGAAAATTGATTTCTTTTTTCAGTTCCCGTTTTATTAAAAAATAATTGATGGAGATCTAAGACATCACATTACCAGCACTGTTAATTCAAGGAGAAAGCAGACACAGCATCTGTTTCCCACTCCTCAACACTCGCGCAGATGGGTCCCAAATTCTCTCCTCTGCTAGATGGTGGCAAACTAAGGTCAGCCCTGTTTCCCCTTTCCCCGGGGCTCCGGAGCAGTGGTAGGGAGGTTTGCCCCAATGCCCTGCCCGGCTCGATGCCCGGGGGATGCTGTGCTCCGGTGCTGCTTGGCCAAGGCTGGGGATGCGGCAGAGGGGAGCGCCAGCAGCCTGGAGTGGAGGGGTGAGCGCTGGAAAGGGAACGGCTGCAGGGTACGGAGACAAGGTGTTTAACAGCCTCACTTCCCGGTGTTCACAATTAGTTTCTCAAACAGAAAGCTGTACAACTGTTCAATGCTAAATACGTTTGAGAAAACTAACCCGCCTCTTGCTTTCCTGTGTGGAGGACTATGCCCTTTGGCCGTGAAGGGCTGACATTCAAGCTTTCATTAGTTGCTCATCAGCAATATTTTAAAAGCTCCAGTAAAAAAATGTGCCTTTTAAAAATGTTTTGGTACTCCTAAGGGAATACTGTCTCATTAAATACTGACATATCACCCATGCCAGTGTCTTGATAACTCAAGAGACTTGTATTCAGCAATGGTACTGTCAGACCCTGGGGGGGGGTTTCAAAGGGCTCATCCTTTCATTTAAGCATTGTTTAATAGATTATTTAATGTTTTTATTTCTACTCATTCTTTTAGCTAGCTTAAAAGTTTCTCACTTCTTTGCTAAGACCTTGAGAGATCATTACCTTTGACTCAGAAAACCTTTCCAAAATCCTTTTCTTTTTAGACAACTGTGGCCCGCAATATAAAAGATCACAGGTAGCTCTACAACAAAGCAGTGGTTATACCTCAAAGCACCTGGATATTTCTGGTCAACAGGAAGTTCAATTCTGCCAACACCCTGAAGCATTTTTAAGAGGTTTAGAAAGAAATGTGAGTTTCCTTAAGTGTGATAAGAAATGTGAGTCCCTGCATAGCCTGAGAGAACAGAGCCGGCTTCATGCTGGCTTGAGATTGAGTGTCAGAGCAATTCCCCTTGCGGCACTGCTGCCTTCACAATGCGTCTGTGCAGTGCTTTTAGTGATTTCCTACAAAGGCAAAAAAACAAAGTAAAAGGCCCCCTGGGCCAGGTCATCCATCACCTGCCAGGCCAGGCCTGGCAGCCCGGAGTATCACCTCCAGGGGCTTTTGGGTGAGGGTACCCCAGGGGATACAGGACACACGGCCCCACGTGGGCATCCCCAGGCTGGAGGGCATCAGACACGGGGAGCCAGACCCAGCTAGCCCGGGCTGGCTAATGCCATCCACACTGCTAACGGATATCTTCTTTAATGTTCTGGCTGCTGATGCCTGGAGTGACAGAAGTCCTGGTCTCCTCGGTGAGGACGTGTCCCGAGGCTCGGGGTGCGCAGCTGACTGTTACTTTCTGCCATCCGGGGTTACCGGGCGCATCCTTTTATGCACGTTGTCTTTCAGACTCCGACCGCTTCCCTGATGAATCATTCAAACCCTGTTCTCTGCAAATTTCAGTAATAAACAAACAGGTACCAGCCGGACTGAAACAGAACACACAGAATGAAATTCAGGATGTGTGGCCCCTGACTGACAGGTCTGAGAGCAAACTGATGCTGTCACTAAACAGATGACAAAACTGATCCCTCAACTCTCCTTCAGTTCACAACTTCTCTGGAGTTATGGTGGCCCTGTTATACCTGTGGGAGCAAAATTTCTCCAGTAATCTCTCTGCATTTCAACCAACAGCCAGATCAGCATCCTCTGGCTGTACTGGAAGTGCCAGCCCCACTCTCCAAACCAGATAACTTAAATTCTCCTGTCAGTTCTGCCACAGACCATGGCAGGTCACACTCTTCCAGCTGTAATTTCCCTCCTATTGTCTCCAAGTGGAATGCAAGTCTTAGGTGCGAGACACTTCCTAGTGTTGCATATCTACAAATTCTTAGCAAAATAGATCTTTCTTTTGCATTAGATTTATGTTTTTGGTAAAGTTACTGATTAGTCTTGGGCAAAGGACAGAAAACTGGGCACCTGGAAAACCACAGGAGAAACTCTTTCTGCAGAACTGTCAACTGCTTAAATGTATTTGCTATTTATTTGCTGTTTTCACCCATTCAGCATGTGTTGAAGTGGCTCTGCACGGTGCAGTGGTACGAGCACAAAGCTCCTATGCACTTGGAGATATTTCAGTTACTTCTGTCAAGTAAATGCAAGACACCAACCAAAATGGAACTGAACTTAAAAAAACTGTTAAGCAAGGCTGACTGGCAATAATTATACTGTAACCTTGTGACCTGGTATTGATTACATCATAGCATCCTAGCAAATATGATAAGATAATAAAATATGAGATATCACCTGATCATGCGTTAGATAATCCTATATCAGCTTTGCCATAAGCCATTACCATCATTCACATCAGACTCTCTGGCACTTTAGGACATCCCATTGCCTTTTTTAAATACTGGCATGACATTAGTTATCTGTTCCCACAGACTTCTCCCAACGTTTCATGATTTGTTAAAAATAGCAGACAAACAAATCCACAAGGTTAGCAGCTCCCAGAGATTCCTGGCCATTTTTTAATGATCTTAGATGCAAACTATGTGGTCCTGCTGATTCAGAAATGGTTAGCAGTTGCTCTTTAACGTCCTTCCCAGTTACAGATGGAATAGAAAGCATTTAATTATCACAGTAAGATGCAAATAAGTCATCCTGTTTCTTTACACACAAAGAGTGTGAGTACACATTTAGGGCTTCCAACCTCTCTGTATCCCAATATGTTTGGTCTTTGCTGAAGAACAGCCCAATCGCACTGCTGGGGTTTTATTTATTCAGAAAGAATCCCTCCTCATCCTGCTTAACCCCACTGCCCATCCCTTTCTACTGACACACAGAGCTTCTCTCATCTCCTGTTCCGATTTCCCAGCTGTGGATTTGGACATTTCCCTATATTTTACTTTTGCCTTTTTCTACTGGTGTTTTTTTCTTCCTTCTTAAATGCAGGTGGAGATTTTGTTTTGCTTTCAAATCAAAGACACCTTCTTTCTCTGTAGTATTTGCAATAGAGATTTTTAAAAAAATAGTAGAGAAAGATGCATAGTCATATCTCGGGTTTTAGGTATAAATATAGCTTTAGATTAACTGTGATGATGCGATCTGCTGGGACTAACCAAGCCATCCGTGACAAGACCTCCTGGGACCAGACTCTCCTCCAGCCTCTGCAAGGCAGCCGTGCTTTCAGCTTGAGCCATCCCTTCTCCAGCTGAACCACTCCTGCTTCCACCCTGCTCCCTTTTCTTGGCTTAGCTGTTTGTGTGGCCACAGGGTGAACTGGGTCAAGGAACTGGACCCAATGGAAAGGGGAAAAAAACCCCAACCCTACACTTTCTTACATTTGTGTATTTTTTTTCCCTTTCCTCAAAATCATTTTGCTGTTTATCAGCACCAGCAGTTTTGACAGCACAATGCAAGAGGCCGTACAGGAGCAAGAGGAAACACTGGTGATGGGAAGCAAGGCGTGCGTGATCCCCACCTCCCCAGTTCCATCACAGGAGCCCTTGCCTGCATGGCTTGAGCCATGGTGCAAGCAAGTTCTAAAGCTGCAAGTCTCGGGATCACAGAGAAGCAGGAATTACTATTATTTATAAATGAATGAAAGGTTTATTAATATTCTCCAGAACATTCTCCAGAACTTTGTGTATTTCTTTTTTTCAGATTGAAAGAGTTCAGTGCATAAATGCATTTGTCTTCCCAGGTAACTATCTTATTGTATTTAATGTCTACGATAGCAAAAAACAAATGGGTCAGGAAAAGGTTTGAAACTGGAGCCTGATGAGATTTTTCTCAAATCTAAGAAAAAAGGAAGTTTTAGGAAGAGAGTATTTGATCCTAAACTCAGTTTCACAGAAATAATGGCGGAATATTTTGCATTCAAAAGTACAGGCAAATACCTCCAACTGAAAGCAGGATAAAATCAGTGGTAGTTTGTCTAGGTCTGGAAACGTCTTCCCGTGGCTTTGCCTGTGCGCGGCACCCATCGCACAGGCAGGAGGTGCATGTCGTGCAGGGGTCTGTGGAGATGCATGATGCCCAGCACTTTCCTTCTGGCTTCCTGGGGACCAAGAAATGATAACACCAATATCAGCAGAACATGATAACAATTTTGGGAAAATGCAGCAAGCTACCACGTGTGTCCTCATGTTTACACCCCTCCCCATGCCCCTTGCTAAGGCGGCATTTGCACAGCTGGTGTGCCCAAGCCGGTATTTCTGGGCGAAGCGAGACCCCCAGCCCCATGTTGTGACGGCTGTGCCACAGGGACCTGGTGGCACCGGGCAGACCCAGCAAGAAGGACATGGGGCTCAAATGTACAGCCGGTGGGACTCCATCCGGGAGTACGCCAAAAATTCAAATTCATTTATTGTTTACCTCCGGGTAAGGGTTGGGTTAAACTGCTCTTCTTTGCAAACAAGCATAAAAGTATATGTGTCTAGATCCTTGGTTGAGAAACGTATATACAAAAATTAAGGTGTACATAATAAGATGGGAGATGAATTTTTTGGCGTTGTTAGGAAGAAAGAAAACTCTACAGACTGTTGTGCTTTAGAAGCACCTCTCTTTCTTGTTGGCAAAGGGAAAGACAAAGCAGCTGGAGACAAGCAGAAATCAAACCAGCTTATTCACCCCCCATTAGCACTTGGCTGAGCTTCAGACACGGACCTGGAGCCACCAAACCTCCATCTGCAAAAGCCCTGACCATCTCGCACAGACTGAGCCCACCCCAGCTCTGGTCTTGCCACACTTCCAGCACCCAAAGCACCCAAACTGTCCCTGAAAAAGCCTCCCAGAGCAAGTGCCAGGTCTGCTCCTGGTGTGGGAGCCGTGCTGTGAGAGGCAGGACCCGCTGATGAGAAGCTCCTGCGAGGACACAGCCCAAACTGTGGGAAGTTTTTCTCACTCTTCGTATGAAATCTAGTAAAATTTGAAGCATCTTAGTCTTATTATTGTGTGTCAAGTTAACTGCCTTGTACAGCTGAGAAAAATTTCCTCAAGTGAAGATATCTGAAATCTATGGATTTTTTTTTTCTCATTTTAAAATTAAGAGTGAAAGAAAGGACAAAAAGATGCCATGCCTTACTATTTCCCTTTTTCTCATATCCTACAATCAAGTCCTCAATCTTAAATCTCATCGTTACCCCCAAGTTAGTATTTTGCATATGGAAGACATCTTGCAGAATAGAAAATTAACATTGTGGCTTTGCAAGAAATAAGATATAAAAATCTGATGCAAGGAAAAAATTAATACAAAGCATGGACACCCTGGTTTCGCTGGCAAGTGAGATTCCCATCACAAACCTGGGGGAAAAGTGTTCCTGAGAAAAAGTCCCATAAGAAACCTCCCAAATTTCCTTCAGTTAAAGGCTAACAACCTGCTTCTCCAATTATCAGAAAAAAAACCAAACCGCAAGCAAGAAAAGATTTTATATTCTTGATTTTGTTGTCAGCCTAAGAGCAAAAAAAGAAAGGTAGATTAGATGTACTGTTCCTACCCCTAGGAACAGTAATTTTATTTTAAGCCTCTGTATACCATAAAGCAAAAAAAAAAAAGTCTCTTTCCTTTCCAGATAATTTCTAATTAATAAAGTTATACTTATTACATGCAATTAAAAATATAACCTCAGGGCATGAGCAACAATAGAGATATTCAGTCTGAGGCTTACTTATCAAAATTATTTTCATTGCTTTTTTTCCCAAGTACTCTGCATATGAAAATTCATTTCTTGAAGCTACAGTATCCTGTTTCATAAAAATGGTGTTTTCTAATTAAATTAATTTAACAAAGGAAAAAAAGTATGTCAGAATGCTTCACATCTTGAGTATAAAGCTAATTGAACCAAATCATCTTTTCTGTAATGGAAGAAGCTCTGATGCAATCTAACTAAAAGGGAATAGGCCCTATTTAGTTATTTTATTTAATCATACCCAAGACAATTGTCTGGTTGGCACTTCTCAAGGATTTGGTTCACGCTTCTGACACTGGGGAAGTAAATATAAATGGCACATTGATCGCAGCCCTAAGAGATAAATGAGGCATTATAACCTACACCACCTCCTGCTCAAGAGCAAAACTCCGTCTCCACACCTCAGCCTTTCGAACCATTTCTCTTTTTGTTCCTAAGCTTGGTTTGTAATGATCTTCCCACAGACCATGGGACATGAAACATCTCGTCTCCTCCTCTTCTTGGACACTACAAGTTCATAGAATCATAGAATGGTTTGGGTTGGAAGGGACCTTTAAAGGCCATCTAGTCCAACCTCCCTGCAATGAGCAAAGACAACTTCAACGAGATGAGGTTGCTCAGAGCCCCGGTGTGATGGATGCACTTGACCCCTTAACCAAACTAGCCGTAGTTTGGTACAGGCTCCAAAGGACGTAAAGGTTGGAGCCATAGCTGGGCTGAGAACTCCTCCAGTTTCAATCTGTTCTCAGAAAACCCACAAAGGAGCAGAGCGACACAGTGAACATGGATGCCTATGAGCTTAGAACACTGATCATGTGATTAACACATGAATAGCGGGTGGCTTTTCCAAGACTCATTTATCAAGGAACAAAGAAAGTTGTGGGTACAAGGAGTCTCATGCATACCTTTCCCGTCGCATGTAATTTGACTATGAGCCAACCACTTTATTCCATAAATATGACAGCCTAAGCAAGCCTTCTTTGAGCTCTCCCTGGTAGGCAGTGTGGCTACATGGTGGTGATCTCCCCTTGAGCTGGGATGCCTTTCAAGGTTGCTTCTCGAGACAGAGAGGCCTTTTACCAGCAACAGATCTTTGATAAGCAACTGATAATGTACATAACCTCGTAGTATAGTAACTTTGATTCGTGCCTTGGTAACATTAATTTTGTCTTGGTAACTTTGATTTGTGCCTTGGTAGTTTTGAATCACTGTTCAAATGACTGTGCCATACAGTAATAGAGTGAACCTTGTCATCGAACTTTGTTAAGTTGCACTTTTACAACCTCATATTAAAACCACTTTTGGTAATACCTGTGACAGTGGTTCTTTAAGTGATGTAAATCTCCCATTCACGGCAAATTGGCGTAATCAGCAGGATACTAAATCAGGATTCACAACATCCATCCAACCTGACATTGAATACTTCCAGGGATGGGGCATCTACAACCTCTCTAGGCAACCTGTTCCAGTGTTTCACCACCCTCATTGTAAAAAAATGTCTTCCTTATATCTACTCTGAATCTACCCTCCTTTAGTTTAAAACCATTACCCCTTGTCTTATGGCTACAGGCCCTGCTAAAAACTTCCTACTCGGGTTAATCTATCTTGGTTAGATACAGTCACTCTAAAATTGTGAGAAGGTGAGCAAACCACCCCCTGCTTTTCAAGGAACATTTCCCACTGTGTCTGGAGGAGGTTGGTGGGAAGCAGGACGTCCACCAACACCTAGCTGGTGGTTGGTGCAGATCAGCTGAAATAGCAAAAGGTGCCACTTTGAGTTTTTGCCCAAGACCCCTTCCACAGAGGTGGGTTACAAGCACCCAGGCAGGGGCAGCGGGGCAGGGCCATGGCACTTGGTGCTGGCTGGTGACAAGGTCCTCAGCCAGTGCCACCACCGCTGGAGCCGGACATGATCGTCAGTCCAGATTCCAGAAGGAGTTCTTGTTTTTTCTATTGGGCAGTATAAGAAACAGACATCAATAATACTACATATTAAATCACAAAGTATTAACACTTAGGCAGATATTTATATTTTGGCAGTATCAAGCAAATGGTATTTGAAATGTCAGTCTCTGGATTATATTAATCGGAGTTTTAAACCTCTTGTGCCTGTATGGCTACCTGAATATTAACCTCAGTATTCTGGGTTTCTGACTTGGAAAAAGAAGTGCCTTAAGGTTAGTGAGATGCCCGAGATCTCTATTCTATATGGGAAAACTACTGAAAAAACATTTGCTTCAACACATTTTCATATTTTAACAAATTCTTAAAACAAGTTTGTCCTAAAAATGTTAGAAATACATAATATAGATAGTGTATGAATAGATTATGTAAATGACTTAGTACAATGATTTAGGCATTAATCAGTCCCTTTTTTTTTTTTTTTGCATACAAATGCAGAAGTCCTGAACACAGCAAAAGCAACTTGTTTTCCTGAAAATAATACACAAAGGTTCTGTCTTCCTTGCAGACCTTAATCCTCATTTCTTCCAGTTCCTCACTACCACTCTTTGTCTTAAATACAAAGGGACACAATTGAAACTTGAGGCTTCCTTACCTCCACCACAGACATTTCCTGCAGGAAAGATTAACCCCGGCAGTTAGATTTTACTGTAAGAAGCAAAATGTTGCTTTCCTGATTTCTGCAGTACAGTGTTTCAGTACGACGGCAGAACAACTCTGCAGCACAGCACAGTTTGTGTGGATTTAAAACTGGCTGATGGGTCTCGGTGGCCCTGTGACTTTGGGGTCTGTGTACTGGTGCATCGCTAATAGGGTACCAAAGAACTGGTCTTCAGCCCAGGTTATTAAGCATTTCAATCAATGGCCTGGGAAGAAACATAAAACCATGTTGTATAGAGCCTGCAGATGGCACAACGACTGTGAGGATGCAGATGGGGATGATGGGACAACGGAGCTCTCCAGCTTGTTGGTCGGCCTGGCATATGGTCAATTATAAAAGCCAATTTTAACTTCCCAGGTTCAGGAATGAAGGACTGAGGCCATTCCTGCAGGTGGGGAATTTTACCGTAAGCACTGTGGCTCCGAGTGTAACTTTGGGTCCAAAACCAGCTTCCAACCAACACCTCAGCCACAAAAGCTGATGCAAATTTTGTGAGTATAGAGAGAGACAAGAGGAGAGGGGGAAGGGAAGCTTCTGCATTCATCACTGCTGCAAGGTATTGGGTCCTCTTCTGTGCTTGTAAGTCAAGAAGGACATCCATACAGTGGAAAGGGTCCCCAGGGCCATGTGGTCATGTAGGGAGCTCTGTACGCTCAGCCTGGAGAGGGGAAGGCAGAACAGGGATTGCTGGCAGCATTCGGGCACCTTGGCTTCGAGAGGAAAGGAAGAGAACTCCTTTTTTTTTTTAAAATCCATTTGTCACCTTAGAACCTTTGAGTATTTTTTAGAGTCAATGTCAATGGTAATCCAAAAATCAAAACCGGACTTTTTTCTTAAGAGGCATCCTCTAGTTAAAGTAGAAATTAATTCAGGGAAGCTTTATGGCTGGTATCAAGCAGAAGTTCCTTCTGGCTTTGTAATTGACTGATCTGCTGTGTGTTGAGCCGCAGGATCGAGTTTTTCAACTCCATGCAATAAATATTGAAGGCTATTTAAACGGAAAAGGGAATCACAATTTTGCTGCTTTGTGTTATATAAGCAAGGTTTAAAATGAAATTACTGTTCCTGGAGATAAAAGAACTTAAAATCTGCTCATCTTTTTTACCCTTAGGTTTAAAAAGCAAATAAATACGTAAACAAATAAATCAAGAATATTAAATCTCATCTAATCTGCTTTCACCAGAAAATCTAAAGAGAAGCTTTCTTATTCTGCAGCCGAAATAGTTGGGCATGCAAACCTTTCTCAAGGAAAGCTTTTCTTCTCAGATAAGTGTTCAGAATCTGAACTAAATTAGTGTTAACAAAGCCAACTTCCTTTTTTAAATCTGGATTATGAACTACACTGCCTTAGATGTCCCTAACTTGTTCCTTGTGATACCAAACCATTAATTGCTCGCTTTTCTGGAGAAGTCCTCCATGAAAAGTAATCAAAATTTGAGAGTGGCACGGCTGTGGCCAGGTTTCTGGGCACTTCTTTATATGCCACAGAAAAGAAATACAGCCCTTCCTATCTTTCCTCAGTCCATTACAGACAGGGCTGGAAACTAGACACGGGAGACTTTATATGTCTTCTCTAAAATGTTAATCTTTTGATGTATACAGGAGCAGTCAGTCTGACCTTTACTCTTACTATTCACACTACTTCTTTTGTCTGTGTATTTATGGAAGAAGACTTGTCAAGTAACAGCATTTAGTCTAGGAATACAGCAGCCTCTTAAACTGTTTTATGCTTTCGTTTTTCCATGACCAGGCGCTGCCCATGTAAATACCAACCATAAACATTCATGAGCTGCACTTCTTCCCTTCCCCAATAAGTTCTGCTATGAGCGTGGAGAAGGGGTGTGATTAACGCCAAGTTAATTGTGCCAGCCTGCTTGATTGTGGAGGACACAGAGCTACAGACTCCAAAGGACAGAGCCGTGTGGTTGCATCTTTGCAATTATCTTTGTCCTTCTCTGTGTAGGATACCTACAGATGTCTCCGACTTGGCCACTTGGCTGTAAAAATAACCCTGAAGTCTTTACCACTGCAGCTGTTTTCTAATCTTCAGTGCTCTTCCCATGGTGTCAGAAGCATGCCAAAGTGCTCTCTCCATTTTTGTCCTGCTTTGAAAACCCTGCCCAGCCTTCAGGCAGCCTTTCTGCAGCCACTCCTGCCTTGCATTACCCCCTGAAGATTTAATGCTCCAGCCTCCTCTCAGTTTTCCTCTCTGAGGACTGCTGCCCCTCAGGCTTACCGCTGGCGGTCATCCTCTCCCCGTCCACACTACAAACGCCTCTTACTCCTACCTGACTGCATCCCGTTGGAGATAGATTTCACTACCGTCTCCTTTTTCTACAAGAATAAAACACGTTATGGCCTTTTTTAGACTATTTCTCCCCCAGTCTTCCCAACAAGCCCAACTCTGTTTAGTACCTTCGGATTTTTTCCTCTCTGCAGATTTTTTCCTCTCTGCAAGTCCACAAAAGCAGGTGATGTAAATGACTGGTCCCTTCTAAAAAAGCAGGAATACAGGAACTCACATGAAGTGCTCACTGAATCCAAAAGGTGTACCTGAAAAAACACCTCCCCCCTTCCTTACATAAACCTCAACCTACTCCTGTGACTTTTCTAAATCTTATTTGCCCAAGCTGCATCCCTCTGGGGAAGTCTACTGCCCTTACGGAAAATCCCCCTCCCCAGCAGCTACCCTTAGTGCTCGTTTTCCCTTCAGTTTCTCAATTCCCAGTGTGAACACTTTGGCTCAAGTGGGGATGAATAAACATTGTCAGAGTATTTGGGAACAGACATGGATTATTTCCCAACTAAGAGTGTCTCCATGCTTTTCCTCAAGGTCTGTTGCATTTGCTATTCCGTTGCTGTTCGTTTCCCCTGTTGAAAGAAACCTCCTCTTAATTAACTATCTAGTCAGGCTAGACCACTCCACACCTAGGCAATTTCTTTTCATGCTTTTTTCTTACAGATGACGAGCCAGCAGAAAGGCAAAATTCTCAGAGAAACAGAAAAAAACCCCACAGCCACTGTTCTTTCCTTTCTAGCAGTATCTACTACTCCAAGTTCACACAAAACCAACTGCATCTGAACATTGTGCTTCTAATTGCCTTACAGCTCTGCTACATGGGACTGCAAGAAGGCTTATATTTTGTTCTGGAATGCTCCTGGTATTTTCTTCCATTACGATTTTGCACTTTATGACATTGTGTTCAGTGCTTCACTTTTAAATCTTCTCAGTAGGCTGGTGAAGCTCCCTGGGGGATGGAGGTCTGTCCACTATAGCCCACAGAAAGAGGAAAACTGCACAGATGGGCTGGGGAGGGGAAGCTCTTCCCCTAATCTGAATTCTAGATATTGCTAGCAAACCCTTACTTATCTAGGCATTAAAATTCTCCAGTTTGCAAGTGAATTCCAATATAGAAAAATATGAAAAAGAAATATGATTTCAATAAATGTCAAATATGATTTCAGTAAACCCTGATCATTGGGCTAGTATGTTTTGGGGAAAAAAAAATCACCTTTCTGAAGCTTCTTTGACCTTCAGACATGCATGATGAGATAGAAGACTGGTATTTCACTTCTGCATTTGAAGAACCACATAATGGAAAATGATTAATTTCTGTGAGAATCTTGTCTTATTTGGCAATCAGCAGGATGAAATAAAAATTCAAATAGGAAAATAGACAATTATATACTATAGGCAATCTTCACATAGTATGTATGTGGCACAGTATTCATAAAATTATGTAGTAAGTGTTTTATCATCACACTGAGTTTTAGATGATGGAGATAAAGCAAATCAAGCAGCAACAATGCACTCTGGCATAAACTAGTTAAAATAATTTGCCTCTGTGCACTACAAAACATGAGCATTGAATAGAAAATTATATTAAAAATTTATATAGTATTTCCTTGCTAAGCTTTACATGCATTATAATCATATCATGAGATCCATTCCGATAACATTGTAATACAAAATAACCACGATGACTCATCTGGCATACAGAAAAGCAGAAAGCGTGTGGTGCTGTATGATTATTGCAGTGTTTATAAGTTGATGCTTCCCATCACAAATGAAAGCAATGTTTTCGGAATAAAAACAGGCACTGGAACATAGGATGTAATTTCCAGGGCCAGTGCTGTAGGTGGACTTCCACTAAAATATTCATGATTTTAGCTGTTAACAGCTCAAATTAATTGCCATCCATAATTAATCTGCCCTGTAGAATCCAGCTATTTTATAAACATGGGATTTATTTGACATGCCCTCTTAATCTGTATTGTAGGTTTTGTTTATTTGACAGTCAAGAATACAAAAATAGTACTTGTCACACAGAAAAATCAATATTCAGCATGCTGTGTCTGCTGTCTGATCACCTTTAAACTCCTACGCAGTTTAAAACCCAGCCATATTAATTTCTTAATTCTAACTATGTCACTTACGGTTTACTCCCACGGCACAGGCATTAATCTCATTAGCAGCCGAAGGA